>NC_059431.1:122932680-123232680 GCF_021028975.2 Sphaerodactylus townsendi
TTAGGCTGTTGATTCCATGGAGGCCAAAACAGTGGTGTGAAAAGCAGTGTGAAAATAGGTATGAAGCCAGCACACACGCGCCACACAGCTTTTGAGTCCACATCTTGAGAATAATTAGAAAAAACTAAACTATTTGTGGAGGTTAGAATTCCACCAAATAACAGCAACAACTGGAATGGGTGTGTGGCTCAGTAGTAGAGCATCTCCTTTATATGCAGAAGATCCCAGGTTTAATTCCCGACATTTCCAGGTAAGAGGGTCAGCAAGTGTGAAAGACCTCAGCATGAGACTCTGGGGACCTGCTGCCAGCCTTGAGTAGGAAACACTGACCTTGATGGACTGAGGGTCTGACTCAGGCCCCTTCTGCATATGCAGAACAACGCACTTTCAATCCACTTTCACAATTATTTGCAAGTGGATTTTGTTATTCTGCACAGCTGCAAAGTGGATTGAAAGTGGATTGAAAGTGCATTATTCTGCATGTGCAGAAGGGGCCTCAGTATATGTTCAATTAAGAGAAGGGCAAGTGAAGCTGTGTATGACATGCAAGTCAATAACATCACTGGGTAAATAACATTTCATTAAGCCTTCGTTAAAGAGACTGCACACTTTGCAATAATGGGAGAAATTACAGGGAGAAAGGTTCCAATTGGATATTAGGAAAAAAAAACTTTTTACAGTAAGAGTTGTGCAACAGTGAAATTAGCTGCCTGAGATGATGGTGAGCTCCCCCTCACCGGAAGTCTTTAAGCAGCGGCTGGACAAATACTTGTCTGGGGTGCTCCAGGCTGATCTTGCATTGAGCAGGGTCTGGACTAGATGGGGTGGTGGTGCATTTGGACGATGTACTAACTTATTCCCAGTTGGAAGTGGAGCATGCGGCCACAGTTCGGGCTGTCCTCCAGCGGCTGCTAGACAATGACTTGTTTGTGAAACTCCAAGAAGCGTGGGAGTTTCACAAGAGGAAAATTTGTCCCCGATCTTTTTAGGTACTGCATCTCTCAGCCAGGGAATTTGGAAATGGATCCGCAGGAAGAATGACGGGATGTGCTTCAGTGGCAGGAACCCTGCACGCGGAGGCAATTACAATAGTTCCGTGGCTTTGCCAACTTTTATCGTGACTTTATTCCTGACTTTGCCCGGTTGGCCCTCCCCCTCACTGACCTGTTACGCACCAAAGATAAGAGGAGGGTGGCGAAGCCAGCAGCCCTGCTCTTGTGGTCACCAGAGTGTCAGAGGGTCTTTCAGGCACTTAAACAGGCCTTCACATCCGTGCCCATCTTGCACCACGGCAACCCCTCCATACCATTTGTTGTGCATGTAGATGCCTCGGACAAAGCTATGGATACGGCCCTTCTGCAGTGGGGGGATGATGGGAGGCTGCACCCCTGCGCCTACCTCTCCCACAAATTCTTGGGGGTAGAAGCTTTCGATTAGGAGACAGAAGGAGACAGGGAGGCAATTAAGGCAGTTAAAGCCCAGCAGCAGGACTAGCGCATACCACATTCCAGGTTGGAAAGAGCTGCCCTTCCCTTCAGTGAATGGACAGACCACAGGAATCTAAAAGCCCGGTGCTCTCTTGGCAGCCAGGGAAGCCCTCCTCCAAGCAGCTCTGCTGGGCTGATTTTTCCCCCCGTTTCAACTTCTCGCTGCATTTCTTCCCAGGGAAGTCCAATTGTTTGGCTGATGCCCTGTCTCGCTTGCCTGACTCTTCCCCAGTGGCTCCTGTTCCATTCGGGACTGTGATATCCCCTTCCCAACTGGGCTTGGCGGTGACTACCAGCAGTCGGGTGTTGCCCCAGACCAATCCCCTTGCCATGCCTGCATCCCTGGAGGGTGCCTTGAGGGAGGCGGGAGCCCTCCCGGTACCCTCAGAGGAGGGCAGCGACCAGCTAGAGAAAGTAGAGCCGAGGATTCACAAGTTGGAGAAGGGATGAGAGGCTCTATGTGCCCCAAGTTGCCTCCTCAACCGCGCCCTCGCAAAGGATCCCCGCAACAATTATTAAATCAAGCGGGGCACTTTGAGATGTGAAATCGTTGCATTTGGCTAGCAGGGAATTCTGGTGGCAAACTTTGAGGGGGGATGTGGAGGCGTATGTCCAGAAGGGTGCCTTTACGTGTGCAACTGCCACGAAGTGGAACGGCGGGGAAGGTGCCCGGCCTCCTCCAACCCCTCCCGGTGCCTTCCGCTCCCTGGACTGGAAAGTGAAATCTCCATTGGATTTCCATCACGCTAACCTCCCATCCAGCAAAGGGAAGTCTGTCATTTGGATGGTTGTGGACTTGTGTTTGAAACAGGCTCATTTTATTCTGTGCACCTTGCCCCTGACAGCGAGCAAACTGGCACAAATGTTTGTGACTCACATTTATAGGCTCCACGCTGTTCCCGACAAAATAATTTCAGATCCGAGGGCAGCCAGTTAGTCTACCATTAGTTCACAAGCCATTTCCTCAAGCTGCTGAGCGCAGCGGAGCAAAGAAGCCCGCTTTCCTCGAGCCACCACATGGCAACAGATGGGCAAAGTGAATGCACAAACACCACCCTGGAACAATATCTGCGGTGTTACATCAATTACCACCAAGACAATTGGGTGGACTTGCTTCCCTTTGCCGAGTTTGCATACAACAATGCAGTGCATAGTAGCATGGGAATAACCCCCTTCCGCAAAGATGGATTTCGAGGGCCAGTCGGCTAAGCCTTTCTGTTCGCCACTAGGAGAGGAGGTGCAACAGGGGCGGTGGAGCTCCAGGAATGGGGAGCACTCTATCCACGACAGTACGTAGGGTTCCATGCAAAGAAAAAAGCTGGAGAAGGCTAAACAGGGCACTGTAAGCAGCAAGCCGAGTAAGAAGCGGTACCTCATCACTACTCGCTGATTAGGGGGATTGGATGTATTTTGTCTACCAGGAACTTGAGGGAGTTGCAGAGGTGTTAATGAGAGCAGAAACTGGGGCAGAAATATATTGGACCTTTTCCTGTGCTTGGGGTGATTAATCGTAATGTGCGACTACCATTTCGGGCTACAGCTGCCCCTAAGAATCTAGAGATCCATACACCCTGTTTTGGTGTAATTGTAGTCTCCTCCAAAGCCCCATGGACAAAGTGGCATCCCCTGGGAAGCAGGAGGTGCCTGCTCCAGTCGATCCCCTAGAAGTCTGAGGGGAACCTCATCCGCAGTAGTAATCCCTCTGGACTCTAGGGAAGTGCATTTAGCAACGCCATGCACAGTACATGATTGCCTGGATCCATTTCCCAGCTGGACACAAAGAACGGGTGGACTCGGACATGTGCAAGCCCCCCACTTAGTGAAAGAAGAAGAAGTGTTTGGATTTATATCCCCCCTTTCTCTTCTGTAGGAGACTCAAAGGGGCTGACAATCTCCTTGCCCTTTTCCCCTCACAATAAACATCCTGTGAGGTGGGTGGAGCTGAGAGTTCAGAAGAACTGTGACAAGTCCAAGGTCACCCAGCTGAAGCGTTATTCAATGGGAGGAAGAACAGGCTAATCCTGAATTTCAGATAAACACTTATCCACAGCTCAAGGCTGACAGAAGGGAATCAACCCGGCTCCTCCCAGATTAGAATGCACCTGCTCTTAACCACTATGCCACTGCTGCTCCTCCGGGCGTTCCACCGGGCTTACCTTGACCGTCCAGGGAGGGGGGGGAAAGGTCTTAAAGGGGGTGGAATGTCAGGACTGAGCCTGTATCAGTGCCAAATGTGCAGGTGCCAAGCTGCAGGGAAGGCCCGGTGTACCATCTTCTGATGTGGGGGGGTGAAAGCCAGCTTCCCCTCTCCGGCGCCCCAGAAGTTACATCCCGACACAGATCTTATCAAAGGAAGGTGTGAACTGTTCCCAGACTTCGTAATGCTTTTGTAGTGAATGCTTTACATGTAGTTTGTAGAGGAACCCAGTGAGGAGGCGTTTGGCTTTCGAGTAGGAGGAGCAACTGGGATATAGATAAGGGGTTTGCACAGGAATCACCAGATTCCTCTTTTATGATGTTACCTACGCTCTGAATTAAAGGCTTTAGTACAAATCTACAGTTTCCATGATTTCCGATCCGAGGTTTGACACCTGTTTAGAAATTGCTAGGAAACCACAGTAATTAATGGCCACTGAGCCTACAAGTCTTGTATTGTCGAAGGCTTTCATGGCCAGATTCAACTGGTTGTGGTGGGTTTTCCGGGCTGTGTGGCCGTGGTCTGGTAGCACACCTGAGTCAGGGGTCACATCCGCTCCGTGGCTGACGGCTATGGGAGACCCAGAATTCCGTAGCCAGTTGGCCAGAGCGATCTATGTAACTGGAAGGCCTGGAGCATTATATTCATCCACGTGTTCAAGGATGGCCTGAACCCTGAGATCCTGCAATGGGCCTTAGTGTTGGGGGACCCTGACACCCTGATGGGATGGATCTGCCTAGCTGGTGATGCAGAGGCCCGCCTGAAAGACGTCCAGCAGGCCAAACAGCACCGAGGCCCAAGTTCCCAACGCCCAACGATGAACCGAGAGTGCCAAGGGACCAGCTGCCTTGGGCTCTGCCTCCATTGTGGAGAAGCAGGTCACCTGGTTGCCACTTGCCCCGAGAAACAACACACCCTGGCACCCACCAAGGCATCTGCTACAGGCCCCAAGTGTAGGGAAGGGAAGAAGGGAGCTAAGTGCCAGACGGCCCCGAAACCTGCGTTGGCCCTAGAGGAGGCTCCTTCCACCGCCGAGGAAAGTGCACTGGAAATGTCGGAGAGCAGCGAAAGCAACAAGCCGTCAGGAAATGACAATTACCTGGCCTAAATCACACCGATGGCCAGGTCCACCCCAAAGGCGCCAACCACCGGGTGAGTGAAACTTCCGCACCCCTAATTGTTCCCCATGCCCTTTCCAACCCTAAGCAGAGAACTCGTGTGACTGTGGGGGCCCTGATTGACTCGGGGTGCTCCAAGTGCCTGATGCATCCCACAGCAGCGGAAGGGCTAGGGCTAAAACTAAAACGACTCAAGACACCCATGAAATTTGAGCAGATGGACCCCTATGGACGGGTCCCGATCAACCCACAAAACTGAGTCATTGTTAGTTAAATGCGAGCCCCACTGGGAGAAGGGCCAGTTTATTGTGGCCAAATTGGGCTGCTAACCAGTGATCCTGGGAACGTCTTGGCTCTCTAGACATGACCCAGAGATTCGCTGGAAAGACCAGGTGATCCGATTCACAGAGCCCCCTTGTGGCGATCACCTCAAGACAGAGCCCTCTGAATTCGTCCACCCCCCTCCGTCGGAACTGCCACCTCTGAACCCACTAGCGGCTCAAGGAGAGAAGTCCTCGACCATTCCGAAAGTGTACAGAGACTGCGGAAGGTGTTCAAGGAAAGAGAGTGTGATAAGCTGTCCCCTCAGACGAACAGACTGCAAAAATTGAACTCATCCCAGGAGCCAAACTGCCTAAGGGCTGCATTTAGTCCATGTGCCCCAAGGAGGCAGCAGCCCTGCTTTAGTTCTTGGACAAAAACTTGGCGAGGGAGTTGATCAGACCGGCAACCTCTCACATGGGAGCCCCCGTCCTTTCTAGGAAAAAAAAGGACGGCTCCCTTAGACTCTGTACTGACTACTGGGGTCTGAACGCAGTCTCCTTTTGCAACAAGTACCCCTTGCTGCTCATCAAGGACCTCCTGAGCAGTCTGTCCAAAGGGAAGATTTTCACCAAACTGGACCTGAG
The DNA here is from genome assembly GCF_021028975.2 of Sphaerodactylus townsendi. Lineage (NCBI taxonomy): Eukaryota > Metazoa > Chordata > Lepidosauria > Squamata > Sphaerodactylidae > Sphaerodactylus > Sphaerodactylus townsendi. Next base: position 122,938,391 of record NC_059431.1, read on the forward strand.
GGAAGCCTACTTCAGGGTCTGGATTGCTGAGGATCAAGAGCACACCTCACTGCCTTTAACACAGTCTTAGGGCAGTTTGAGTACCCTTTGGGCTCAATGGGGCTCCAGGGGTGTTCATGAACTTGATCAATGAAATTATGCATGACTTACTGTATAAGGGAGTGGTGGTTTAATTGGATGATGTGCTAATTTACTCTGAAAATGAACAAGAACATGTGCGCTTGGTCAGGGAAGTGTTGAAACGCTTGCAGAACAATGACTTGTACACTAAGCTATCTAAATGTGAATTCCATAAGTCCAAACTCGACTTCTTGGCCTACCGCATTTCCAGCCAGGGAGTTGAGATAGACCCCGTCAAGGTAAAAGCAGTGGTCAATTGGCGGCAGCTGCCCCCCGCCCCCCAAACCCCGCAAGCAGATCCAGTCTTTTCTGGGCTTTGCTAATTTTTACCGGGACTTCATCCATGACTTTGCTGAGAAAGCCCTGCCCCTCACGGACCTGCTTCGCACCAAAGGGGCAGGCCCTGGCAGCACCAGACCACCCCCCCTCCCTAAACTGGACCGAGGTCTGCCAATTGGCTTTCCAAAACCTCAAAAAAGCTTTCATTTCCAACCCCATTCTCTGCCACGCTGACCCCGTCAAGCCTTTCGTAGTACATGTGGATACCTCCAATGTAGCTATGGGCGTTGCCCTCCTCCAGAAGGGGGATGACAGGAAGCTCCACGCCTGCGCTTTTTTGTCGAAAAGATTCACTGGTCCTAATTGAAATGGACGGCGTGTGACAAGGAAACGGGTGCAATAAAAAAAGCCTTAACGGCCTGGCGCCACTGGTTAGAGGGTGCCCAGCATCCGTTTGAAGTTTGGACAGACCACAAGGATCTTGAAGCACTCAAAACCCCAGCAAACTGACCGCAAAGCGACTCTGCTGGGCGGACTTTTTCGCACGCTTTGAATTCACCCTCCATTTTTTCCTGGGCAAACGCAACTGCCTAGCTGTCCTGCCTTCCACAACAGATTGCACCATGGACCGCCCACTCGCACCATTTTCACACCCTCCCAACTCGGCCTCCAGGTGGTCACGCGGAGCAAAGCAAAAGGGGTCATCATTACTCTGCCTTCGCCCAACCTCCCTGCCCACCTCAGGAAAGAACTAAACACTCTCTGCCGCTCACTCTCCACTGAGGAAAAAAGAGTGGGAGATCACAAAGGGGGGGGGGTTTGGTGGGAGGGGGCAAACTCCATGTTCCCGAACTCTTCAGAGCCAAGTCCTTGCAGGCTGCCACAATGTGGAATCGGCGGGGCACTTTGTTTTTGTGAAGACCTTGCATCTGGCTCGGCAGCAGTTCTGGTGGGGGTCCCTGCACAAGGACGTAGAGGCTTACGTGAAGTGATACCCCACCTGCACCAAGGCCAAGCATGTACCAGGTAGGCAACCGGGCCTACTCCAGCCATTACCCACTCACGAGGCACCTTGGAAGGTGATCTCCATGGACTTTATCACAGATCTCCCCACCAGAGAGGGCAAAATGGTAATCTGTGTGGTGGTGGACCTATTCTCCAAGCAGGCCCACTTTGTTCCCTGTGGGGGGATCCCATCACCCCAGAAGCTGGTGAAGCTGTTCACCCAGCACATCTACTGCCTCCATGCTGCCCCGCTTAAGATAATTTCGGATTGGGGCACCCAATTTGTTTCTTGCTCTTGGAGGCAGTTTTTAAAACTGTTAGGCACCGAGCAAGGCCTTTCCTCGGCCTACCATGCAGCTACCAACGGACAGACCGAGCGCACCAATGGAGTGTTAGAGCAGTATTTACGCTGTTACGTGAACTACCACAATGGCAATTGAGTGGACTTGCTCCCATTTGCGGAGTTCACCTACAACAACACCGTGCACTCTAGCACGAGGCAAAACCCCATTTCATGTGGTCGACTGCCTGGACAGTAAACCTTTCCCCTTGACGGAAGATCTCCCGCCCGAACTGGGAGATCTCCAGGATTGGGTGGCAACCATCCAGGCATCGTGGAAATCAGTGCAGGAGGCGTTGCAAAAGGCTAAGGAGAACTACAAGAAGCATGCCGATTGCAAACGCCGCCCTGTGCCCTATGCTGTAGGGGATTATGCTTATGTGTCCACTAAAAACTTGAGGGGTCTACCAGGAACCCGCAAATTGGGACAAGTTCACTGGACTGTTTAAAGTGATAAGAGTAATCAATCCGGTTGCAATGGAACTTGAGCTGCCTAAAAATTTTAGCGCTATGCACCCTGTTTTTCATTCTAGCCTCCTCAAGAAGGTGGTCCCGAGCGACGTTTGGCACCGAACTCCAAGGCCTCTGGAGCCCAAACTGGTGAAGAACGAGGTGCACCACGAAGTCGCCAACATCCTGGACTCCCGCCTCCACCGTGGCCGTCTCCAGTACCTAGTGGCATGGACTAATCTGCCCCCCGGTTTCAATGAATGGGTCCACCAATTACACGTGCACACCCTGCTTTTAATGAAGGCATTCCACAAAGCGCACCCCGACCGCCCCGGGGGGAGGGGGCCTTAAGGGGAGCAGAATGTCAGGCCTGGCAGTTTGGTCTTGACCCGCAGATGGCTCAGTCGCTATCATCGCTCAAGGCTATGGAGGCCTTCCCCCTGCTTGCAAAGTAACTAGTTAAGAGTGCTTAGCCTCTCACTCCCTTATCTGCCTTCCTGAAGGAGTGACTTGAACACTCAAACAATACCACTGCTCCCACTGTCTTTCACATGCTGATATTATGGGAATGCAAGGGTGGGGGGAACTCGGGGGTTGAACCAAACTGTAAGGCCAGGGGTCAGACAGTGAAACCCTCAGTTTTAGCTATCTGAGCCTGGGACGACACAGTACTAATAAAGCTCTTGAAACCCTCCTGAGTCTTGTTAATGACTGGAGTAACGGACCCTTACATTCTAGAGACCAAAAGCCTTAAATGTTAGAGGTTTATCACAAAACTATCTAGTTCCACTATGAACCTCCCCTCTTTCCACACTCCTCCAACAACAGAAAATATGGATACATGCCTGGCAACATCTGGTCTAGCACATATTGGAATCTCAGGCAGAGTCAGGAAGTTAAAGATCAGTACTGAAAACCTAGACTGCACTACAGACTGGCTAGTGCAACCAGACCTAATAATCAGGAACTACCAGATCAGCCCTCTTTTTCTCTACCAAGGGAAGAACAAAAGGAACAAAACCACTCCCAAATACTGTAGGAACTATAATGGAAAGAGATATTTTCCAGTGGAAAAGGAATAAGTTATTATACAGTAATCTTTTAAAGATTATCTCTCACAGATAAAGCCATCATGAGATTGAAGGTGCATGTCTTTCTGACTTTGGAGAAATCTCTAGATGCTTTGTGAAATCTGTAGATAAAATCCCTTTGGAGAAATCTCTAGATGTTTTGGGGCGAGACTTTAAGGGCCTAGTGAAATCCTGAAAGCCCTAAATCTGAGGATAATCTTGTGAGCTAGTCTCAACCCACTGAAAATCAACTTTCAAATCTTCAGATGAAAGAATCAAAAGTGGAAGGATCAAAGACCGGACAGTTATCCTCCTACCCCACAAATCTTAATCCATAGCACAGAGCCCTAGGTGCAGAGCCAGTACATGCTTACAAATAGTTCTAGATTACTCACACAGACCAATCAAGCTCCATAGTGGAAGAGAATGCAAAACTTTTTAGTATCGCCAACCAATCTGAAGTTTCAAATGTTGTTACAATTAACTTTTAACTCTGAGAACAGTTAGACTCAAGTGGTGCTTGAATCACAAGGGACAACAGTTGTGCAAACAAAAAAGCCCTATACCCGTGGTGGCGAACCTTTGGCACTCCAGATGTTATGGACTACAATTCCCAACAGCCCCTGCCAGCATTGCCAATTAGCCATGCTGGCAGGGGCTGATGGGAATTGTAGTCCATAACATCTGGAGTGCCAAAGGTTCGCCAACACTGCCCTATACAAATACAGCTGGTTGGTGAGAAAAAGACTTGCCTGAAGAGCATTCGCTACAAACAAAGTGTCCAGAGGATTTTGCAGGGACCCCAGTGCAGCTGGCATGGAAAGCACCACAACACCGTCCTTCACACAACAGCAAATCTCCAGGCTTTTCACAGAGCTTTAAGAAAAAAGTTCAGAGTTAGCATGGAATGCTGGTGGGTTGCTTTCTGCTCCTCAGTTACCTTTCACATCTTTTCCTTTACGACACCTTTAAAATTACATTTCCATTTCAGATTAATTTGTAACATAACCCAATTGCAGCCTCATTTTCATGGAAATGCATTAGGGCGAAGGGTTGCTCTTACCACACATTCTGGGCTTCTGAGTGGGTTGGAGGGCATTTGGAAAAATGTGGTACCCCCGACACTGTTCTTAATCACTTTTTTAGGAAAGGGGGCTCTTGTCCTACTCCAAGGCCACACTGGAATAACAGGGCATTCTGATTTTACAAATAAGAACATAAGAACTAGCCTGCTGGATCAGACCAGAGTCCATCTAGTCCAGCACTCTGCTACTTGCAGTGGCCCACCTGGTGCCTTTGGGAGCTAAGGGCAGGAGACAATCACTCCACATTAACACGGTCAAATTCATTTAGCCGAATCTTGGCACACCAATTGGCAGTCTTCAAGCAGTGGCTAGACAAACACTTGTCAGGGATGCTCTGCATTGACCCTGCATTGAGTAAGGGATTGGACGAGATGGTCTGTGCGGCCCCTTCCAACTCTATGATTCTACAAGTGGCCAAGTAAATAGCCCTCCTGTAAACTCAGAGTATGGGTTACCAACCTCCAGATGGTGGATAGAGATCACCCACTATTACAACTGATCTCCAGGCAACAAAGATCAGTTCACCTGGAGAAAGGAGGCTTTGGAAGGAGGACTCTATGGCAGAATATACCAATGAAGTCCCTCTCCGTCCCAATCCCTGCTCTCCTCAGGCTTCACTCCCAAAATATCCAGGTTTTTCCTGACCTGGAGTTGGCAACTCAGAGTAAAAGCTACTACGATAAGTAAATTCTTCTTTTCTTCCTGGAAGGTACACGGGCATTGTGGAATCTTTGTGGATCTGAGAGGCATCAGATCTGGGCGGGAACTTGACTGAGGGCAGACTACTCTAATGGTATACCACTCCCTGTGGAATGTGCTTCCTCAAGATAGGATCAATGGATGCATCCTTCTGTACAGAACAGCTCCAGGGCTGAGTTCGCTACAAAATATGCTGATGGGGATGTTTCCTTCAGAGAACGCATGAAGGCTGTTTCCCCAAGGCCTTATAGATTAGAACTGTGTGTTTCCTGAGCCACTCAGAGACAGTGCTTTTGGATGCTATTTTTCCCAGAGATACTTTCTGGAAGGACACAACACTTCTGATATTCCTGCTGCTCTGCCCAAGTAGAATCAAAGGCTCCCCTATCATCTGGAGCATGCAAATGCCTCTTTTGAGACTGGTTTAGATTAGGACAGGTCACTGCGTGTGGTGCAACATGGAATTACCTGTGCTCATAAAAGTGAAGCACAGGACCATCATTTCCTAGTGAGAAATACAGTGCCAGGCTGGATGAAACCAGTGCCCAGTTCTGGCACATAGCAGACAAAGCCGGGGACCACTGCTCAGGTGGTTCTGATGGTGAGTTCCTTGATTGGTACATGTGCTATGGATGTGAAAGGTGCCTCTACCAGGACAGTGAATAACATGGTTAAGTTCCAGGTAGGGAACCTATGAACGGCATGGAAATTGCTATGTGCCACCCCTACCAAGAACACACTGGTGTGAAGGCATGATAATATGGAAGGACAGACTACTCACCTGCAACTGGTGTTGAGGAGTCATCTGCGCAGATACACTAATAGGAACTCAAGCATGTGCAGAGTCCAACCAGAGAAGCTAGCAAATTTAAGCCGAAAAAGACTTTGCAGCGCTAGTTGCCCACTCAACCTGCATCCCCAGTAGGAAGACACAGAGAGGACTCAACCACTCTTCCTGCTGTGTTCTTCCCAGGAGACATCAGGAAAGAAAGCAGCGCTTATGGGGAACATGAGTAGCTTGTGAGGCTGTACAGAACACCAGTCTCGGATAAGCAACCTGTTCTCCATGATCTCTAGGCATCATACTAATAAGACAAGACTAGTAAGTTGACCTATTTAGGGTGGGAACAGCTGCATCTGACTGAGACAAGGCGTTGTGCAATGCTTGATGAAAGGCTGCATCCCTCCATGGTCAAAGGTATAATGATGTATGACTCAGGGCTGTAGAATCTGCTTAACATCGCAGAAGGTCCCATATTCGATCCTGGGCATCTCCTGTTAAGAAGGTCAGGCAGTAGGTGATGTGAAAGACCTGGGTCTGACACCCTGGACAGCTGCTGCCAGTCTGAATAGACACCGCGGATCTTGATGGACCAAGGGTTTGATTTGGGATAAAGTGGCTTCACATGTGACTGGTACACTCCATTGCCAACTAGTACATTTGGCCCTTTCTCGCCAGGAGCAGGGAAGTGGGGGCAGCACGCTTTGAGATGTGCCTATTTCCCACCCCAGTTAGATTCATTCCCCTGGCCATACTTGGCCAGCAGAACAGAAAAGGGTAGAGAATGTACTAACTTGAGCAACTGCAAGGTAGGAAAATTCGGCCAAGTACACTCAAGGTGTACTTCTAAACTCTTCTATAGGAAGTGGTGGTGTGTGTATGTGTGAGCTGTGGCTCAGTGAGAGATCACTAACTTTGGTGTAGCAACAGGTGTAGCAACTTTGGTGTAGCAACAGGTGCTGCAAAAAGAGGTCTACCTGAGGTTGTGGGTGGGTGGCAGAGCATCTCCTTGGCGCGCAGAAGGTTCCGGGCTCGATCCCCAGCATCGCCATACATCCCCAGCGCTTTAACTCCATTAATTAGCTCCAGCCTCTGAGGATCATTTTGTGAACCACAAATTAACTGATTATCATCATATGTATTTTCCAGTTCTTTCAGTTCCATAGCCCGTGATTTACCATTATCCATAGATTCCTTCTTTCGTCGCAGGACCTTTGTTGATCTTCAGTCCAGATTGATTTCCATACTAGGTTGTTGCCTCTGCAATACAACCTCAGTTGAAGTATTCCCAATTGGGGACTGCTTATTCAAATTAAATTAAATTGTAACAGTGTTTGGGGAGTTCTTCTGTCCATGGAAGAGCGTTCTTTATTTGGTGCATTTTCAGCTTGTTTGTATTCTTCTGCAGCTGGATGCCTGCTACCTATTTGCAAGTCAAACTTCTTTGTTGGGTACACTCTGCCAAAAATTATCAAAAATTTCTTTAATGCATCACCTAGATTATTCCAGTCACTTATAGTCTTTTGAGTTTCCACTTTCATAGAATCTATCTTTTGACACAATGCTCTCTCACAATTAGGATAATTTCTTTGTTGTCTTAGAACTATATTTCCTATTAATGTAGAGCCCTCAATGCCACTGAAGATGTTAGTTCCATCTAATGCAGTTAAGTGATTATTTTTAAAGATCCTTGTGAATATTAAATCATATTTTCTCCTAAAAAGGTTCCGTTTTGCTAGAAGCAGTTTATGGTACTTTAATGATTATGATTTTATGATTTAAATGTCAACACCAATCTGTAGTAATGTCTATAATTAGGTAGTATTTTGTATTTCATTAGTTGTATTTTCTTGCTACTGTATTTAATAATTTGCACAGTGAGTCTCTTATAGCATTCAAGTTAGACCATCTGTCTATTTTTCCCCAATTGATTTCTCCGTAACATCAGGGACATTTCATTTTGAGGGCATGATTTCACATTTTGCGCTTCTGTGCTTGCACCCAGGTATTCTTTCAGGTGGGCTAATTCATGTGAGAACCTCTTTACAATTGTCAACATTAAATCTACTGATTTTGAGAACAGAGAAGCTTCGTTCACCATCAATTCCATCAGTTCTGCTGTGGTTACTCCCCTCTGCAGTTGTTTCTTCTGCTTTGGTTACAGTCCTGGACCCAGAGGGCCACCTCGCCCTTTCAGTCATTCTGTTTCTATTCGAGTTACCGAGTTCAAGGGTTCTTTCGTTGTAACAAGAGGTGTATCAGTTAAGGAAGTAGTAGCTTCATGCTCTTCCAACTCTTGTGCCCTAATATCTGTTAAATAGACTTACTCCTTCTAACAGAGATGTTGTTGAATTTTCAGACTAAAATTGTTCTGTCTTGGTCTGTTTATAAGCTTTTCGGTGGGGTGATAAGGGAGAGTTCGATTGGTGGCATTGTTTCTTTGCTCTTATTCTTATAATTTTAGTTCCTGTTTTATCTATTGAAGGTTTGTAATGATTGTTTATCTGTTTTTCTGATTATTATATTGTTGACTACATGCCAAACTACCAAGATAAATTTTCTTCAATTATCCAGCAATTCCAGAACATCTATCGTATTGTTAGTTACCACGTCGTTTTTAGATAGCTGCAACTTACTTATGCAAGCAAAAGGTCTGTTCCTTGGCTTCCCTCCAGAGGGCAGATGCTTAAAATTCGATAAAAGAGCTTAGACTAAATAATCTTAGAAGTTTCAGTCTTTCAATACTAAAGGCCATGCATGGAGGATAAAATAATGACTTAGAAGCCAATTAGAGACAGTAAAAAAATAATTTTAAAATGTAAAAAGGCATCTCAATCTTTTTTCCTGCCGGCCGCTTTCACAAGGGGTTTGTAACTGTTCCTCCTACTTCAGTGTGTAAGTGTTATGTACAGGATGTTCAAGGAGATTATTTTTCTGTCAACTTTGCTCCTGTGACCACACAGAACAAACGGTACTACTATACCATTGTTTCCACCCATCAGCAAAACAGACGATGTTGGACAGCTCTGCCTATAACCTCCCTGCCTCCACTGAATTTAATTTTGAGTGATTAGACATTAGAACAGTGGTTCTCAACCTTCCTAAAGCTGCGACCCTTTAATATAGTTCCTGATGTTGTGGGGACCCCCCCCCCTCCCCGTGGCCTCTCTGAACTGTTCATGAGTTCATCGGGGGAAGCGTCCCTCTATGAGCCTGCTCCAAAGGCTCTGTTTTCCTGGCCATTTGAATGGGAGGACAGAATGGGGGAGGTGGCCCTGCCCATCTGGCTGGGGGTTGCTCTGCTCTCCGGAGATTGGGTTGCTCTGAGCTCGGGGGTGGGGGGTGTCTCTGCCCTCCCCACTGGACGACTCGCCTTCCCGGCCCCCCATGCCCTCATCTTGCCTGGATCTGGCATCAGCTCCCGCTGGAAGGGTCGGATTGCCCTCCGCGACGGCGGGAAACTCCTTGCTGGTCCCGCCTTGCAGCCTTGCTTCTTCAACAGCCCTATAGGGGCTGGAATTGCAGCGCAGCCAATTGCCAGGAGCCTCTGCTGTGATGGAGGAGCTGCACCCCTCTCGGCCCGGGTCTTCTTTGTTTTCAGCACCACGACACCGCCGGCGGCAGCAGTAGCAGCGACTGCTGCTACCTTCTCTTGGGTGTCCTCCTGTGTCTTGTTCGGGGCTTTTGCCCCTTGGTGGGTTGCTGCTCAGGTCCTCTCAGCTGAAGACCTATGGAAGGTCTCAGGTGGAGGTGAAAAAGTTTGCGCCCGATCCACCATTACGGCGAGGCTGCGGATGAGAGGGTGATGGGAATTTCCTGGTCTAAAGTGGTCTTGGCAATCCCTGTGAAAGGGTTGTTCGACTCCCAAAGGGGTCGTGACCCCCAAGTTGAGAACAGCTGCATTAGAACTATTGTAGAATGGCACAGTCAAGGAGGACACCTTTATAACAGATCAGATTGTAGTCCACTACAAAGGTAAATGTAGCCATCACCTGTTCTCTACATTATGTTATCCTTTGTGCACATATGCTACTGCTTCTAGTACACCTTGCCTTATTTAATTTGTTCTTTGCACTGCTAATTCTGCAACCCTAGTTCTATTACATTTTTCATTGGGAGTCTTGTGAGATCTGATTGAGCTGTTTATATATTCTGTAATCTGAAAACACAAAAGGTGAGCTTAGTGGGACAAGAAAATAACACCAATGGAAATCATTCTAAACTCACAGGAAACAAATGCAGTGCAGTTGTTTTGCAACAAAAACCACAGGTTGTGAGTGTGCAGGAAAACAATATAGATTGAAAAACAGTCTTGTAAACATAGTGTGACATCTCTTATAACAACTGGAGAAATAAGCTAATGCTACAAAGGGTATATACAATTGATCTAGTTCATAGTTGAACGGACAAACAAAATACAATGCTTTCTATATAATATTAAGTAGTCAGGACGAGACAACCGGTATATTCAATCCCACTTTGTAGGGAGCCAGGCCTTCTTCAGCTGTCTGTTGTGTAGTTGTTATTCTGCTGCGTCTTTAAGAAATTCTGAAAGCCAAATAGTGATTACATTGTCCTTCCTCAAGGCTAGCTGTACTGCAGAAAGCTGGCTTTTAGAATGTTTGCAAGACTGTTTTTCAATCTATATTGTTTTCCTGCATGCTCACCACCTATGATTTTCGTTGCAATACAACTGCACTGCATTCATTTCCAGTGAATTTAGAATTATTTCCATTGCTGATATATTCTCTAATCGACCTTGAGTTTAGTGGGGAAGGCATACCATAAATCTAGTAAATAAATATTAGACACAAAAAATGCCCAACCATTATAAAAGCATATGCAACAGAGAAGAAAAATTCAGCCTTCAAATGTGGCTGGCACTGCACTTTGATATTCTAGTGCAACTTGTAAGCTGTGCTGCACGGGAAAGAAAAGTCCTTATTTAGTCAAATAAAATTGATTTGATGCCCTAAGCTGAATTCAACATTTAAACTATACCCTATTCATAGAACTACTAATAGTAACCCATCTACTATTAGTGTTCTGTTAGAGCGGGGTCTGCAACCTGTGGCTCTCCTGATGTTCATGGACTACAATTCCCATCAACCCCTGCCAGCATGAGTAATGCACTAACTTGCAAGAGCCATTCAGAAACCATTATAATTGGAATACTTTTACTTCCAGAAGCACAATTTTGAAACAGTTATTTTACCCACATGCCAGGAAAATGCCACACATGAATGAGACGGCTTAAAGTAAATCAGCCAACAACAAATTATAAGGTGTTACCCAGTACCCTAGTAAAGCATTTGCTGAGAATTTAAATAGATTGCTCAGACAAGCTGGCCCATCCTCACATTTTCTTTTGCTGATCCCAAATTATACCCAGGAACTCCAAGGATTTCCCTCTTACCTGACAAACATATTCCTTCCTTGGTGCAGCTCCTCGGTCCGCCTTTTTGGATAACAGAGACAATTCTGCTTGCACCTCGTCCGCACTTTCATAGGGAGACTCTGGCCGCTCATCCCCTTGACCATCTGAAATCTGAGCACACCAAAGTCCCTGACATAAAGCCTTTCCATTTGCCTGTCCTTGGCAGGCAAATTACCTTTCCCATCTTCTATCAACCATGCTCTCTCAATGGGGGTGGTGGGGGCATGATGTCATGTGACAGAGTGATGTCAGTTCCAGGTGATGGCCTGAAACTGAAGTCATCACAGTGGACAACTCTAAAACTTCCTCCAATTTTTATAGTATTTATCATAGAGATGAGGGGAATGCCTGGCAAGTCACTTAAGGTGACAGCGTCACTTTTCGGTTTTCCCTTGGAATTGATATCACAATGTTCCAGGCAACTTCCTTCCCCATAACTCACCCCCAAAACTTGCAAGATTTCCAGGCACAAGCTTGGCAATTCTATTGACGATGGAATCTGGGTCAAAGAATCAGATGGGTAAGAAAAGGCTGTTGCAGATACTAAAGTGCAAGCCTCCCTCTGCTAAGTGCTCTTGAACAACTACAGAATAGTTGACTTTCTTAAAAATATGTATTTGCAAAATACCTAAAAAGACTTATTTTTATCAAATATCCAATTAATGAATTGTTCTGTAATTTTACAAAAAGTCTTCAATGTTCTTAAAAAATGTTTTTACCTTGCATTTTACTACAAATCTCCTTAATGGCAAAGAGGTCTAAGCACGTTTTCAGCTGCAGGAACAAATGTCACAGCAGAAGTCAAGTCACCATTACAATTATCTGTCCACCACTCTTAACCATTACACTGCACTGGCTCTCATGAATGGATCTAATAGGAAATCACATTGTAAGAGACTGAGGAAATCTCCACTTTGAAACTCACATCTACCATGAACTCTGTAATCTTGCTCAAGCCATTATTTCCCAACCTTAGCAACTATACAAGACAAGTATCACTCCTGTATTTACAAGAAATTAAGCAGTTGACTAGAATTAAGAACGTGACCTTTGTCATCCAATTTTGAGCAACCATCTGATGATGCCCAACAAGGATCTATTCCTATCACTCTGACTGGAAGTACAGTACCAGGCCTAAATGGCACCTGGGGGCCATGACCGGCTCCCTGCCCCCCACTTACAGGAGCCAGCATGGAGGCCGGGGGAGGGCGCCTCAGGCAGGCGCCGCAGCAGCCTGGGGAAGACAGAAGTTGGCCTGCAGGGAGGCCGGGGGCGGGTGCCTGGTTAACTACTGGGCCAGCCTGCCGCCGAGCTCCGTCCCCCCAGTCTCCCTGTAGGCTGGCTCCTGCCCTCCCTGGGGAGGGGGGGACAGGAGCCGGCCTGTGACCGTGGCGAGCATCTCAGCTGGCGAGCGGCACCACGGCACAGGAGGAGCCACCGTGCGCCAACCAGGTCATGGTGCCCGCCCAGCACCCCTCTTCCTACATGACGAAACATCCCCATTATCTCATGTCCCCATTAGTGGTACACCACTGCTTATTGGAAATGGTCTCAGTACAGAAAAATAATTTCAACAGCTATCTAGTTGATCTATAAAGAGATCATTCTTAAAATATCCTCTGACCAGTTTAACTGGTACACTGATTCCAAGTAAAAGTCATGTGGATATCCATCTAGATACAACTGCAACACATAAAATTCAAATGAGTTTTCTAAACATTTTTTCAGACTGCAAAATAAAAAGCTAGTTTTTTAATATCACCAAGCCTGTTCAGAACTCTCCACCCTCCCTGTCATCAGAGATATTAGTTTTTGGCTTCATTGTGCAATCTGACCACACGTAGATCTGATGGGAAAATGCTAAACATAGCTGAAAAGATGAAAAGCACGGCTCTGGTGAGAAGAAGAAAGTAATCCTGTCTTATATTAATTTGGCACCAAGAGATTAATTAGGGCTTATTTTTGGGTAGGGCTTATTTTAGGGGAAATATGGTACCTTCACAATTCATTAAAGCGAGCTCTCAGCAGCCCCGTTGCTTCCCTGTCACATGTGATGCAAGCTGCATCCTCATTGGCAGGGAGTACCCTGCTGGATCACACCATCCTGATCTGTAACTACTGGTAGGGCTTATTTTTGGAGTAGGTCTTATATTTTAAGCCTCCTCCAAAAATCCTGAAAAATCATGATAGGGCTTATTATCGGGGAAACAGTATCTCAGAGGAGAACCATCTCAGACCAGCTTTTGCTGTGGAGAAAGCAAGAACCTAATCTTTTCACCGTGTCCATCACAAAACTGAAGTGGCTTGCAACTGGTCTGGTACTTCCAGTCACAACCAACGTAAGCATGCCATGTGAACCTAAAGCAGTGATCACTAGTGTGGTACCTAAAGGCACCATGGTGCTCCCCAATGTATTTCCTAGTATGCATTAGCTGCTGGGCTCTAAGGATAAAGTCTAAAGGGGCCCTGAACAGACAAAAATGGGAACTTCTCAGCAATCCCTCTGCCAGCTGACTGATAACTTCATTTTCCTTATGCCTCTGAGCTTGGCAGTCTTTTCCTTTCTCTGGAAATGGAAACCAAACAGTCTCTCTGGGTGATGGAGGAAGATGCTTTCAAGTCACACCTGATACGGTGACACAGTAAGGCAGATTCCCCAATGTGATGCTTGCAGGGGAAATGGAGCCCACCAATACTTTCCTTGGCATCCTCCAAGCTTTCCAGAATGAAGGGAGGGACAGCGGTAAATCGGGGCTGCTTATGGCTTCCCTCATTTAAGTTCTCCACTGGAGGATGACATGGACTGGTAATCAATTGGGCCTTCCTAAGTCAGTGTGCAGTCCCATTCTTCCTTTAGGATTTCCTTCCTCCCAGGAAATTTAAGGAAGATTGCCATTTTGGGTTTAACTCCGCCTCCTGTAGCAGCCATTTTATGATGGTGCTGATCACTGCCTCTTAACATTCTAAAGGTGCCCACAGCCCTGAAAAGGCTGGGGACTCCTGTCACAGGGCTTTCAAGGCAAGAGACATTTAAAAGTGGTTTGCCATTGCTGGCATCTGCATAGCAACCTTAGACTTCCTCTTTGCTAGTCACCCACCAAAGTGCTAATAAAGGCTGACCTCGCTTAGCTTCCAAGGTCTGATGAAATAGTACTAGCCTGAGACATCCAGTTCAGGGCACTCTCTTACCCCAAGCAAAAAAACAGTGTGGTTTTTCTTCACCTCTCTAGGGCTTCACAAGAGTCCAAGAGGCCTTTTGTGTCAGCAGGGTGGACTGACCTTGCTTCCTCAGTTAACCAATGCATTGCTCTCTTGGTTGCTAAACGACAAATCGGTGAGGGCAGGGGCAAATAAACTGATACGGAGCAGACAGTTTTGGAGCAGACATGCGAAAATACAGCGCACATGATGGCAGCAGTGAAGCTGGCAAGAAAAGGACAATAGTCTGTTGTAATTTTTGGTCTCTGGGTCCCTTCTCCCTGGATTTCTAGAGCCAGATATAGGCACCATTATCTCTGGGAGAGAGACTGATATATGAGACTACAGTTAAATTTTGTTGTTACTATCTGCTCATTTTTACTAGAAATCACATGTGTGTTGTTAGCAATGTTAAGTTCATATTATCAAAATCTTTTGCTTAACCACTTTTATCAAATATATTGGGAGTACTGGGACATAAACAATTCCAAGAAGCAAATAGCAGAATCTGTCATGTAGGTAAAGGATCCCTGCTTTTGTTGAACACTTTTAGAATTTTGAAAATAGGGAATATGCCCAATCCCAAGGCAGCCATTCTCTGAGTGGAAGGCGGGGGGCAGGGAGGAAGGGGTTGTCATGGGGCATTGGGGCTGAATCACAAAATGTTAGGGAGTTGTGAACGAAGCATCTTCCTACTGTGAAGTCAGTTGCTTCTGGGTTGTGAAAAAAGGGAAAGGTTGGAAACAGGGCAAATTTGTATGCTTGGCACAGTAATGGGGATACCATGTTTCTCTTTGTCTGCGGATCCCAGAAGTGGTCCTCCCAAGCACAGGGGTGTCAAACTCATATCAAGGGCCAGATGAGACATAAATGTGACTTGGTCAAGCTGGGCTGCGGGGGGAAGGCTGCCTCAGTTGACCCCAGAATGGCATGGCGACGTGCCTGGACTGATGAGCCACAGAGGGTGGGGTGGCTTATAAGGCCCCCAACCCAGCTGGGGCAACCCTCCCTCTTTCCTGTCTGGCCTGGTTCACCTGGGCCGCATATTTGACACTCCTGCACAGGCAACTTTTCTGGGGTCTCCCAAGTGTTGTTGGAAAATATGCTGGGCCAGGTGGAGCTTTTTGAGTTTTTGATGTCTATTGTTAGTGCTCAAACATTTCCATTTATCTGTGTACTACCTGGGGGTGCAGCTAAGATGGTAAGGGGGCAGAAGCATTGTGTGCTACTTTCCAGTAAAGAAATGTTACAAATCATGTTGTTTCCTTCATGGGAGATGCTAAAATAATACTACCCCATAAAATCTTCTGCAAAAGTTTAAGAAATTCTACAGTAATACAAGTTCTAGAGCAAGATAAAAAAGTAAGAATTCAAATATTTATTTTATTCTTTAATTTTTATTTCTAGTTTCAGATTGCAGGTGTATGTATTTCAGATTGCATGTGTATGTATTCCTTTTGCAGAGTTATTTTAAACACAATTCAAGCAAGGCTAAAAAAGAGGGGAACATAGTGCAACACGATTGGGAGCTGTAAAATCCCCCATTTTGCTAAGCCACAAGCACACAGATTGGCATTTCAATCTCCTCTCCCATTTGCCGTTCCCACCACTTACCCTTTGAAGTGAAGGCAGACATAAGTAGAGAGGTCGTGAGAACCAATGAGAAGAGAGAGGGGAGGCATGGGAAGGACAACGCTAGTAAGGATGAATTCAAGCAAGGGCAGCTAGACGCTGTTAGAACAAGGGGGAACTAAAAGATTTATGAGGAGATGAGATTTTGGGTAAACCTTGGAAAAAAGTATTATATCTTGGGGATGTTCTGAAAGGGAACTGTAGGAATAATAAATAAAACGGTAGAACTGGCCTCTTGTAAAGATTACTGGAGTTATACTGGGGAAAAATATTTCTGTCTCAGATTGTCTCAATAGCAGCAGAACAAAATTATATCCCAGAGTCTCTATATAACCTTCCCCACATTTACAACTTCTATCTGAATAGGGAACTCTTTTCCGTTATTATCATCAGACCACCCCACTCCAAATTTGATCATTCTTGCAAGGGATATACTTCCTGGTTCTGTTATGTTTCAATAATGTAATTGATATGTATGTTGTATATCTATTGCATGCTAAAGTAGTTTATAAATGGTTGTTGTGGGCTTTCCGGGCTGTGTGGCCATGGTCTGGTGGATCTTGTTCCTAACGTTTCGCCTGCATCTGAGCCTGGCATCTTCAGAGGTGTATCACATAGGGACACAGTGTGTAACAGACTTTGCTCTGTGATACATGTCTGAAGATGCCAGCCACAGATGCAGGCGAAACGTTAGGAACAAGATCCACCAGACCACGGCCACACAGCCCGGAAAACCCACCACAATCAGTTGAATCCAGCTATGAAAGCCTTTGACAATAGTTTATGAATGTTTTCAGAGCTGACATCAAATATTCCATATCGTACTAAGCTTTTTACACAAGAAGTTAATCCTGAGGTTCAGTATATTATTTTAAAGATGTTCATGTTCGTTCTTGTTTCCCAAGATGTTTATTTTTCTTCTCATTCCTGACTCTGTAAGAATACCCAAACTTCACCTCTTGTCATTTTGAAAGTGGCTGTTGTGTATGTGTTTGCTTTTGCTTCCATTGTGCTGATCCACTGAGAGATTCTACATCAACACAATATGAGATATTTATTTTGCACAGATTGAGTCCTTCTACTGTTTGTTCAGAGTGCAGCTGCAAGAAGATGTAAAACGGGAGGTACATTTATGCTTTGATAACTTGATAGCCCAAACATTAAGTTGCTGACTAAAAGGGGATTATTAGACTTTAATGAATTGGTGGCTGTTCTATATTGTAAATATTGTTTTGTGAATTCATATGTTTGGCATACATTCAACAGATGTGGGCGTGCACGCACGCACGCACGCACGCACACACAGGTGGCCCCTATGCAACGTGCTAGCATTGTGCAATGACTAAACAGGAAAGCTGTACTAAGTATTTGCAATTACATCAATTCTGGGAGGGAACTGTAGGAATACTAGGTTAACTTCAATGGGGAAGAGCCGTGGCTCAGTGGTAAAGAACCTGCTTGGCATGCAAAAGGTCCTAGGTTCAATTCCTAGCATCGCTAACTAAAAAGACCAGGTGGTAGGTGACTGACAGACTATGAGACCCTGGAGAGTCACTTCCAGTCTGAGTACACAGGACTGACCTTGATGAACTATGTCTAATTTAATATAAGGCAGCTTCATGTGTCCAAGAAGAATGCTGGTAGGCACAACGAGAATATCCCCAAGTACACCTACCCCTTGTACCAAGAAGAACTTGCTCTAGACCAAATCCTACCAAGTATTCATGAGTTAAATAAACCCAGAGGCATTTTGGTGTGCGTTAGTGTGGTATAGTTGTTAAGAGTGGGGGACGCTAACAAAGAAAACAGAATTTGTTTCCCCGCTCCTCCGCATGAAGCCTGCTGGGTGGGTGACCCAGGGCCAGTCACAGTTCTTCCAGTACTCTCTCAATGCATGTGGAAGCAGGCAACGACAAACCACCTCCTGCCTTGGACTGCCTACTGGATTGCCATAAATCAGCTGTGATTTGACGGTGCATGCACACACTCCAAACAGGCATTTTGGCGGGGCTGATCGCTGAATAACAGTAAGACATCTTTCTGCACTTCTTCCTTGTCCCAGTGTGATGGTGCAGAGTGCCTGGTTAAGTCTAATGTGCCTCCTTTGGAAACAAAACTACGGGAGGACAGGAGAAGCTAGTGGTACTGCTAGGAAACCCCCAGCCCTGGGAACGCTCTCGCCCATAAAGATAGAGGATCCTCCTTGGGGTTTCCTAGTGTTTTTGTCGTATGTTCAAATTTTCATGGGAAGATGCATTGGATGTCGGGGAGGAATGAGGACTTCCAAGGACAGAACTAAATGCCTCCTATACCAGCTGCTTCCTCGCCCGGTTTCATGTATCTCTGTTTCCCCAAAAGGGCCACTGGCCTACCATTACTTGTATTGGCATGCAATGCAGAGTTTGGTCATTGGCAGACAGTGGAGTTTCCATGGAAAATGTTTCACTTCTAAAGATTTTGTTGCATAATTAGCAACAATGGATGGATGCCGCTGCCATTCATTATTCAGCTTCAGCAATACTGAAATAATTCAGTATAATTCGGATTCATCTTTATTTGGCTTTAAAATTATCGTTAAAGCCAAAAAAACTGAATATCTGAGTCAATAAACCCAAATATTTTCATATTTTCTGAAAAAATTCAGGTCTGTTTGAATTTTTAGGGTTTTTTGTGTTTGTATGGTTTTTGGCTTGTAGGAGGTCATCTTTAAGATAGCGGCTCCAAACTTGCAGGGTATCTTCAGGAGACTCTCTGGATGATATCACCCAGGTTTGGTGAAGTTTAGTTTAGAGTGTCCAATGTAAAGGGGTGCCCCCATCTCCCATTGTTTCCAATGGGAAATAATAGGAAATGGGGACTACCTTTTGAGGGTCCATAAAATTGTATCCCCTGAGCCAAACTTCACCAAACCTGGGTGATATCATCCAGAAAGTCTCCTGAAGACAAGTTTGGTCCTGCTATCTTAAAAGATACACCCCTGATAGGCACCCCAAGAAATTTCCCCAGACTCTTCTTTTGAACTGACCTGGCTCCATTGCAGCCAATTTGGACATTTCTGGGTGTGTGCAAGCAAAGCTGCAGATTTTTCAAGGTAGAGGCACCAAACGTTTAGGGTGGCTTCAGGAGACCCTCCTGGCAAGAACACCCAGGTTTGGTGAACTTTGCTTCAGGGGGCAGTGGGAGATGGGCCCTACTCCTTTGAGGGTCCATAAAATTTGACTCCCATCAGCTGCAACTGAGTCACATCAGATCAAAGAATCTGCCAGGCTCTTCAGCAACAGTCTATGATGGAAAAATGTCCCACCATAGACTTAAATGGGGCTTGCTGTTGTGCCCAGCTGGCTCTGTGCTGGAGATTTTATTGGGAGCTCTGGTGGGGGTTTTGCTCTGGGTAGGGGCACCAAATATTCTACAGTGCTGCTGAAAGGAGCCAGCCAACTTTGCTGATGTTTGGATGGTTGGGGACTCATTTTGTGGGCACCAGGTTCTCCTTCAGTTGGGTCCCCACAGCATTTGCCTCTCCCAAACACACTTCACTGAAGTTGGCTGGTTCCTTTCAGGAGTCTCACCAGCAGCCCTGCAGGAAATTTGGTGCCTGGCACAGAGAAAGAAACTAATCAGAGAACCCCCCACCCCCTGTCAAATAAAATCAGCACACAGCCAGCTGGGCATAACACCCCACCCCACCACTGTTTCAAATGGAGGGGGGGAAGCAGCAGAGGCAGGCTTTCCCTTCCTTCCACACTCACAGCAACACCTCTACATCTTAAAACAAAACCACTCTACAACAAAACCTAATGAAGAAGACATGAACTAAACACACCACGGAACCATGACAACTCAGACACAGCCCAGCAGCATGGCCACAGCAGATCAAGACAGGGGGCACGTTTGCCAGCCCTGACTCCCACCAAAACACCACAGCACTATTGAACTATTTGAAAACCCAGAACCTTCACTCTTATTTTAACCTGCTGATATCCTATTAAGTAGGATATTGAAACTCTAGAGCAATAATTTAAATGAACAACTCTAATTAACCCTATCAATCCCTTTCACAATTAGACTCTAGTTAAATCTAAAATTTTGAAAACTGTGGCTCATCTCAAATACTAAGAACCCAAAAAGACAACCATAGCAAGGCTACTCTACCAGAGTATGTAACAAACAAACCCCTAAACCCCGCTCTAAAGTAAAGTGGGGAGACCCACAGGCCTGCCCAGCCCACAAGAGCTACCACAAAAGCAAACAGAAACAAACCACTACTAAGGAAAAGCAAAACCTCCAAATAGTTTGCATTTCGAGTGGGAAACTAAAGGGTCAAACTTCAAAGGAGAAGCAACATCAGCAAACACAGGGAGAAAAATGAGTGACCCAAAGGAAAGAACTCAACTTTGGGAGACCTGAACCAAAAAAACAGAAGTCTTCTCATCAAAGCAAAGCAAGAACAGAAGCAGCAGCAGCACACCTGCGTGCGTGCGTGCGTGCGTGCGTGCGAGAGAGAGAGAGAGAGAGAGAGATTAAAACTGGTAGGCAGTTATACAGAAATTTTGCACATTTAAACTAACAGGAAAACAAGGGGAAAAAACAAGCTACAGTTCCCCTTTAAGTAAACTTTAACCAAAAGTAGGCCTGCATGGAGTAGGCCTAAGACCTCACCCCCACCCACCCCCAAAACCAAAAAGCTGAACTGAAACCACAGAAGCAAAGAAAATGTTGCTAACAGCAACTGAACAGTAATGGTTGAACAAATTAAACTGCACATCAATAGAACCCTGGGCCTTTGGGCCTACACCCTCAGCTCCCACCATCACCACCACTGTGAAATGAAAATCAAACTCCTCAGTGACAAGTCTCTCCAGGCAAGTCTCTTCTGCAGGGCTGGTGTGTCCCATGAAGGCAGGCGCTCAATGACCAGTCACCAGAAGGCCCTTGAACTATCACTCTACCTCTCCGGACTCTGGCAAAGAATGGGCTGACTAGGAACCAGCACTGCAATTTATACTTTTGGGCCAGGCAGGCAGGCAACCCAAATGGAGTTTGAATATCCCAAGAATGACAATCATCCCAGTCTTGGGCAGTTTTGCCTGGGCAGATTAAATTTTTCCTCTCCTCCTGTCTCTCAAAGTGGAAAGCTTTGCAAAATTCTAGGTAGCAGAAATGCATAACAATCACTGGCTGGCTGAGTGGTCCAGTCTCCAATTTGTTGCCCTGGAAACAAATTAACAAAACAACAGAGTTCCAGGGAAGGAGAGAGAGACTCAGCCAGAGCCAGCTCAAGCACCATTTCTGCAGGGCTTCAGGCTGCCACCAGAGAGCCTCCCAAACACACACAGCAATGGTAAGTAGGGAGATTCTCAGGGGGGTGGAGGGTGGGGTGTCTCTTAACTATACAAGAGCTTAAGGTTAAGGGGTGGGGGGATTCTCTAGTTTCAATTCTACGCAGTCAAGTTAGTTAAACCAACCTGGACATAGAGTGGGCTCCAAATATTGTTGGGGAGGCTGTGGAATACCTTCCCCTGTAAAAAAAAAAAGCAGAACTTTCCCAATGAAGCATTCCATCTAACCCAGGATCAGGTATCTTCCTGGGTTCTTTCCTCCCTAGCAGCCAGCGAGCGATTCGCCAGCCTGGCTGATGGCAATGGGAGTGAGGTATGGAACAAGAAGAAGCCTGAGAGCAACACATGGAGTACCTGCCTGCCGAGAGGAAGAGGCATGGAGCAGGTGTTGACACCCACGCCAGTAAAGGTTTCCAACTCTGGGTCCAGAAAATTCATAATGGAGATTTGGGGTGCCATCATGTAACTGCAATCAACAGCCGTTGGGGCCGGTTCCTCCTCTCCCTTGAGCCCCCACTGCACATGAATGGAGCCATCGCCGCCATGCCTGGCGGGCCGGATAAATGCCTTCAGGGGGCCACATTTGGCCCACGGGCCTTAGTTTGGGGACCCCTGTTCTATTCAGATGCCCTCACCTATTGACCCGGCTGTCGTCTTTGTTACTCACAGACAATGTTTCTTTACCCACCCTGGACACTCCAACAGGTATATATACTCCACTTGCTTTCCCAACATCAGATCCTCTGAAGATGCCAGCCACAGATGCAGGCGAAACGTCAGGAGAGAATGCTGCTAGAACACAGCCATACAGCCCGGAAAACACACAGCACCCAAGTGATTCCGGCCGTGAAAGCCTTCGGCAGTACAAGTTAGTTAACTTTAAAGGGAGTCCAAGACAGCAAGCTGCTATTGCAGGCTCCCTTTAAAGTTTAAATCCCCCGAATGCAGAATGCCAAATATCTATTCGTCATTCAACATTCTGAGCTATTCAGATCAGCTTTTATCAGCCCTGTTTGGGGCTGATAAAAGCCAGAAAATTATAAATAAAGCTTTTTTCAGCATTTTTTTAAAATTTGGATATACCAAATCACCAAGCCTAGCCATTATGATAAGAAAGCTTGGCAGTATCAAAATTGCAGGTAACATTTGACAAGTAATTATTCCTAGGAATTGTGCAATTAGCCTTGTTGGCCGCTATGAGTCTGAGGAGAAAAGTTAAGATAGAAATGTTTTAAATACATAAATTACTGATTTGTAAACAGGAGTGTAGAGATAAACCACAAATACATATAACAATCTATATTTTTAAAAGAAGTCATCAGTTCACTTGATGGAGTCTGTGCAGGTCAAACTAAAACCGAAGCTAAAATCTTGTTTCCTTTTACACCGTTTGAGAGATAATGGGCTTTTCTGTATTCTCATTTTCCTTGTTTGTAACCTTTCTGTTTCTTTGAGGGAGGGGAGGAGTTTCCAGTTAGGCACATGTTATGATCCCTCTAGTGGTCGATTGGATAACGCACAAGTTTTATGTCCAGGATCTCTCCCTGCAGATTGACACTGCAGGTTTTTATGCTGGACATAAACCTATGTGATACTGAACTGCCCACCAGAGGTAGCAAAACATGTGCATAACAAAATCCCCCTCCAAAGAAACAGGAACTTACAAATGAGGAAAATATAAATGTGGAAAAGCTCACTGTAATCACCAATCTGATATAAAACTAATTAGTGATGCTATGGAGAGTGTCAGTAAAACAGAAGTGCTCCAGTGACTTCCGTGGAAGAGTGAAATTCCACTGAAACAGATGAGTAGAGACCTGTAGTGCATCATGCACAGTTCTTCAGTTTCCAATGCCTTTGCTTTCTTTCCCAAATGTGCATAATTGTCTTTATATTTTTATGGACATTATTCCAATTCCAACACATAAAGCTTTGGATTTGTTTGAATATAACATTTAAACTTCACTCCCCACCTCGCCCCCCCATGAAATATTTCAGATCACTGGAGCATAAATAACGTGGGATACTGTAAAATGTTGTTTACTAAAATGAGATTAAAATAAATATGCTAAATCAGATCACAGTCCATTCAGGGTACTGGAAAATGTTCCTATTTGTGTTTTCCATAAAACCCAAATCACTGGGCAAAAGCTTATGCTAAACAAACTATTGGCACTGCAAATAGGTTAGAATTTACCAGCATTTGAAGCGTGGTTGTTGGAGACTTTAACAGAACTGCTCTGTGCTACTTTGGTGAAGGGTAGGTTAAAACAACATGAATTAGGAATTTAAAAAGATCTAATTCATTCACACAGTAAAACTGGCAGCCAAATCAGTCAACTTATTTTTTATTTCACAATACAGAAAGCCATGGCACACAGCAAACTGCTTCATCCTGAAGTGTTAAAATGTATTTTCATACATGTAAGCTTTGCTGTAGGCCAGAAAAATGTTTGGGATATACTTTTTCGGCCCTGGTTCAGGTTTTGTGGAATGTTCTGGTGAGCAAGACCAGGGCCCTGCAGAATCCAGATCAGTTCTGCAGGGCTCAGAAGGCAGAGTTGTTCTGACAGGCCTATTGGTTGATGACAGCAATGGTATTTCCATCTTAAGCTTGCCTTTTCAGTTTTCCAGTTTTTAACATGGCTTGTTGTGTTTCTTCTTTTTTGTTATCTTTTTGTTTTGTTTTGGCTCTGCCTGATGTTGATTACTGTCAAGGATGTAGGTAAGGGTGGGGGTTCTCAGGTTCAAACCCCCTCATTACATGTCCGAAGCTCCGCCCCCCATTTGAGAGTTTTTCGTAATTTTTAAATGTTTTTCGGTTTTTGGCCTGCAGGGGGCACAGTTTTTAGGCTAGCAGCACCAAACTTTTAGGAATCTGTTGGGAGACTCTCCTGATGACACCACCCAGGTTTGGTGAGGTTTGGTTCAGGGGGTCCAAAGCTATGGACTCCCAAAGGGGGTGCCCTATCCCCCACTGTTTCCAATGGGAGCTAATAGGAGATGGGGGCTACACATTTGAGGGTCTATAACTTTGGCCCCCATGAACCAAACTTAACCAAACCTGGGTGGCATCATTAGCAGAGTCTCCTACTGATACCACCCAGGTTTTGTAAAGTTTGGTCTAGGGGGTCCAAAGCTCTGGTCTCCCAAAGGGGGTGCCCCTATACCCCATTGTTTCCAATGGGAGCTAATAGATGGGGGCTATATCTTTGAGGGTCCACAACTTTGGCCCCCATGAACCAAACTTCGTCAAACCTGGGTGGTATCATCAGAATAGTCTTTGTCTGATACCACCCAGGTTTGGTGAAGTTTGGTCCAGGGGGTCCAAAGTTATGGATTCCCAAAGGGGGTGCCCCATCCCCCATTGTTTCCAATGGGAGATAGGCGATGGAGGCCACACCTTTGAGGGTCCATAACTTTGGACTCCCTGAACCAAACTTCACCAAACCTGGGTGGTATCATCAGAATAGTCTTCTTCTGATACCACCCATGTTTCATAAAGTTTGGTTCAAGGGGTCCAAAGTTATGGACTCCCAAAAGGGGTGCCCCATCCCCCATTGTTTCCAATGGGAGCGAATAGAAGATGGGGGCCACACCTTTGAGGGTCCATAACTTTAAACCCCCTGAACCAAACTTCGCCAAACCTGGGTGGTATCATCAGGAGAGTCTCCTAAAGATACCCTGAAATTTTGGTGCTGCTAGCTTAACAATTGCATCCCTGACAGCAGGCACCCGCAAATTCTCCCTTTAAATCCACCCCCTTCGGCATGGATTTAAAGAGAGAATCTGAGGTCCCCAGTTGAGACATTGAAAGTGATGCTGTTTCAGGGTGGTGGATAATCCACCCCAAAGCAGTATCACTTTCAATGTTGTTTTAACTGGGGACCCCAGATTCTCCCTTTAAGGTGGATTTAAAAGGAGAATCTGAGCTCCCTAGATTCCTACAGGAGAGAAAGAGGGGATATAAATCCAAACTCTTCTCTTCTTAAAGTGCTTAATGATCATAAACTAAAAGAATTTGCGCTAGTCGCATTTGGGGGAAGAAGAGAAGTTACTCCATCAGTTGTATCTCTATCAAAGTATCAGAAGTTACTCTATCACTTACTCTTTTCAATTGTTTGGAATATGTTGGGCTGGAAAATGTATTCCTTTAGAGGAAATTCCAGGCCTAAGTGGCCTTATGTGGCACTTCTAGTGATTGAAACCACTCACCTTACAAATGGGGGATCTGAAAATAGTTGCAAGAGAGGAAAATTGCACACAATCTTTATTATCCTGCTAATAATGCAGTCTTGTTGGGAGGAACAGAAGAAATATCAGAAAAAAACAAGATGACTTCTCACATATGGAAGTCTAAGACAAGGCTGTGGTTTGACATTCTAAACATTTTCTTTTTTCTGTTCTTTTTAAAAAGGAAATCAAAAGAATAAACAAACAAACAATCATTTTCTGCATCCTGGAAGACACTTCCATTTTCATTAAACCCCTTCACTTTTGAACATAGTCTTCTACACACCATATCCTGAGGCACTGGGATCCCAAACTAGAAATCTGTCCCTGTTTGCCTGCTTGACCATCAGTTCTGACAAGGGCTAAATATCAATTCCCAAAACTCCTTTCCACTCTAGCATACCCAAGGAAAGGACTCAAGAGAGATAGGAGGCTACGCTGACAGGGTCCACCTCAATTCTTCACAGCTAGGAGATTTCAGAGTACAAAAGCATTTAGTCTACACCAGGGGTCTGCAACCTGCGGCTCTCTAGATGTTCATGGACTACAATTCCCATCAGCCCCTGCCAGCATGGTCTATACCCCCCAATTCTGTGCCCAGGTGTACTCTTCACTTTCCTCCTACATAAAATAAATGTCTGCCCATCATTCTTATGGGGCAGGGAAAAAATTTCCCTTCCCCATAAGGAGCAGCAGTGGCGTAGTGGCTAAGAGCAGGTGAACTCTGATCTGGAGGAACCGGGTTTGATTCCCAGCTCTGCCGCTTGAGTTGTGGAGGCTTATCTGGGGAATTCAGATTAGCCTGTGCACTCCCACACACGCCAGCTGGGTGACCTTGGGCTAGTCACGGTTTCTCGGAGCTCTCTCAGCCCCACCTACCTCACAGGGTGTTTGTTGTGAGGGGGGAAGGGCAAGGAGATTGTAAGCCCCTTTGAGTCTCCTACAGGAGAGAAAGGGGGGATATAAATCCAAAATCTTCACTCTTCTTCTCCATTGCAGCCTGGGGGGGCTCAACCATCATCTACAGTCGAAGCACAGGGTGCAACTAAAAAACATATGCTGTTTTATTCCATACCCCCAAAAGTCTGTTTCCTTCCCAGATCAGCTAATGCAGCTAAATTTACTGATAAATTCTAATTCAAACACTCAGTTCAGCAATTAAATACTTAGCGAAACAGTCTGTAGTGCCAAAAATCTCCCTTTTCTTTGAAAAAAGGAGTGTAATTGCAACACTAATAATATTCATTCTACCATGAAGCTATGACCCCTTGTAATAAATAAACAGCATTCAAAGAGATTAAAAACAACAAGAACAACCCAGGAAGCCATGGTTGTTTTTCCACGAACCATATTTGCCTGTTCAGAAATTGGTGAGGGGGGTTGTATCTCACTAGGGGTGACAAAATCCCTTGAAAGAGTCCCTCTGTCCCCCAAATCAGAGAGCCTATCCCAGCTTTCTTCTGATTCTTTGGAAGAGGATGTGGTTCAAAAGAACGTAGAGGCGTTACCATTGTGTCTAAAGGGACAACTCATTCAGAAACAACTACCCCCATTAAAGAAAAGTACTTCTCTTGGAACCTCCCAAGTACAGTTGCCAGCTCAGGGTTGGGAAATACCTGGAGATTCTGGGGGTGGCGTTTGGGAGTGGGATTTGGGGAGAAACTTCTATGAGATACAATGCCACGTTCTGCAGGTGAACTGGTCTCTTTCACCTGGAGATTGGTAGCTCTACTTTCAACAGTTTGCGATGGTTTTGACGGTCCCCTCAGCAGCCATTCTGTGATTTACACAGATACCCTTTCCAGTGGCAAGGATTTTGTGCCAGGGTTTACCACTTCTTTCAAAATGCCAAAGGTGCTCACAGTTTAAATTCTGCCTCTTGGTTTTTTTTTCCAACTCATCTCTTAAGTTTTTTTAATTATGAAAGTTTATCTGAATGCCACTATACATTCATATCTTTACCTCATTCTCAGTAAAGGAAGTTGAAGGAGATGAACTTTTGCTATAAGCAAGATGTGAAGATTCTGCAGCTGAAGCTCGATTTCGCTTCTTCAGTGGTTTACATGCATCTGACAGACCTGTCATTGTGGTAAAATAATTTCTGTTTATAAAGTGAACTTGGAACATTAATGTATTCCCTTGAAGCCAGTAGAAAACATACCCTCAAATGTGTAGGAATCATTTACATGGCCTTTTAAGCATCTGAAATATTGTTCTAAGGTAAACATCTACAATAGTAATTTTTAAATAGGAAAAAACACGGCAGGCAAACAATCCTGCAATTTGCCGTTTATTACCTTTGTATCCCACTCCTCTACTGTCAAGGTTGAAGTGGTCGACACGGCGTTTTCCCCATTCCGACAACAGGCTTTCCTAACATTTTTAAAGCTATAAGATTTGTGTTTCAAACACAAATTGAGACAACTAGGATAAAATATACTACATGAAACCCATCTCTTACTCTTACAGAAACTCAGGTTAATGGCTTCGAAAACCTTCAGACCACTACCTCTCCCCTTTACGTTGAATTTAACAATTCCATTAATTCAGTGAGAAACCATAATACTGATTAAATAAGACTTTGTGGCATATTGTAAAAAGTAGCTTTCTGAAACCAGGGCTCATTTCCTCTGAAGCATTCCATGAACTTAGCTCTCTGTTATTAAAATTTCATGCTTCAATGGGGTGGCAATTTTGTACCACTTTCTTGGGAGTAAATCCAAAGCAGCATAGTGAAACCAGCTTTTCAGCAAGCATACACAGGATCAGGCTATTAGCTGTTGTTCTACAAAGTGCCATAAAGCTTCATTTTTGTTATTTTTAAAGCTGCTTCTCTGGATTTCCCCCCTAAATCAGGAGTCCACAACAAGGCGCCGGCAAACACTGGCACCTGCCAAATGTTTTTAGAAAATGGGCATAGCTGGGTGGGGCGTTTGCCCAGCGAAGCTTCTGACTGGCTGTGCAGATTTTTTATAAACACTACTTTGGAAGCACCTGCTGCCACCACAGGACAAGCTAAGTTGCAGCAGCCCTTTTACAGCTGCACTGTCAGTATTGTGTTAGAACTGCAATGGCAGCCACAGGCTCAAGAAGTTTGGGGACTCCTGGCCTCGACTGGAAAAATGGATCATTCCAGCTTTAACTACCACTTTCTGCTACCTTCGTGCAAAGGTTCACACCTTGTTATCAACCTGAGCTCAGGAACGGTGGCTTTCCATTAGGAGATGTCAGAAAGAGATGTCAACCAGCAAGAGCAATACAGGAAAAATACAACCCAGACTGCCAAACAACGTCACAATGGTTCATTAGGAAAGACTGCTGGCTCTCTGGAACCAGTGGGATTTATCATTTTCAATTTTAAACTGTTACATCAAGCTTATTCTAACCATATTACCTGACTGGTCCTTTTGGGAAGAAAATATTTCTGTGATCTTAGCAGAGTTTGTTTTTGCTGCTTTGTCATTGCTTGTCTCCCTCTGTCGCAAAAAAAATGAATAAAATGAAAACAACAACAACAACTCCCGATTTGGATTAATGTGGGAATCACTTCAAAGATTTCTGTCACCAGACAAATATGTTTGCTTAAGTCATATTGATCATTTGATAATAAAGCTTCAACAGTTACCATGGAATAATGGGGGGAGGAGCAGACTCAGTCCCCCACTGCAGTTACTTTTACTATAGTTTCGCTCCATGGGTTTATATTGGATGAACACGGCATTCCCATAGGCTCAGACTTCCAATTGCAAAGATCAATGTTCTTTGCTCCTCCTCTCGCAGCAGAACCAAACCAGAGTCTGCTGCATTGGACCAGTGGTCCACCCAGTCCAGCATCCCGTCTCACCCAGCAGACAACCAGTTTACCCTGGAGGGCGTCAAACTGGGCAGAGATATCAAGGTTTTCTGCCAATGATGCCTCCTTGCACAGGTTTCAGCCTTCTGTGTATGGAAATTCCCATAATGCACCACAGCTAAAAGCCACTGACGGGTCTCTTCACCATAAGTCTGTCTGGAAGGGTGTCACTCAGTTGTTACAGGGCTGGATATGACATAAATTTGAGTGCTTGGGGCAGGCTTGGGGGTAGGAGTGGCTGTCTCAGCTGGTGAGCCCTCCGCAGATTCACCAGCTCAGATCAGCATTTGGGGGGGGGGGGGGCACCTGCCTCAGCTAGGGCCAGCCTGATCAACACCGCGCACGCGTGCGGGGGGAATACCTCAGCTAGTGACCTCACAGCAGGCTCACCAGCCCACATCAGAACCCCTTGAGGGCTTACCGGGCCTGAGAGCCAAGTGAGCCACGCTCCCCCTTCCAATCTGGCCTAGCCAGACCGGGGCAAAGGGGAAGCCAGCTGTGGCTTATCAAGCCACAGCTGGCTTGATAAGCCCTCTCAAGGGGTTGGATCCATGCCCCCTGGACTGCATGTTTGACACCCTGAGTTTAATCCTTTTCTTTCCAGCCATCTACAGCCAAGGTTGTTGCTCTGTCCACTAGCCATGAATTGCAATGTTTAATCGCTCATTGAGTAAACAAATATTTCCTTTTGTTTGTACTGAATCTATTGCCCACCAATTTTACCCCCAAGTTCTTATGGGAGAAGGAGAAAAAGATGTTTCTATCTACTTTGTTCGACCTTTGCATGATTTGACAAACCTTTATCATGGTTTCCCCACCCTTCATTTTTCTAAACTAAAATGTCTCATAATCTCCATAAAATTTCCTCCTAAGAAAGCTGCTCCACAACCTCTTAACTCGCTCTTTCCCAGGAATATGATTTCTGGGGACATTTCATGCTACTCCGGGAATAGAAATTGTTGTACTCGTGAAAACTCTGTGCTGGATCCAACCCAGTACCATTTTTTTTGTTTTAAAACCAGCCATGTAAACATTTACAAAGTTACCTATAATATACAGCAGTATCGGAAGTTTGAAGTTCAAAACTGCATAACATTAATTGTGAATGCTTGTTCCCAAATTTACAACTAATTTTCACAAATTTACTACTAATATACTTTTCAAATAATTATGCATCAGTTAGAAAGTATATTAAACAACAAGACTGAAACCTGCCTCCCTTCAGCTACTTAACAGAGTGAGAAAAAACTTGGAACACAAGCCTAGCCTATTCCACAGCTGAAAATGAGACTAAAATCAGATGAAGAACCACACTGAGATGTTTGGCAGAAGAGCAAAATATAATTACATAGATAATACTTCAGTGAGTTGGTTAGACAGAGCTTTTATTTAAAATTACACGTTACAAAATATGCTATTTTGTCAGTATCCCTTTGTACTAGTTTCAAGAGCAGAATATTTATTTTGCAGTGATTTCACCAGGGAAAGAGAAAAAAAATTATAGTACCAGCATCTTATAACAGAACTCAAGAGCATGTTTGATGTGTGCTGGTTGTATTATGGCTGTGACAGCCAGACACTGTGATATTACTCAGCCAGCATGACTGTGCATACTGTATTTTACTTATACTATATTAAATTATTGTTACGTGTTTCCTGCAAGGTATAAACTGAAGTGTTTCTAATTATAGTTTCCTGTTATAACATGCGTGGTTTCCTGAGCATTAGTAATGTGGCACAAGGCTTACATCCCCAGAAACAGAGGCCCAGTGGTATTCTCACAGCCCCTTAGTTCCAGCATTGAAACTAAGGAGGAGGAAGCAGATATTCTGTAGTTTCCCATACTCTCCAAAGCATGGAACTGGACCAGGCGCGTGCTGCAAGATTGGCCAGAGTGCTGCATGGCGAAGGAAAGTATCATGTTTGGCCCATAACCTGTGAACAACAACCCACTACAAAACTATTATTATTATTATTATTATTATTATTATTATTATTATTATTATTATTATTATTATTATTATTATTATTATTATAATATACCATATATACTCGTATATAAGTTGACCCACATGTAAGCTGAGGCACCTAATTTTACCACAAAAAACTGGGGAAACTTATTGACTCATGTATAAGTCTAGGGTGGGAAATGCAGCAGCTACTGGTAAATTTCAAAAATAAAAATAGATACCAATAAAAATGTTTTTAAATATTTATTTAAAAGAAAAACAGTCTGGTATCAACAATAACTTCAAAAGTTCTGAAGTGGAATATGTAACTCTCACAGACAGTATCTCTTCAGAGTTCATAGGGAAGATGCTCAACAAGATCCCCCTTTTGAAAAGTCCTTACAGGTTCTCCTTCAACACGGATAGCTTATCATTACACAGTGAAGAGGCTTGCATGGTGATGGCAGCCGCTGCCCCAAAGCAAGTCTTTTTTGCAGATCTGCAAGCTCAGCTAGACAGAAGTCCCACCTGCTTTCCAAAAACACTGGGTGGGGGCCGAGAAAGGTGCTGGCAGTGGCTGCACCTCTGTGGGTACCACTGTGATGTGTGTGTGGCAGAGGGGGATTCCTGCCACCATGGGCTCCAATGGTGTGGATTTCCCAATGAGTATGGCTCCCTAGCATTCATGGAGCCTGAACAAAAATCCTGTAACATATACATTTAATATTAAATATTCACACCTATTCACTGAATATTCACTGTGAATGAAGCTACTGGCCACCTGTAGTGCAGTGAAGCAACAACCAAAGGCTTATTTGGGATCTGCCTTTGTGTCCACATAGCAGGGAGCAGGTGCAGAAAAACACCCTCAGCTCTCAGTCTTTTCGCTCGCCACCTGTTCCCCCCACCCGCTCGCCACCCATTCACTCGCGTATAAGTCTAGGGGGGCTTTTTTCAGCACAAAAAATGTGCTGAAAAAGTAGACTTATACACGAGTATATAAGGTATTTATAGACTGCCCTCCCCGAAAGGGCTCAGGTTTTAAATGTATGAAGATGGAAGTTCTTGCTGTTCGGGAACAGAAGGCTGCTGCAAGAGACTCTCTCCTGCATAACAGAATGGATGCCTAGAAAAACCCAGAGTCATCCTCAGGTGGTGTCAGATGCTGAAGAGAGGGGAGGGCTTCCCAGCCACAACTGCTCTGAAGAGCTAGCACAGTGGTGGCGAACCTATGGCACTCGATGTTCGTGGACTACAATTCCCATCAGCCCCTACCAGCATGGCCAATTGGCTATGCTGGCAGGGGCTGATGGGAATTGTAGTTCATGAACATCTGGAGTGCCATAGGTTCGCCACCACGGAGCTAGCAGAACTGAAGAGGTTCTTAGGACTGCCAAGCTAAGAAAGGAATCCTAAAGAGTTCTACACAGGGAGGGGCTGTGGCTCAGCTCAATCCCCAACATCTCCACCTGAAAGGACCAGGTAGTAAGTGACGTGAAAGACCTCCACTTGAGACCCTGTAAGTCTGTGTAGACTCACAGCCAGTCTGTGTAGACCAGAGGTCTGCAACCTGTGGCTCTCCAGATGTTCATGGACTGCAAATCCCATCAGCCCCTGCCAGCATGGCTAATTGGTCATGCTGGCAGGGGCTGATGGGAACTGTAGTCCATGAACATCTGGAGAGCCACAGGCTGCAGACCCCTGGTGTAGACAGCACCAAACTAGATGGGTGAAGGTCTGATACAAGGCAACTTCATTTGATTTTTTTAAAGATCTCTGTCACCTGTTGTAACAGGCTCCAAATGGTTTACGACAGTCGTTCCCAACAGAATACAATAATAATCATGGCACCTTAGGATAAACCCAGCGAAAGATGGGCTAATCAATTTAACATGTTAATATTTGTTTGACCTTAAGATCAAACAAAAAGAAAAGAGAAGGAAAAGGGAGTCAGCCAAGAGGTACAGGCTCCGTTTCTGTCCTCACCAATTGGCCTGGTAGATTGACTCTGTCTTTCAGACCCTGTGGAAGTGTGATAGATTCTGTTTCATGTGTTTAGTCCTTCTCATGTCTATTCAGCAGGGCTCACTCCAGAAAATTTTCTTGGGAGTGAAAGTACTGGCGTGAGAGAAGGAAGCTGCTGGAATGAACAGAGCCTTTTGAAAGATCAGCTGCTGCAAATAAATAAATAACCAGCATGAGGGAGAAATGCCCTCACTGTTTCTGTTGCTACTTTTCCTGCCTCACAGAGAATGTGAATATCAGCCAGCTGAGGCAGAATACTGAGGGGGATGGGATAGAAGTGCAGAAGCGCGCGCGCGCGCGCACACACACACACACACACACACACACAGCACCCATTTCCTGGGGATCGTGTTGGAAATGAGCTTTAAAATATACTCAGTCATGAGTTAAAGATCTACACAACGTTGGCAGCCCCTGAAACCTGAACATACACGTTGGCGTAATCCTAGTCATGTGAAATAAGCATCTTTTCAAACCAACAGGTCTGCAACCAACGTTCCGCAAATTCTGGGCTGCTTTGGGAGAGAACAAACACACAGCCCCTCAGAGTTACAAAGAAGAGCAGCAAGGACGAGTGAGTGGCTGCCACAGAATGGATTTTACAAAGCATTCCCTTGGGGGAGAAGATGGTGCCGAAGCCATTTCCAGTCAGTGTCTACTTTTTTGGGCTTGTGGGAAAAAGAAACAGACCCAGCACAGGCGAGACGGAAAGGGGAAAATGGGGGGTGGGGGACGACACAGGGCCACGCACCCCCACCAACAGATAAGAACACGAAAGGGAGAGAAATGGGGGGGGGACCGAAGCCTCACAACCCCAAGACGTATACACACAGAGACAAAGATGAAGAGTTGGGGGGACCGAAGCGTCACAACCCCACACAGAAACAAGAGACCAAGTGCGGGGAATGGGAAGTGGGGAGACCAAAGCCCCCCCCCCCCAACACACAGTAACAACCAAGAATGAGACACACTCAAGACAAAGAAAAAAGAGTCAAGAAGACAGAGCCTACGAATTTTGCTGCACCCTCAGACAAGGCAGGAAAGATACTGGGGAGTTTTAGCACCAAATCCAAACAGGATGTGACCAAAGCATCTTTCCTGCCCCTCGGATAGAGCATGGGGAACACCCAACAAGATGGATTCCTCCATTCAGGAGAAACATATTTGGAAGCCCAAAGTATCTTCTGGAACTAAGCTGTGAAATGGTCAGCGTCACAGACAGGCCAGCCTACCTCTGTGGGGCCAAGAAACTGCCCCACAGACACGGATGTATAGTTTAACACTTGGATAATACTATGAGGTACCAAGGGAAATTTTTAAGGATGAAAGTTAGATGCCCCCAAACCCGAATATTTTTTTTACAGCAAACGCAAGAACCAGTTTGTATATTGCTCAACCCCTTTCAGAAGTAGCTGGTGTTTCTAGCAAAAAACCCCGCCACAATGTAAGTTATATTTTATAAAAGAGACACGACGAAGCTCCAGCTCACAAAACTTGTCTTGTTGATCTGCACTATAGAGGCAGGGTGAATGGGTTAGATTCCTGGACTTCAATGCCCTTTAGTGTCCTTTATAGGAGTCTTTGTGGCCATGGTATTTGTGAGTGGGGGGGTTAAGCACATCCCGTGTCCTCTCTCCCCCACCCCAGACACCTTAACAGCCTAGAGATAGCCTGAAAACATCCACCTTGACCCTCTGCTGACTCTGCCTTTAAAGGAGGAGCCCCGCCCATCCAGGATTTCCCAGGGACTTCAGAAAGGGCTAATTGCCCAAGCCACATTCTGAGCCAGGTGGTAATAAGATGGCTCCTTAAAGAGGCTATTTGGCTTCGCTGACACTGTTTCTGCTTTGATCCCTGTTGCTAGCTCAGGGCTGGCCAACTTCTTGTGCCACAGCAGTGATTCGGGGGACGGACGTTTACACTCCCCCCTGCTGAACTCGTTAAGGAAGGGGATGCGCCCCTCCAACCACAGGAAACACATCCATGAATTTAAGCTTGTCTATCATAACTACATGATTCAAGACCTCATTTCTTATCAAGCAAAAGTGCGTTGTTTTCTGCCCCCAAATGGCCAAATTGGAAGAGAAACTCAGATATGGCCTTAGATAACCTCTGTTTTGTCACTTCAGCTGAGATGACTGGATATTAAGACTAATATTTCAGAGTTCCACAGGGCAACTTTTCAGAGTCAGCTTTAAGAATCTACACTCAGGTTTCTGAGCCTGAATAAATAAATAAGTAGCCTGATATACTTGTGTGTGCCGCTGTTATGTATTTAAAAGTCTAAAAATAAACAAAAATCCATTTAAAGAGTGTTGTCTCTACAAATGGACTGGTAGAAATACTATCTGTTGGGAAGAATATGGCACAGCTGACATTTCTTATCCCTCAATACACACGTGCATTCTTAACCCAGTTTTATGATTGTGATTTGGAATTGTGTGTGTGAGCTGCACTGAGCCTGGCTTCCACTGGGGAGGGCGGCAGGGCGTACGTTCGTTCGTTCGTTCGTTCAATCAATCAATCAATCTGTTCCCACTGTGGCATTTTGTCCCTTTCCTTAGTTTATGGCATGTGGGTTGCTACTTGGGTTGCCAACCTCCAGGTGGTGGCTGGAGACCTCCTGCTTTTACAGCTACTTCACCTGGAGAAAATGACTGCTATGCAAATGAAATCCCTTCCCATCCCAAACCTTGCCCTCCTGTTTCTACGCCCCCCCACCTCCAGGTATTTCCCAATCCCAAACTGGCCATCCTAGTTGCTTCCTAGGTATGCAAATACACCTCAGGTAAGACAGGAGATTAGCACTGAGTTCCACACACAGATTCGGGTATTCTTTTCTAGGTGTAATACCAGGTAGATGGTTGGACTGGGCTCCCCAGGTCTGAATCCCCACTCTGCCACAAAAGCTTGTGGGGTGACTTTGGGCTCAGTCACACACACTTACTCGCAAGGTCACTGTGAGGATAAAAAGGAGGACAGGAGGATGCTGTACAGTGCTCTGGGTTCCCATCGGAGATACGATGGGACATAAATCATATAAAACATACATATTATGTTCCC
Source organism: Sphaerodactylus townsendi (assembly GCF_021028975.2). Classification (NCBI taxonomy): domain Eukaryota; kingdom Metazoa; phylum Chordata; class Lepidosauria; order Squamata; family Sphaerodactylidae; genus Sphaerodactylus; species Sphaerodactylus townsendi. The sequence goes on from NC_059431.1 coordinate 122,974,949, forward strand.
CTATCTGTCAGGACCCCTGGACTGTTCAGGGAAAGCACTTCTTTTTAGAAAGATTCCAAACAAAAAAAGCCCCTTCTGTTAATCTTTTTTTCCGATAAAACAGGCCATCAGAAGTTTATTGACAGAACTGGAAAAACCCTGCCAAAATCCCACTTCAAATACAGAAAGCAATGGGTAGTAGCCCCACTCCAAGCCACACACATACACACACCCCCAGCAGAGAAATTGGGATCTTCCTTCTCAGCTAGAAAGGAATGAGGCTGGCCCCCCTTATCTTGTGCTACTCTATCCCAGCCAAAGCAGAAAACCATCCCAGGTGTCTAAAAGCAACAATAAAATTTGGATTCCCAGGGCAGCTTTTTTTGTGGTGGGGGCGGGGCAGTGATGAGACAGATGACCATACGCAACCCACCTCATGTCAGGAGGAGAATCATGATCAGGCACAGTATAAGACTGGGCATGACACCCTCCCACATTTCTCAGAATAGCCCTCCCTCCTATCCATAGGAAACGCATGTGGAATAGGAACGTGCAGACAAATGTGATATCACCAAAAAGATATTCACAGCAATGAAATATCTTTAGCATGCTTATTCTTTTAAAAAATGCATTCAGGTAACCATTTGATAATCTGCGGCATCACTGAAGGCCAGCAACCTGCCTATACTGAGAACGGTACCATCAAGTCAGGTGGTGAGAGGTCATTCCCCAACAAGCCAACAACATAGTTACCTTCAGATTATTCTTTTTATCCATTCTGAGCCTTTTCCTAGGTGCTTCATGAACTTCAAATTCTTCGGGAAGTTCCTTTGTCCTCTTTACTGGATGCCTTTTATTTCCATGAAAGTTACCTTGGAGTGGAGGGGGGGATGGGGGAAACTCACATGAGAAACAGCTATAGCTCACTTAGAAGTTAAGGTGAATTAATCTAGTTACATCACTGCTCCAATAAAAGTTCAATAAATCTGGTGAACAGCTTCTATGGCTAAGGTTAGTTTTTATAGATCAAAGCCCTCGTCACTAAGCTTCAGCCAATCAAAACAAGATATGGCTAAATCAGCCCTTATTCCCAATTTCAAGAAGTTATCAGTCAATACACTGGTTATGGCTTCACCCTTGAAGACATTTCTTTCAAGAATAAAGATCAAGCAATTATATACAATGTGTGTATATACATTACCTCTGTTGGTGAGATCACTAATGGACAGGCCATTACTCCTATCAGGGTTTGGCAGATTCATAGCACAAAAACGTATTTTGTATAAAAGCCATTTAAAATGTTTTGTGTCAATCAATGTCGAGATAACTGAAAAGCATCAAGGAGAGTTCTGAGCACCTCACAGATTTACACACAGTGTGGGAATCAATTTAAAACAGTCAAGCGCCATACTGCACAGGTGCATTTTAAAAATCATCTGCTAGTTGGCACACTCTATTTCAGTTACACTGTTTTTGTTAGTCTGGCATAAAATCTTCTGTTTTTAAAAAAGTAAACCTCTGTTCTATATGAAAAGCAACAGAATGTTTCTGCTACCGTGTTTCCTAGCCCAACAAGGATGTTTAGAATGGAGCTAAAAGGCAGTAATGAGCACCTTGGAGGACCAGCCTTTTTTGTGTGTCAGAACACGTTTTAAACCCTGAACAGATTCCCACAAAAGAGGCTGTTTAAAAGTGAATGATAACTTTCCAATGGTGTTTGAGATCATCTGGGCCGGGGTCCCCACAGGCACCCACAACACCTTTTCCGGTGCCCACTGTTTTTAGAAAGTAGGTGGGGCTAGATGACAGAGAGCTCCTAATTGGCCACTGGGGCTCTGATTGGCTGAGCAGATTTTAAAAAAATGTTGCTTTGGGAGCAGCTGCCGCTACAGCACAAGAATCTTCCTTGATGGTAAGTTGTGTGTATATACGAGAAAATATTTTAAAGAAGTGTGTTCCTTTTAAAAGGGCATTCTGTTAAACAGAACTTCTGCCTGAAAAGTTGAAGAGCTACTATTAGAGTTGTCCTGAAGTTCTGTGGTGGGGCCACCCACTCTGTGTCAGAATTCCAGGCTGAAAAAGTTTGGGGGGCGGGGGGCGGGGGGGGGGGGGCTGATCTTGGATGTGTAAACACAGAAAGCCAGTACTTATTACGCACACAAACATTTTCTTCACACATATTGAAGGAGTCTAGACTAGGAGACACAATGCTCATTTGTAGACTGCTAAAAAAAGGTGCCCCAATACGAAAGACATCTTGTATAGACTGCAGAGGTTTGGAATAAGCAATTTTCATTTTTAATTGATGTTGTATGAAACTATCAGGAAGTTTAACAAAATGCAGCACTACAGCACTCAGATCGATAAAAATTCTAAAGCCAAATGTGCACAACACTGGAGAGAAAGGATAGTATGATTTTTTAAGCAATTACATGTGGAACACGAGTAATTATAATGACTCAATAGTACACAGCACATTTCAATTACTTCTGGATCTTGATCTCCTTTTAGGTGATTCTTGAAACACTTTACGTTTGGCCTCTCCCATACTCTTCTGTGATGAACCTTGAGAAATACAGAACGTGGTGTAGTGTTGTTGTTTTGTGTTAAATGGACATCCAAATATTTTACACAATAAGAAAGAGCTGTTAATTTTCCCCACAAGGTATTTCACACACAGATAACAAAACTGACTGCACTTTTTTAATACATTTTTTTTCCAATTCTGACAAACCTGTCGAGCACATTCTCACCCCTTTCATTGCCCAAAGCAGCAACCTCTTGGTTTAAAAATGTCTGTATTAATCTATAATCTTAAAAAAATGTAATATTTCCCACCCACCCACCCACCCACCCACACGGACATTATTACTGTTGTTAACTGAGACAGATTGTAAATAATACTCCATTTTTAACTTTAGATAAATGAACTGTTCCAAAAAGTTTCATATAATCATGTCAGGATGTTAAGCAAACTATTCATCGAGAGCCTAACTAAATAAATATCTTGCAGGCTATAATAATACTCTACAAGCTCAGAGATAAGCAATTAGATATTTATCATTTGGAAACATATACGTTCTGTACTGATACATCCCAACAACCTCATGTATTTTAGACAAAGGAAAATAAGATTGATAGTGCAGTTTGTCATTCTATGATTATTTTTAATCAGAACATTTATATTTAAATGCTAGATTTCCATCACCTTAATTTTATAGACAATTATACTTAATGGCAGCTGCTTATAGGCAGGAAGGGAATGAAATACCAGCAATATCTAGACAGTAGGTTTACACAGAGCAGTTCCGCAGAACAATGACCAAGAAATGCAGACATGATTGACTTTATTGTAAAGACTGCATTCACTACTATTGGCACAACACACCAAAAATAGGAACCAGAGAACAACAAAGGCTGTTCTCTCTAAAAGTGTCAAACTATGTGCTTGGTTCAACACGGCTACATATATTAAACTTAGTTAGAGTATACTAGCACAGTTTTACGTTTACCGGAGTCTTCTTCAGATTTGGGAGAGGTCACTATGGCAAATTTTGTGTTATAGCGCGCTTTCTGTTTTTCACTAAGCATATTCCACTGTGATTCCAGCAATTCTTCAATTTCATCACTGGAGGCATCTTGATGTTCAGCAACCACCTGAATAAACACAACATACAGAGTGAAAGAAGCAATTAAAATATCACAACAAAAACAATTACAATGATAACTTGCATTTTGTCCTGTCCTGCCAAGGCAGGGGTCAGGGTGGTTCACAGAATAAAATAGAATATATTAATAATACACAAAACAATAACAATAAGTATACACTAGATGAAACATGGCTGCCATTTTCAAACATGGTAGCACTAACAACTCACTCCTCAATGTTAGTCAACATCTGTATAAATGCTAACTACAGTGCTTGGGAGGTAAACAATCCATCTAACCCAGGGGTCTGCAACCTGCGGCTCTTTCAGCCTTATACAGTGGCTCCATGTGGCCTGGAGGTCGGAGAGTAGCGTGGGCGTGTCCCTCCAGAGCAGCGCTGGAAGGAAAGGTGAGTCAAGGGGCCGAACCAGAGGTGGCTCCATGCGTGAGGGCGCCGCTTTTCACATCCCCTCCACTCACCTCTCCTTCCAGCACTGCTCTGGAGGGCTGTAGGGACAGGCCCACGTTACCCTCCAACCCCAGGAGGTTGGAGAGTAGCGTGGGCATGTCCCTCCAGAGCAGCCACCATCCTCCCTCTGCTAACCCCGCAGCCGCCATCCCCCCTCTGCCCCACAGAGCAGGTGACTGCCTGCTCCATGGAGCAGAGCGGGTTTCCCTGCCCGGTGCTGCTGCCTCCCGCAGCGCGAGAGGCGGTGGCACCAGTCAAGCCATGGCCGCCATCCCTCCTCTGCCCCATGGAGCAGAGTGGGTTTCCCTGCCCGGTGCCACTGCCTCCCGCAGCGCGAGAGACGGCAGCACTGGACAGGCCGCAGATGCCATCCCCCCTGTGCCCCACAGCACAGACGACTGCCTGCTCCGTCGGGCAGAGGGGATTTTCCTGCCCGGCGCCTCAGCCTCCCAGCGCTGGAAGGAAAGGGGAGTGGGAGGGCCTAACCGGAGGCGGCTCCGTAGATCTTCGGGGTGATGGAAAAAGGGTCCAAATGGCTCTTTGGGTGGAAAAGGTTGCTGACCCCTGATCTAACCTAACTGCTTTTTAGCCTACAGCACCCTCGTGTTCTCAGGTGGTCTCCCATCCTGCCCTAAACCAGGCCCGAATTCTGCTTGGAAGTCCCTGAGATCAGAACGCACCCAACCCGGCCCGATCCTGGAAGCCGCGACCCTGGATCTGGTTAGTACTTGGATGCGAGAACATCTAGGAATACCGGGTGCTGCAGCAGTGGTGGGATCCAAACATTTTAGTAACAGGTTCCCAAGGTAGTGGGATTCAAACTGTAGCGTAGCGCCAATGGGGCTGGGCGGGGCACGTGGAGGCGTGGGTCAGCATCCCTGGGGCGGGACATTCTGGGGCAGGGCTGTGGCGGCGACGCGGCCACCTGCGCAAATGTCCTTAAGGGAAACCAATGCACCTGAAGGCGCAGGCTGCCATGCACGCCAGTGCACCTCCTGCTAGACTGCTTCCAGTTCTGCGTGCTACTGCTGAGAGGAGGGGCGTAACTAAGGCAAAAATCACATGGCAAAATCACCAACTAGTAACCCCCTCTCGGCACACACAAATAATTAGTCAGCTACTCTCGGGAACCTGTGAGAACCTGCTGGATCCCACCTCTGTGCTGCAGGCTAAAAAGCCTACCCACAATCCTGACAAAACAGAGGGGAGGGATGTGTGATTATAAAGTCAGATGTTGTAATGTTACAAGGCATTAAAATCTTGCCAAGAAAAGTAAAACCTCATGCCTTTTTACATGGAGAGTTTCTTCCACAGCTCAAGGAACAGTAATAAATCAATTCTGCATTACAGAGATGAGGGCAATTATCAGCCTGCAGCCTCTGGGGAAAAGCTGGCTGAGGGGAAGAAGGCATTCCTGGACGAAACATTGGCCTCTCTCGTGTTTCCAGCTTGCTCTGTGCTGGGATTCAGGATTGAAACAACTGCTCTACTGGCAGACAGTGATGATTTCAACTTATTGTTGGATAAGGGCAATCTACTGCTGCTATTGTTAGACCTATCAGTGACATCTGATTCAGTCAGCAATGATATTTTGGTGGGTGCCCTCTCTGTAGGTCACCTTGGCCCCGGAGGAGCTCAGCTACCCTTTTGGATCAAACAAGATGAGATTCTGGCTTCTGTTCATAAGCCCTTTACTTTCGCCAGGCAGTTAACAGCATTCCTGTAAGCTTGAGCCCCTGCATCATACCAATCAACCCCTTTCCCTGACTCCTTTTTATTCCTCTCAGGATCATGAGGCCCCTCCCTCCTGCTCTAGTCTCCTAGTGGCTGGGGAGCTGCCTGTTGTGCTCTGCCAGCCTGAGACTGGCTCTTCAGCTTTCCTGGCCCTCCTCCTCAATTGCAGCCTGGTTGTGGCTGTGCTGGCCTCACCCCATTTTCTAAGGCTGCAGTGGGCTGCTGACTGCAACTTGGCAAGGGCTGTACTATCTCCACCCCTTTCCCTGGAACTGCTGAGGCTTTCTCTTGTGGTCCAGGCTCTCCTGCCATGTCTCTGCAGTTTCTTCGAGCTCCTGGCTTCCTGATCCTGCTGGTAAGTCCAAGGGCAGGGCTGCCAGTTGTAAGATGCTCCAGGGTCCCTGGATCTGTGACAAGGACAGGGGTGGAGCAGGCTGACTGGTGCTGAGAGGCAGCCCCATCTTTGGACAGCAACCAAGGTTTAGGATACAAAACACCTCCTGGTTTTGCTCAATACTTATTGGTTGGAAACAAAAGTTACCCAAGGAAAGGCAGAATTAGCCAGCTGAGACCTGATGTAGTGATACCCCAAGGGTCCTTTTATCTCCCAATTTTTACCCTCTATGTAAACCACTGGCTGAAACCATCAGCAACTTTGGAGCAGGATGTCACACACACACAGTCTACTCTAACCCAACAGACAGGGTGTTTTGAGGACAAAACAGAGAGAAGACAACAATGGTGAGAAAGGCAGGGGATAAACAAAGTGAACACAATCCACTGAAATTAAGCGCTTGGGGGCACTTAGGGCCCAAGGTGGTTAACAGAGAAGCAGGTTGGTGCCATTGCTAGGAACACTTTCTTTCCACTACTTCTAGGTTGTAAGATGGCCCTGTCTAGATTCTGCTGACGTGGCTTCAGTGACCCATGTGACCACACTACTTCAACCACCAGACTGGACTACTGTAACATGGGGTTGCCTCTGAAGAATTCTGGGAAGCTATATATCTACATAGGTAATTAACTCTATAATAAGGTTTTTCTGCTTTGGAACGGCTTATGGGTCTTAAGACTGACTACTTTTACAAAATGAGATAGGTAGGCTCATCCTTGCTTTTATGACTTATTTCTGTGCTGTTAGACCCCCCCCCCCCTTTTAAGTAAACTGGCTGATCTATCATATTACTGAAGAATTACCAAAAATGTCTGAATACCACAAAAGGTGTTCTATATATTGATATTTGGAATGAGAGTCCCAAGTGAGCCACTTGACAGAGACTTCACTACATACAGCTAGTGGCTGGGAAATATTTCCTGGAGTTCTCTCCAAATAGTAGAGTACTCAAGATCTTTGCACAAGGTTCATGCTTCAACTAGAAGTCCTACTATATACTTGAATGGGAGATTTCACCAGTTGCCAACTCAACAAGGGATCTAAATGGATATATAAATGGACTGTTCCTTTCGCTTATCAGTGTATTGACATAGGAATTATTTGAGGACTCAGGAAGAAGTATTTATTGGAACCGTTTGTTTCTTGTATGCCACTGGGTAGTCTCGTGTGTTTCTATACGTATGTAGTCAATGTTGTTTACATGCAGTCCACTTTTCACTGAGCACTTTACTAAATTGGTGCCTTGTACGTTGCATCAAGTAGTCTGTGGAATAGAGCCATAAGGGCATAGTGTTTTTCTAAGTTGTTCTCTCTACACTGTATCCCACTTGTTGAACCTCATTTTGGGGGCAAATACCTCCCAGCTTAGCTTCTGAGATCTGACGAGATTGGGCTACACCATGCTGCCTTCCCTCCTTATGTTTAGCCATTACCACAAAATAAGGAGGAACTGCATGACAAATAAAAGGTTCACAGTGCAAGTTTGGTATCTGTAAAATGCTAATTAAGTGTGAATTCTTTTTTCCCCCCTTTCCTTTTAAATGTGCACTTGCCTCACTTGTATCTATACATGTACATCTTTCAAAGAATTTTAATAAAGACTATATCGATAGACAGAGATAGATATAAAAGATCTGACAAGATACTAGAGTTCTTTGAGGGTGTAAACAGCCATGTGGATAAGGGGGAACCAGTGGACATTGTCTACTTGGATTTCCAAAAGGCTTTTGACAAAGTTCCTCACCAGAGACTATTGAGAAAACTCAGCAATCAAGGAATAAGAGGGGATCCTATGGATTGAAAACTGGTTGAGAAACAGGAAGCAAAGGGTGGGTGTAAATAAGAAGTTCTCACAATGGAGAGATGTAGGGAGTGGTGTCTACCAAGGATCCGTTTTGGGACTGGTGCTCTTTAACCTATTCATAAATGACGTGGAAGTAGGGGTGGGGAGTGTGGTGGCCAAGTTTGGGGATGATACCAAATTATGTAGGGTGGTGAGAACCGCAAAAGATTGTGAAGAGCTCCAAGCGGACCTTGATAAATTAGGTGAGTGTAAAGGATTCAATGGTGTTGATGTTCAGGACAGCCGCCTGGCCTTGACTGGATTCCATAACCCGGGCGATGGGCCAGCATCTGCGGCGGAGACTCTGGCGGAGACCTTATCTCTGCGAGAGAGATGAGAACTCCGTTCCCATGGGAATCCGGGAGGGGGGATGGGATGGACAGAGTTATAACCTGTGCTTCTGGCGGGAGACTTTATTCCTGCCACGTCGTGTACGTGAGCTTTCTAGGATGTCTGAATAAACGGTCTTTTACACCAAAAAGCCTTTTATTTCTGCTTCTATGGAATTCCTTACATTGTGGCAGGAATAAAGTCTCCCGCCAGAATCGTATTACAGCCAGGAGCTCAACTGCCCAAGGGTAGAATCTACCGCATGAGTCCCAATGAGGAGAAGGAACTTCGTGCCTTCTTAGACAAGAACCTTGCTCGTGGGTTCATACGACGAGCTACCAAACACACACATGCTGCTCCTGTATTATTTGTTAAAAAAAAGGACGGGTCTTTAAGGCTCTGCACGGATTGTGGCAGGAATCCTAGTTCATCTATCTTCCCAGTGCAGCGGACCTCTGGTGTCTCGGCATGGAGAGGTTGAATATTCCTGAATATGTGGAAGGTGCGGTAGCCCCCAAAGAGGGCTCCGAGCTTTCCCTTATGGATTTGGGGGAACCGGCGGGAGAACAGGTCTCGCTGGTAACTCTTTCCCGCCCACACCGTGATCAACACGTGGTCTTCCCTTACTCCTCGCTGGGGACGGAGGGACGCAGGAGACGATCATGTGGACTTGCATGAGTCGTTTGGGGCGCTGTCTATGGATCGAGCGCCTGTGGATCGGATATCTGCCCGTTTCCGTGTGGATTACAAACCTCAGATGCAACCTGTCACGGAGGAGACGGGCCTTTGACCACCTTTCTCATGCGCAACACAGGAGTCCATTGAACGCATTCCTGGACTCGTGATTTTGGTGATGTTCCCAAGAATCCACCGTGGCATAGCACTGGGGTCTCGCCCTAAGACCACCGCTGAAACCGGACTATATCGGGATTGGGAGGGGTATCCGCATACTCAGCTTCCGGATCGACCCTGCCCAGATCCCGGATCAGCAGTTGCACCTGAGGTTTCGCTCGGGTGGAGCCGGCTGTGGACACGGTAGGTGCTGCATTCTGATGAAGAGGAATCCGAAGAAAGCCTGCCTTCTCCTATCCGGATCTATTCGCCCTCCCGCCAAAAAGAGAGCTGGATGAGGAAGTGGGCCGATTTACCGCGCAGATGCCTCCAGGAAGCATGGGCCCGTGGAACGCCAGCTATGGAAGAGGAACGGAGCAGCTGCAGCAAGAGCGCGGGGAAACCTGCAAAAGCGACCGGGAACAGCAGCACAAAGAAATCCAACTCCGAATTCAACCGTACAAAGACGCCAGCTGCAACGGCAATATATGCAGAATCTATCAGTCCATGATAAGGTCCTGGAACACTCCAAACTGGATCTTAGAGCTGCCAACGCCTAAAGCTGCATAAGGCCATGCGTATCGCAAAGTGAACTAACTGCAGCTATTCAACGAGACGAATCTGGCCAAATCTGGAACGCAGAGAAAGCAGCTTTGCATGCGCATTCAGGATGCTCTCCTTTCCTTGACTCGCAAGGAAAGAGACTCTAGCCATTTCTTTGGAAAAGGAGCTGAAGAAGCAGCAGGACAAGATGCCCCAAGTTGGAGTCTACGCTGTCACTGGTAGGCTGTGCCAACGCCAGAGGGGCTTACGCTGCTGGGTCCTGCTACTGCTGTGATCTGCCACCCTCCAAAGACCTGCTCCCACCAGAACACCAGCCGGCGGCGGCGCTAAGTGCCCCCACCTCCACCGACATTCTCGCCCCTTCCCCGCGCCGGGCTGCCTTCAACTCATGCGAACTACCAGGCTGGCGCCAAGGGCCGTGGGAGAGAGGATATTACAGACCTCCAATACCTGCCTCGCTTCGAGCGTGGGACCGCTTCCAAACTCCCCCCCTACTTCATCCTACAACCTCGATGCCCACATGGAGGACTATGACGATTTGTACCGGGTCTGAACGCTAAAAAAATACGTGGACATCGGTTCCTTGCCTTTGGATGGAGCGGCAGCCGACTGGTTTGTGACTCTTTTGATTCCGTAAGGGAGAGGATACTGCGCGACGGTGCTCATGCATCTCCAAGCCTTAAGGGCTCGCTTTCCAAGATCCCGTGCTGTGAATGAAGCCATCCGGCGACCATCAAATCTATTCCAGCAAGCGGGCAAACCGCTTCCTTTGGCTTAATTTTGCCCAGAATTTTCACAGGCGGCGGCTGCTCGACTCTCCTGAGTGGCCTGAGCGCATGAAATGTGAATACTTCTCGGATGCCGCCGACGGCAAACCGCGTGAAACGGTGTTCCTTATCTCGATCCCCCGCGACTATTGCTGATTGATCAATTAGGGATCTCAAGTGGCGCCCTCGCTGGATTACGCTCGTGCCGGGGGTCACCCATCGCCCAAAACCCGCCAAGCTACTTTACCACCGCTGGCGACTCGCAAGCCAAGCCTCCAGCAGCCTTCTTACCTAAACCACCTCCGAGCGCCGCCGCCGCCTGGGATTGCGGGGTCTTTACTGGCGGAGGACCGATCATCTAGCTGCCAACCGCCCGAAAAAACAGAAGCCAACCGCCCGCCGCTGCAGCATCTCCATCTCGCCAAGCCACCACGCAAATCCGGTCCGCCTCTAACGGGTTTCCGCCGTTTCTGGCGCGTTACCGCGCTACCCAGAAGAGGGGAAGCAGCTCGTTTGCTCCTCTTCGTAGCCCCCATGGATATGGGTTCGACTCCAGATGCGGGTGAGTGAAGGCAGCGCCTCCCATTACGACATTCTGCTTTATCTGGCCAACCCCGCTAAGCACACTCGTATTATAGCCTCAGCCCTTGTAGACATTCTGGGTGCTCCCCATAGTTTAATGCGGCCCCAGGTGGCGGAGGAACTTGGACTAGACCGAAGTCCCCTGGCTAAGCTCCATACCGCTTCACCCAAATGGACGGCAGTCCTCTCGCTAAAGGACCGGCCCAGTTCAAAAAACGCAATCAAGTCCTCCTCAGCCATGCGCTGACCATTGGGAGAAAAATTAGTTTTATTCTCTGGCGCCGGTGGCCAAACACTCCATAGTCCTGGGCATGCCATGGTTGTTGGCTTTGCATGAACCAAAAAATTCATTTGGAAAGAACGGATCTTTAGGAATTCACTGACCCTCCCCTCTGTGGAGAACATACGAATTGGGGGGAAAACTTCACCTCCTAATGACATACCCCCCCCTGGCTTGGTCAGCGGTGCACGCCCAATTGCTCCTTTAATCTACCGGGCATCTCCAATCGGGCTTACCAAGATTTCCAGAAGGCCAGGGTATTTCAGGAGCAAGAATGCGATCAATTGCCACTCCCATAGAGACACTGGATCGCAAAATCGTGATACAGCCAGGGGCTCAACTGCCCAAGGGTAGAATCTAATGCATGAGTCCCAATGAGGAGAAGGAACTGCGTGCCTTCCTAGACAAGAACCTTGCTCGTGGGTTCATACGACGAAATACCAAACACACACACATGCTGCTCCTGCATTATTTTGTTAAAAAAAAGGACGGGTCTTTGGCGCTCCTGGGTAACGGATTACCGAGGACTCAACGCGGTTTCCCTGTCCACAGTCATACCCTTTGCCATTAATCAAGGACCTATTAGATGCATTGGGCAAGGGACTATTTTTACTAAGTTGGACTTAAGAGAAGCTTACTACAGGGTCAATGTGGGATTTCATGGGGAAGGTTGGCGAACATTTAACTGCATTTAACACAAAAAAATCTGGACACAGTATGAATACTCTCTAATAATGCCATCCGGGTTAAGGCGGGGCCCCCCGTAGCTTTTATGGCCCTTATCAACGAAGTTCTACATGATTTCCATTATACAAGGGAGTAGTGGTATACTTAGATGATGTTTCTTAATTTATTCACAAACCATGGAGGAGCATGAAGCCTTGGTTCGGGAAGTACAAACGCTTTGCTCAACAACTCCCTCTTTGCCAAACTTTCTAAATGTTGTTTCCACCAAACCTCCATCGACTCATTTGGGCTACCGGATCTCTTCCGAGGGGCTAAAAATGGATCCCATGAAGATTGAAGCAGTCCTCCAATGGCCTGCCTCTACTAATCGGAAAGAACTCCAATCTTTCCTAGGGTTTGCTAATTTCTATCGGTGGATTCTTTATACCCTAATTCGCTGGAACTGACTTCTCCCACTCACAGACCTCTTACGCACTAAGGGTAAAGACCCACAGGCTGCCAAGCCCGGGCCCCCCCCCCTTCCTGGTCTAAAGAATGTCAGACAGCTCTTTCAACATTTAAAATCAGCCATTTCTACCGAACCTATCCTCGAAAACACCCTGACCCAGATCTTCCTTTTGTGGTTCACGTGGATGCCTCGGACAAAGCTTTGGCGCATTCCCACAGAGAAATAAAGATGACAGGCTGGTTCCGCAGCTTATTTATCAAAGAAAGTCTCCGGTGCTGAACTCAACTGGACTGTAGGGGATAAAGAGACTGCGGCCATCAAAGTAGCACTCCCCACTTGGCGCCGCTGGCGGGAGGGGGCTCAACACCCCCTTCAGGTTTGGTTGGGTGACAAGAACTTGGGTCACTCTTTCCACCCCCCCCCAAGATGTCCGCAAAACAACTCCGCGGCCGATTTCTTTTCTCGTTTCTCTTTCACTGTCCATTTTTTTTCCCCGGAAAAACTAATAAACTGGTTGATGCGCTCTCATGCCGTCTCGGGGAGGGGGGTGGAGCTGCCTTACGGGATATCCCGCTACATTCCCTCCCACCAATTGGGGCTGGCTGTCACTCGACCTCATTTTGCCCACTCCTCCTTCTCCACCCACTTCCCAGCCTGGTCTCTCCTTTCCTACTGGTGAACTCGAGGAGGCGGGGCTCCGCTGGCCACCAGCTGAGGAAGGTGACTCCCCAAATTACTTCTGGAGAATGGCGTTTGGCTATGGGAGCATTGTTGGCACGTGCGTCCCCCCCTTCGTAAGCAGGTTCTCGAGGCCTGGGTCATGATGCTCCGCTCGGCTGGACATTTTGGCTTCTTTAAGACTCTTACTGGGTCTGCCATTAATTTTGGTGGGCGCATCGGCGCGCAAAGACATTGAGACATATATCAAAGGATGCTCTGTTTTGTGCGGAAGCCAAACCTGTTCCGGGAAAACCCCATGGTCTGTTGAAGCCTTCTCCTCGTGGCCTCCTCGCCTCTGGGAAGTCATCTCCATGGATTTTACACGGATTTGCCAGAAAGTCAAGGCAACACGGGTTCAGGGTGGTGGTGGACTTATTTTCTGCAAACAAGCCCATTTCATCCCATGTGCTTCCATCCCCTCCGCTCCTAAGTTAGCTGGCCTGTTCATTCAGCATATTTATCGCCTACACTACTTCAAGTTAAGGTGGTAGGTCTCCGACCGCGGGCCCCACCATTTCAAAGTTCTGGAAAGCTTTCCTGGGCTTGTTGGGGGTTAAGACCGGGCAATTGTCACTCTTACCACGCTCGCTAAAGTGACGGTGAGTCGGAGAGAAACTAACAGAAACCCTGGAGCAGTATTTACGCTTGTTACAACTAACTATCACCAAGACAATTGGTGCGAGTTAATTCCGCTTTGCAGAATACGCCTATAATAATGCGGTTCATAGCAGTACAAAAAAAACCCCCTTCAAATTCATTGTGTCTGGTCGCATCCTTCCCTCCGTTGCCGCAACTACCTCATGAAGCGTTGGATCCTCCGGAGTTCCAACAGTGGATTTCATCTCTGGCCGCAGGGGTGGGAAATGGTCCAGACCGCCTTTACAGCAGGCTAAAGACTCCCTAAAACTTCAAGCGGATAAGCACCGCTCGGATTTCCCTTTACGTAGGGGCGCCTTCGCGTATTTTATTCTACCAAAAATCTCAGAGACGCATATAAATTTTCAAAACCAAGCAAAAGATTCGCGGGGACCTTTTAAGATTACGAAAGTGATTAATGATGTCACTGCCCGATTGGATCCTGGCTTAATTCTCTAAGTAATATCCATCCTGTCTCTCCATTCCAGTTTGCTCAAGGAGGCTCCTGCTTCCGACATGCTTCGGTACCTAATTACCGGAGAGACTTCACGACTATAGCACCATGGCCACAAGCATTACTTAAATTGACTTCATCCTGGACTCTCGCTTTAATCGGCAAACGCTTGCAATATTTAGTCTATTGGGTGGGATATTCCTCTGGGTATAATCAATGGGTCTATTCCGGGAAATATTGATTTCAAGTTCTCATTTCTGCTTTCCACCGCGACCTTTCCAAGACAAACCTGGGGGGGAGAAGTTTTTCTTAAGGGAGGGGGAGTGTAAAGGATTCACTGGTGGTGATGTTCAGGACAGCCGCGTGGCCTTGACTGGATTCCATGACACGGGCGATGGGCGAGCATCTGCGGCGGGCACTCTTATGAGACCTTTATCTCAAGGGTAGAGATGAGAACTCCGTTCCCATGGGAATCCGGGAGGGGGGATGGGATGGACAGAGTTATAACCTGTGCTTCTGGCGGGAGACTTTATTCCTGCCACGTCGTGTACGTGAGCTTTCTAGGATGTCTGAATAAACGGTCTTTTACACCAAAAAGCCTTTTATTTCTGCTTCTATGGAATTCCTTACAGTGAGTGGGCTAAGAAATGGCAAATGCAGTTCAATGTAGCAAAATGCAAAGTGATGCACATAGGGGCAAAAAATCCAAACTTCACATACACGCTACAGGGGACAGTGCTATCAATCACAGACCAGGAAAGGGATTTGGGTGTCTTAGTTGATAGTTCCATCGGAATATCAACTCAATGCATGGCAGCTGTGAAAAAGGCAAACTCTATGCTGAGGATAATTAGGAAAGGAATTGATAATAAAACTGCAAAGATTGTGATGCCCTTACATAAAGCAGTGGTGCGACTTGGAGTACTGTGTTCAGTTCTGGTCTCCACATTTGAAAAAGGATATCGAAGAGATAGAAAAAGTGCAGAGAAGGGCAACGAGGATGATTTAGGGACTGGAGCACCTTCCCTATGAGGAGAGGCTGCAGCATTTGGGACTCTTTAGTTTGGAGAGGAGACGTCTGAGGGGGGATATGATTGAAGTCTATAAAATTATGCATGGGATAGAAAATGTTAACAGAGAAACTCTTTCTCACAATACTAGAACCAGGAGGCACATGTTGAAAATGCTGGGGGGAAGAATTAGGACTAATGAAAGGAAACATTTCTTCACGTAACACGTGATTGGTGTTTGGAATATGCTGCCACAGGAGGTGGTGATGGCCACTAACCTGGATAGCTTTAAAAGGGGCTTGGACAGATTGATGGAGGAGAAGTTGATCTATGGCTAACAATCTGGATTCTCCTGGATCTGAGACTGCAAATGCCTTAGCAGACCACGTGCTAGGGAGCAGCAGCAGCAGAAGGTCATTGCTTTCACCTCCTGCATGTGAGCTCCCAAAGGGATCTGGTTGGTCACTGTGCTGGACTTTGGTCTGATCCAGCAGGCTCTTTCTTCTGTTCTTAAGAGTTGGCAATGTCACACTGCCTTCCCTCCCCACGTTTGGACATGGCCACTAAGAAGCACATGACAGATCAAAGATTCATAATGCAAGTTCTAAAGACACAAACCTCATCTCGGTGCTTCTGACAAAAAACCAAGAACTGAGAGACTGCATCTCCCTTCCTGCTTCGTGGAACGCAAGGGACAGCTTTTTTCCTCCCAAGAGGTGACCCCGTCGTGCCTCTTTTGGCTTCTCTCTCTTCAGGGGTTTCATCAGGGCTGGCGTTCTTAACTGGTTTAACGTCTTCTTGAGATTCAATAGCTGCAGCCATTTTTGTTCTCCTTCTCTTGGTAGGGATATCAGATTCTTTCTTTGATTTCAAAGACTGGGAATTGTCTTCCTCTGTGTAAATTTTATCCATTTCCTCCAGTGACTTAACAGCAAGGCCTGCTTCCTTTGCCACCTGAGGATTAAGAACAGGTCTGCCCCTAACATAAAAGAAGGTATACTTGGCTTTCCGCTCTTCCAAAGTCAAAGATAATGCATCTTTTGCTTGCTTAATACCCAGTTCCCACTGAGGACGCAGTTTTCCTGACACAGGTTTTAACATCTGTGGGATAACACAAAACGAACCAGTTACACAAAACCAAGAATGAAAGAAAACTCTGGCCGTTATTACAAAAACTGCCAACACATTAATATTTTGAAATGGACTCATTATATGAAGAAATAAAACGTTTAACAAGAAAATCAAAGCATGAAATGACAGTTTGTTAAAGAACATTGTTGAAATGGTAATTAAGATGACATTTCCCTGGTGTCCAAAAGGGAAAAGTCAAAGAAGGGGCAGACTCCTGTAAACAATTAACATTGATTCTTGGAAATACTCAAGCCAGTAAATGTGGCGTAATTCTTCCCAATACTATTTACCTTTATTTTCTCTGCTTTGGTAAGAGAATGCTTTGCACTTTCTTGGCACAACTGCTCGTATTGCTCTTCTCCACTGAATGGCATGAGGCTTTTCTCAAACACCCAGGCTCGTTCTGGGGCGTCTCCAAAGAACTGTACGTGATACTGGCGAAAACTCTTCTTCTGCCCTGAAAAACATAGCAGACATACTTGCATAATAAAAATCACTTGTTAAACGATAATCCAAGTGCAAATACCTCTTGTTCAGCTTCCAGTCTAAAAAGTGAGCCTGAATTTCATCGTTAACATTAGCATTGATCTCTAACATGCAGGAGTGTGGCAGCAGCTTAATGACTAGCATTGTATTCCAGTGTAAGTTTCCGTGGACTAACACACTTCCATCAGAGGTCACAGAGTGAGTGCTAGCCTACAAAAAAATGTATGATGGAGTAAAACCCCATTAGAATCTAAGGAGTCATTATGTTCCTGATGTGGCAGACTAAACGGCTACCCCTTTCCTAGTGTCATTTACTTTTGTACAAGACTAGATTGTACAACATGAAACATAGACACAATTTCTGACTTACTTGCAAGAAGATAAAATGAGATGGAAATGCCTTCAATAAATTACACATGCCTTTAGGACAGAGTAGAAATTTTATCTCTTGTAGCTCTGAAGAAGAAAGGAGCTCCTCTATGCTGGTCTGTTAGTTATGAGGCTACACTGGTGTTAAAACTCACAGTTGAGCAAACACTTTGCTAAAGAAGAAAGGTTTAGTTAAAGGGCTCAAAGTACCCTCCCACTGCTGAACTGCAGCCATTTTGTGCCTGGCTCTGCCTCCTGTGGCACCCATTTTGTTGCTGCGCCCAAAACACTGTTTCAGGATTCAAATGCAACCAGAGGTTCAGAAAGGTTGGGGTCCCCTGCCATGGAAGCTTGCTGGGGGCCTTTGGTCACCCATGCTCTCTCAGTCTAACTTACCTCACAGGGTTGCTGCAAGGACAAAATGCAGCAGAGGAAAACAATTTTGCAAGCTGCTTTTCGGGGAGAAAACAGCAATAAAATGAAGTAAGCAGATTGAGAAAAAGCAGGGACAGGTCACATACTGTGGCTTCATGTAAAAACTCAAAATAAAAAAAGCTACCTGGAAACAATTTATTGTTTTTGAAATATGCTTCTTCTTTTTTAAATTATGAATCGGCTATCTGGCTCTAAGATAGAAATATTTTGAGGGTTTTTGTTACAACAGACAGAAGTAAAACAGGTTGTTTTCCTGTAACTAGTATTCATCAAGAGGTCACCTAAATGCAGTCACTCACAAAGGTGTTCTGCACCTAAACAAAAGACAGCTTTAGAATAACTGGAGAAAACTGTATTGAGACAGCCAATGTCTCACTGTGCTTCCTTCTGCTGAGAGCATCGGCCTTCGCACTGTGTAAACCTGGAAAGTGTACCTCTTGAGAAGTGAATGTTATCATGAATGCCTCAGGACCAAATATTATCTGGCTGATGTGGGTTTTCTGGGCTGTGTGGCCAGGGTCTGGTGGTTTTAGGAAGAATGTTTTGCCCACATCTGTGGCTGGCATCTTTAGAAGCATGACATGATAAGATGGGTTCCTCTCCATGGCACAGTGTATAGTGACCTGTGTGGTGGGTGTCTGTTTTGACACTTGCTCAGGTGGGAGGAGGTGAGGTGCATCTGCAAGGGTCTGGGCAGAGATCATTTGCAGTTTTGGTTTTGGTGTTTTTTAGTACTGGCAGCAATGTACTAAAAAATACCAACCCCCCCCCCCCCAAAAAAAAAAACAGGGGACTTTTCAAACATCATTCAGCAATCCACCAGACACTACAATTCCTCCTCCCTCCCCACCACACCGCCTCACCTCACTCCAGTTTCTAAAATGAGTCACACACATCCAAACCAAAAGGTCTCCTGGGCCAGTAGGGGATTACTACAATGATCTCTCCCTTCAGCAGCCTCACTCTGCGTGGCAGCTTGGGTAGAACCAGTAGCGGCAGGAATGCATATAGCAGAGACCAGGGCCAAGGGGCTGTGAATGCATCTTGGCCCTCCGTTGCTGGGTGCGAGAACTGTGTGAAAAACCGTGGCAGTTGGTAGTTACTGTGGAAGGCAAACAGGTTCACCCCAGGGACCTGAGAGTGTTGCAGATGAGCTGGAAGAATTCCCTGTTCAGCATCCACTCCCCTTCTGTATTGTCTGCCTTGCAGTTCAAGCTCGCTTGGAGGTGCTCAGTCTTGATGGAAGCAATATTCTTCTCTGCCCAAGAGAGGATGGCTTGTGCCTTTTTATGTAGGGCACTGGATCAGGAGCCTCCCTGCCAATTGATGTAGGACTTGGCCACGATGTTGTCCATCCTTATGAGGATGTGGGAGTCTTGAATCTGACTGATGAAAGCTACTAGTGCTAACCGGATAGCTTGCAGCTCGAGGCGGTTGATCGGGAGTTTGGCTCCTGAGCTGACCAGTAGCCTTGAGCTGGGGTTCCTAGGTTGCCCCTCAGCTGGAGAGGCTCGCATCTGTGAAGATTTGGCATGAGTGACTCACCTAGTAGGTCTTTCCCTGCATGAGGTTGTCGCACTTGGTCCACCAGATCAATGAGGTCGTGACTGGACTGGACACCACCAACTGGTGGTTGGCCTTGTGTGCGATGCACAGTTTAAACTGGCATAGAAATTGCTGAAGGGATCGTGCGGAAAACCTGCCCCACTGGATGGCCTCTGCATTGGTGACCAAGAGTCCCATCAGGCTTGCTAAAGTCTGGAGGGGAGATGTCTTGGCCTGGAGTACCTGGGGGATCATGGATCTCGTCTTGGACGCCTTCTTTTACATGACAAAAAAATTGCTCCTGGTTGAATCTATAACCACCCCCACGTCCTCTATTACCTGAGAGGGTTGGAGAGAGCTTTTGGCATAACTGACTAAGAAAATATAGACTGCGCACCAGGCGCAGTTTGGCCCAGCTATGCCTCTGCAGGCATCCACCTCCAAATGGGATTTGCAGCATTTTGAGTAATCCCAGTGTTGATATTTTGGAACAACTCATAGATGTTGATGAAACATGGTCACACCTCTATGATCCGGACACCAAACAACAGTTCTTGCAGTTGGGGGCTCTTGTGTTCTCCACAGCTAAAGAAATTGAAGACCCAAAGGCAAGCAGGACAGGTCACAGACATGGTTTTTTGGGACAGGGAAAGTATTTTGATGATTGGCTACCTTAAGAAGGGCCAAACAGAATATGATTCTCACTTGTTATGCTGATTAAAGGAAGCTGCAGAAGGGTGTTCTCTTTTTGCAGGATAATGCATCTGTTTATAAGGCCGGCAAGATGATAAATGTTTGGGGTTTGAGAGCATGGACCATTCACCCTACTTGCCAGATCTTGCTCCACTTACTATTTCCTGTTTCCAAACCTTGAAAAGAGTTTGAAACAGAGGAAATTTTCTAGAGATTTGGAGGTGACAGCATGAGTAGAGCAGTATTTCAATGGCCAGACTGTCAGGACCAGACTGTCATGATCAACAAGGAGTTAGCCACCATGAGTCATGGTAGCCTCCTGGTTTTCTAAGGTGACCGCTTGGCAGGGTGGGGGAATAAAGTATGTTTGTGTGGGTTGGTTGATTTCAGGTAGAAAGACATAAGGGCAAAACTGAGGTTATATAAACAAAAAAAAATGCAAAGCTTTAGTTGGTTGAAGCTGAGAGAAAAACGAAATGAGGACAAAGTTTCTGGAGCTGGGGTATCAAACATGCAGTCCAGAGGCTGAAACTGGACCCTTGAGAGGGCTTATCAGGCCCACTAACCAGTTCCTGATCTGATCTGGTGAGCCCACTAAAGGTTCACCAGTCCAGGTCACCACCCCATCCTGCTATGTGTTCACCAGTCCAGGCACCCACTCCCCCATTCCCTATCTGTCCTGGTGAGTCACCTCACCCTGTGCCTTTCTGGGATGGAAAGCCTGCTGCGGACTCACCATCTGAGGCACCTCCTCCCATCAATGATACTCTAGGCTGGTGAGACTAGTGGGGGCCCACCAGCTAAGGCAGCCACCCCTTCCCCTTGGCCTGGGCCAGTGATATTTATGTCACTGCCAGTCCTTGTAACAAATGAGTTTGATAACCCAGCTCTACAGTACTGCCATAGATCTGCTGACTAGCAATGTCATGGTGAGACTGTCTGTCTCGGATCTGGGAGACCCCATTGAAATCTCATGATCCCTCGAAAACACGCTAGGTGACCTTGGACCAGTTATACTCTCTTACTCTTAATTAGATGTACAGACCGCCCAATCCCCCAAAGGGCTCTGGGCGGTGTATTATAGCAACAATACAACAATAAAATACAAATATACAAAGTATAATACAGAATATAAAAATATATATAACATTAAAATCCCTGAAATCACAGTAGCACCATTATCTAAAACCCACGTTAATTGACTGATTGATGGCGTCCAATCCAAAGGCCGGGAGGGGAACAGCAATGCCAGAAATATCAAAAATACAGTACAAGGCAATGCCAGAGATGGTGTAAGAATATAATGTCACTGTGTGGATAAAATTGACCAAAGGGAACAATGTATACAGCTTTGGGTTCCCAATGGAGGGAAAAGGGGTATAAAGGAAGTAAATAAATACAACTGTTTAGAAGTCAGAAGAGAATTGACCAAAAAAACACTCCCTTCTCCCCTCAAGATAAGGGATAACACCATTCCTTTTAAGAAAATGATTTTGAATTCCAAGTTTTCAGCTACAGCACTTGACATTTCTGAAGCTGTCTTTGCACTGCTACAAAACTGAGATGGGAACTGCAAAGAGATTTTCACAATAATGCCCATGCAAGAAAATGAACAAAAATTCCCTGTTCACCCCTTACTAGACCATGAAAATGGTCCATTGGATACTCACCATAAAGGGCCCTTCTCCTGGTAGGCTAGGAGGCCATCTTGAGTGGGTGTTTCCTTATCCTTCTGTTAGGGAGGCAGGAACTACATTCTTCAACTTCCTGTCCTGGGCTCCAACTCCATTTTATCCCCAGTAATCAACTGACATCAGTAACTAGTAAAAACAACAACTATGGAACAGGAAGTAATGTATAACACACATAACCACCAGAATATGTGGGACAGAAAAGGACTAGAAGGCACTGTAGCCCTGGAGCATGAACTGCCCACTGATGACAACAAAGGGAGGGCCAAGATGGCCTCCTAGCCTACCAGAAGGGCCCTTCACAGTGAGTATCCAATGGACCATTCTCCTGGAGGCGGAGGCCATCTTCATTGGGACCTCCCAGAGCAGTGTCCTGAACTTGGGTAGGTCATCAACAGTCTCCCAGAAAGTACTCCAAGGCCCTTTTTCCAAATGTCATTTCTGTGGCAACCCAGGACCGCAGCCTATAGTGCCTGATGAAGGATGATGCGGAAGACTCGGTTGCCACTCTACATATTTCTTCCATTGAGACGTGCTTCCTAAGTGCAGCGTTTGTGGCCGCACTGCGCACGGAATGATACCTGTAGGTACTGGTAAGTTTGAGGGTTTATATGCTTCAATGATACAGGCCTTCAGGGTAGAACCAATGGCCACTCTGGACATCTGATGACCCATATTAGGCTGTGCTATGTTAATGAATGGGCTTTCCATTTGGTGTATGCTTTCTGTTCTGATAATGAAAGCCCTAAGAGCACATTTAGATTATGCCAGAGTCTTTCTCTGGGTGTGTTGGATGGGGCAGAAGTTTGGAATGATCATCTCCTGACAGAGATGGAAGTTTGAGGAGACCTTGGGTTAAAAAGTCATGTCTGTACGTAAAATGTCTCTGTCTTGGTGAAAACCACAAAAACTAGAATTGACTGACAGCGCTCTAAGTTCCAATACCCATCTTGCCAACGTCACCGCTACCAGAAACAGAACATTCATTTTGAATCAGCGAAGGTGAATTGATTGGACCGGTTCAAATGGAAAACGAGTTAACGCTGTTAGAACCTAATGCAGTTTCCAAGAAGGAAACCTATGAATTGGAGGCAGCTGTACTTGTCTGACGCCTTTAAGAAAACGGATGATGACCGGATGTTTGGAGGTCAGAAGTCCCTGGAACAGGGGCCACACGGTGGTCAGTGCGGCAATCTGTCGATGTAAGGTTGAACAGCATAGTCCAGTGTCGAGACCGTCTGTAAAAACTCCAAGATTGCCGGTAATGACAGAGATTGTGGATCCACTTCCTTTCATCTCTACACCGTTGGACAAATGCTTTCCAGGTCAAATTATAAATCGTATTTGTTGCTTGTTGCCGAGATGCTAGGAGTGTGGCAGTGACTCTGTCAGAATAGCACCGATCTGTTAACTTGTTCCATTCAATAGCCATGTGGTGAGATGTAGCCACTCCAGGTTTGGGTGAAGGATGGGACCCTGGAAGAGTAAGTCCAGAAGCCGTGGTAATGGAAGAGCATGTCCCCTCGGTAGTTCTTGGATCACTGGAACCATGGTCATCTGGGCCAATAGGGGGCCCCTAGAATGAGTTTGGCTCTTTCCAGAGCAACCCTCCTCAGTAAACGTGGAAGTACTGGGAACGGAGGGAAGGCATAGAGGAGTACCAGAGGCCATGCAGCTGTTAGGGCACCCACTGCAAGTGCCTTGGGATGGTAATACCTTGAGAAAAACGTCTGTAGTCGCGTGTTTTTGGCTGTTGCAAAGAGTCCCAAAGGTGTCGACTAGTAACTGGAAAGCCTGCTGATTCAGAGTCCATTCTGCTTTAAGGATCTTTTTTCTGCTCAGCCAATCCGCTCGAACATTCATCTTGCCCCGAATGTGGTCCGCCTGAGTTGACAGGTGACTCTCTGCCCATGACAGTATTCTGGTTGCTTCACGGTATAGTAATCCTGATCTGGAACCTCCCTGATTGTTGATATAGAACTTGGCCGAAATATTGTCGGTGCCTTTGAATAATTTTTGGTTTGAAGTGGCAGAGCGCGAGCAGGATTGTGTTTGTCTCCAAGATGTTGATTGGGAGCAGAGTCTGCTCCTTGGACCACAGGCCTTGGATGAACTGGTTGTCCAGGGTGGCTCCCCAACCTGACAAACTGGTGTCTGCGAATATCTGGATACTGTCCCGGAACAGATAGACCCTCCCTTGACTAGATTGTTGTAAGACAGTGATGGTGAACCTTTTCGAGATCGAGTGCCCAAATGGCAACCCCAAACCCACTTATATATCGCAAAGTGCCAACACGGCAATTTAACCTGAATACTGAGGTTTTAGTTTAGAAAAACCGGTTGGTTCTGAGGCGTGTTTTACTCAGGAGTAAGCTTGGTGGTAATCGGTGGCTTGGCTTTGAAGCAACTGAGCAACTCCTCCAATGGGTGAATCACGACCCTAGGAGGGTTCACTCAGAAGCAAGCCCGATTGCCAGCAACCGAGCTTACTCCCAGGTAAAGGATCGCGCTTTAGTTCTTTGCATGAAAATCAGTGGGGTTTAACAGCGCTTAACAGGGTTACCTACACTGCTTCCCCAAAACTAGGTCTTAGGTTTAATAATAATCGAGCCCAGGCCAGGTTTAATAATCGAGCCCAGGCCAGCCTAGATGGGGGGACACTCTATTTGTGCGTGCCCACATAGAGGGCTCTGAGTGCCACCTCTGGCACCCGTGCCATAGGTTCGCCACCACTGTTGTAAGACATCCACCACTGTAACCTGACCTTCGGGATGTCTGCACGGCTAACATACAATTCCTCCTTTCCATGATGTCGTGCTGGTAAGGACGTGGGAAGCATTGTAGATTGTTGGGGTGCAGACACACACACACACACACACGCACGCACGCACGCACACCCCACCCCCAATGAACCATGTCCATTTCCACAATCAATCGGCCCAGGAGGCTGGCGAGGCTCAGAAGGGAGGCGCGAATGGAAAGAATTACCACCACCACCTTCCACTGGATGTTCAGAATCTTTTCCCATGGGAGAAACAGGGCGTTCTTGGTGGTCAAAATAATTGTTCCCAGGTGCTCCTTCTCCTGCGAAGGGGTCAGGAATCTCTTGTCGTGGTTCACTAAGAACTCATGTTGTTGTAGGACCCTGAGGATGTTGTGCACCTCTAGACTGGCCTGCTGCTTGGACCAGGATCATATTAGGATATTGTCCAAGTAATGGTGGACATGGATGCCCTGTTGATGCAGAAGGGCGATGGGTGCCAGGAGGGCCTTTGAAAATACCTGTAGAGCTGTTGCCGGGCCAAATGGCAGAGCTCTGAATTGGAAGTGGTGACTTCCCTCCGTGAACTGGAGATAACGACGGTGGGAAGGATGTATGAGAATGTGTAGGCACGCCTCTATGAGGTCCAGGGAAGTCATGAAGTCCCCGGGCATAGGGCCTCTGTGATGGTGCAAAGAGATTCCATCCAGAAACAGCACAGGTTGATGTATTTTAAATTCAGGCTCACTCTACATTCCTTTTGGGGACAGTAAAGAAGCATGAACACACTCCAGATGATCTCTCCAATATGGGGACTGATTTGATGGCCTTGATCTCTATCAGATGCTGATGAAAGGCTGTGACTTCCCTTGACTGTTTTCTCGTTGAGAAGGGAGGCAAAGAACTGTGGTAGTGGATGGGAAGAAAACTCAATGTAGCCGGTGTAGACTACCTCCCTTGCCTACATTATTGCCCTCCCAGTGTTCCTGAAAATGGAAGAGGCGACCCCCACCCCACGGAACGAGAGGATAGTCATGACCTGGGGTTTCTGTCCATTCTGGCAAATTTGTCAAACTTGCCTTGGGTGCAAAAGCTGCCATGTCCACGAAAGGAACCCTGTGGTCCCCAAGGTGCACAGGGGCCTTCCCTCGGGGTTCTGGAAAGGGTACGGTGAGACCTAAAATTGGTTCTGGGAAAGGACGAGGGGCGTTCTGCTCGAATGAAGTGAGACATAGATTTCTTTTTGTCCCACAATTCCATAAGGACTTGTTCTAATTCCTTACCAAAAAGCATGTCACCTTGGAAGAAACAGCCTGCTACTACTACCTTTGAATGGGGGTCAGCCAGCCAGGCCCGGAACCAGTCATTACGTCTCGCTACCACTGCTGAGGCCATGGCACAGGCCGCTAACAGTAGGGCGTTGAAGGTGGAGTCAGCTAGGAAGGATACCCTGGTCAAAATACACTCAATACCTTTCCTGACTCCCTTTCCTCCAGGGGAACCATGTCTAAGATGCATGTAATCCACACTATAACTGCTCGTGCCACAGTGGCAGGGCAGATGGGACGAGGGTTTTCATGGCCCTGGCCAGCCATTTGTGTGTCCTCCTGAGAGCCACATCTGAATGCTAGTCAAGGGGGTCTTTTATGGATCCATCCCCATCCTTCAAAACCAAACCCCCAGACCTTTTTGCCGCCACAGGTGTGTCCACTAAGGGCACCTGCAACATCTTGTTAACATAATCAGGCACTACAAACAGCTTTCTGATGGTAGAATGGACACCCCTGCTCGTACCAGGCTGTAGCGACTTCCTCCTAATCGGTCTTTCTAAAAATTCTGGTATAGGAAAATACTGTGGGTGATCTTCCCTGCGGGGGAAGTAGTCTTTATTGCCCTTGGGGCATCCTTTGATGGGCTTGGATGATGTAGATGGAATCAGGAGTCCTCTGCCCCCTCCTCGTCATGTAGGTCTGCTACGGTAATGAGAAAGGAGATCCTCCAGTTTGAAAAACCGGGAAAATTGTTCTGTAAGATCAGAGGTAGGTTCCTCTGAATCATGAGAAATGTTCACCTTCTTCTCGTTCCTCCCCCTCACTATATTCCTCATCCCCTGGGAATTGGAGGGGATCCGGGTTGCTAGCTCTAAACCTGGTTCTCGGGTTTGGGTCAGGAAAAACAGAACGGTAACTAAGAGGAGCTTGGGGGTGGCCACTCTAGGTTCTAAGTGCTGGTGATAAGCCCTACACTCGACCCAAACTGCCTGTTTTAGAATCTTGCAAAGTCCATAGGGGACCAGCTCTCCAAGTTAAGTGGGTTACTCTCAAGTAAAGGAGACGCCGCTCCCAACTCCTCTTCCACCCCCCTGTTTCCCCTTCTGCTGTGCGATCTTGCTGGGGGGGAAGAGTGATGTCCAATGGTGGCTGTGGGAGTGCCTCCATATGTGCCGATATGGCAGCTGATGCCTCGCTCTGAGAGCATGAGAGCTTCTGAGGGGCTGGCAGGCAGGGCTTCTGTACGTACTGTATCTTCCTCGGCTTGCTCGGCACTTGACTCTCCACCCCCGGATGCATCGTCTGGACCGCCAGGCAAGAGCAGCATTTCTCCTCAGGGTAAGCTGGCCAGCTTCCCTGGGAAAAGGGGAGGCTTCAGCTGGTTGCTGCTCTTGTGGACTCGGCAGAAGATTTACCAAATGAAGACTTGTGAGGCAAAAAGGCGCCATCCACCATCTTGAAGGTGGTGGTTAAAAAGGTGGGAAGGATCATCCCCAGCAGTTGGCAGTCTCTGGAAAGATTACCTTGCACAAATCTCCCTGCGTTCTTGCCCTGAAGGCAGAACGGGATGGGGAGAGACAAAGTTGAAATTTACACTCACGCAGAAGACAAACTGACAAGGACAGAATTCTTGGCAGAGCCTAAACTAAAGCTGCTCTCCCTTGACAGGCAGGCAAATTACTGAGGATAAAATGGAGTCAGAGACCAGGACAGGAAGTTGAAGAATTTAGTTCCTGCCTCCCTAGCAGAAGGTTAAAGAAACACCCACTCAAGACGGCCTTCGCCTCCAAGAGAAGTTGAAGTAACTTTCTAAAATGACCTAGATTGCACTGGCATATTATTATTATTATTATTATTATTATTATTATTATTATTATTATTATTATTATTATTATTATTATTATTATTATTATTATTATTATTATTATTATTATTGGATTTAATATACCGCCCTATCCCAGCAGGGCTTAGAAGTCAACAAGATTTTCAGGGTACAAGCTTTTGAGTCAAAGCTCCCGTCATCTGATAAAATTGTCCTGCTATCCTTAAGGTGCTACTGGACTTGAAACTAGATGTTCTACTGGAGACCAATCTGGCTACCCTCGGAAACTGAACTCCACGTAGTGAAGTCAGTAAAACAAAAGCAAGAAATCTGGCAAAATGTCAGTAAAACCGTACGTTCTTTAAGTCACTACTGCATGCTAAGAGACCAACAGTGACCACACTTGTATACAATTAATTGACATGAGATGGGGCTCAATAACGATAAACTCAAATTACAACAATATATGGGTAAATGCTGCTTGCCATACAGTTGAGATTCAGCTCCTTTTATATGCTTGAATTTTAAAATCTGCATAACATTTTTGTTCACATCAACTGAGAGAAACCAGTTGAACGACAGGCAGCAGGTTGCTGAGGTTTTTTGTCTTGCCATTATCTGGACCCAGAATGGCAACTGCCATCAATTTTAAACTACCAAAACAGAACAAAACAGGCGTACCGTTTATTTTCGTGAAGTTATGAAGGAGAGGATCTGTTGTCACCATACATGGCCACCATGGATAGCCAGTCACTTTGGACCACACCAAAGCTCCCACACCATACTTCAACACCTGAGTCCTGCTGTCTTTGCCAGCAGCAGCGATCAAATCTTCCTCAGATGGAATCTTTTTGAAAAAAGAAAACAAGACAGATCTTAATGAATTGTGGTAGTCGAATAACAGTTTTGCTGGGATTAGAGTGCACATGAAAAAATATTTTACACAATTTAACTGGAGAATAGTTATCTGTTTAGTTCATTTCTAATCAAGCTGTTCACAGAACAGGCCCTCTGCAAGGGGACCAAAATCAGGCATCAGAGTACCTTTGATATTTTTAAGTAAATGAAGTGGGGTGTTCCAGAAAAATTAGGATCAGAATTTTTTTTGGAAAGCTTTCTAGAAAACTATTTTGATACCGAAATACAACGTGATCTGATTCAGCATACTTATTTTTGCTTACATTTATTATTTATTAAATATTGTATCCCAACAGAAACAAGTACCTGAACCAAAATAAAATGTTTAAATGTTATAGAATGAAGCCCTTATGTGGGATTATTTTATTGCCATAATGTACAAATGTAAGTATGTACCTCCATAATGTTTAAATGTAAGAAAAAATGAAGGCAATACAAACTGTTGACACGCCAACTCTAGAATACCCAAACACTGGGTAGACTGTTGATGTATTTCAATAGATGAGTCCAGTCTCATCAACAGGCATCATGGGGCACCTCAGCATCACTCTCTCCAACATCACTTGAATTCCTTGTTTGTTCTTTATCAGATTAGCTATTACAGTATCCCTTCTACCTTGTGGGAAGAGGCATACAAATTAGAACTGGAGCCTTGCTTTTAATTTGACCTGCACAACTCAATCAAGCAAATTCATACCTTAAAACAAAACTGTACTGTGGAGTATTATTTATACCTTCAGACCCTTAACCCTATTTAAAAATCAATGACATGTATGCTCTCATACAAATCTTGGAATAATCGCCTGAAAAACATTAATTCCTACTGCCACAATTACTGTACAATGTACCTGCAGGGGGCATTTATTCACTGTTTTTAATTTTAGGGCACAATACATCTTTAGAAATTGGAAGTTTTCTATCAAGAAGGAGGAGGAAGTTTGGATTTAACACCTCCTCCCTTTCTCTCCTGTAAGGAGACTCAAAGGGGCTGACAAACTCCTTTTCCCCTTCCTCTTTCCACAGCAGGCACCTGGTGAGGTGGGTGGGGCTGAGAGAGTTCCAAAAAGCTGTGACAAGCCCAAGGTCACTCAGTCGGAATGTAAGGAGTGGGGAAACAAATCCAGTTTGCCAGATAACACTCCACCGCTCACGTGGAGGAGTGGCAATCAAACCCGGTTCTCCAGATAAGAAGCAATCTGCTCTGAACCACTACATGTCAGGAGGCCTGTTATTATGGGGATTTTGTTATTGCTGCTTTCTGTATGCTGGGGGTGGAGGAATGGGTTAATTGCATTTCTAACTGACTTTCAACTGTCCGCTGAATGATGTTATACTGTACCAGGAGCTGCTCAAGGTCAGTGCCTGGCCATCTCTACTGTTATCTCTATCACAGTTCCTTTTGGGCGCGCTTTCCCAGGATGGGGGGTGCAAGCTACTTTAATTACTGGGTTTTGCGTGGGCAAACTTCAGTTCTGGCATGACCAGAGAAGATCCTCAATACTCAATAAACTATTGTTCTTATACATGAGTTTGTTTCAGTTTTTGGGATTCTGACACTACGCTACGCTGGCTCTCATTTCTCACATCTCTAGTACGTTCTACTACTTCATGGTTGTGCATGAATTATGTCAAATTTGGCTACAGTTGAAATATATTACAGAGATGAAGAGTCAGTTGATTGTTCAAAAGAGTAATTTACAGCCATCTCCCCCCTTACTCTGGAACTCATATGTGCATTAATCTTTTTTTAAAAGTTTGCTGAGGCATGACTTTCCTTTGTAGAAGCCATGCTTATTTTCCCTTATCAAGCTTTTTTGGCTATATGCTTAATAATTCTCTCTCTGACAACAGCTTCTTTTAATGTACCTGGAACATTTAGGCAGTCTGGCCTGTAATTTTCTAAATTCCCTTTACATCTACTGGATAGTAAATCAACTATTGCACAGTTGAGATTCATTCCCAACCAGCAGCAAAGCCCTTTGCAGGGGAGATGCAATGAGCCCTAGAAAAGGATGGAAAATGAAGCATCTCCCCCTGCAATAGGCAATAGGAGCAGCAGTGGCGTAGTGGTTAAGAGCAGCTGTACTCTGATCTAGTGGAACCGGGTTTGATTCCCAGCTCTGCCGCCTGAGCTGTGGAGGCTTATCTGGGGAATTCAGATTAGCCTGTGCACTCCCACACATGCCAGCTGGGTGACCTTGGGCAAGTCACAGTTCTTCAGAGCTCTCTCAGCCCCACCCACCTCACAGGGTGTTTGTTGTGAGGGGAAAAGGGCAAGGAGATTGTAAGTCCCTTTGAGTCTCCTACAGGAGAGAAAGGGGGGATATAAATCCAAACTCCTCTTCTTCTTCTGTACTGGAGCTGTAGTGGGTCCTGCTCCCAGCACAACACTTGCCACTTACCTGGTTCTCGGTAAATGGCTTGGGGTGGGGGGAGAAGAGTGGCTTGGGTTGGGGTGGGAGAGGGGGGGCAAGATGTGGTTAGTGGTGGGGTAGGGTGTCAAAGTATGGTTAGGGGTAGTGAGTGTGGAAAGAGATGGGGAGTGTGACAAGGTGTGGTTAGGGGTGGGGAAGGGTGGCAAGGTGCATATTGGTGTGCAGAGTGTGGCCAGGGGAGACCTAGGGAGGGTGAAATTTGGATGGTTGGGGTGTGAGGGGGAGACAGGAAGGCCTTGCTGGACCCTCCTTGGGGCTGCCATCAATCCCAGGGGTGGAAAGGCTACTCAGCCTAGTGCCACTTGGGGTGGGGGTGGGGCAGGGGAGGTGTTTGCTGGGTTTGTTCAGCCTGATGCTGCTTGAGTGTCAGGATGCCTAGTGGGTGCTGGGAGCTGCTTGCTGCTTTGGGGGGATGGGCATTACGTATTGTGTGATTTTTTTCTAGCTATTTTCATCACCAGGTGCTGGCCAAGGTCAGCTTCAACAGACACTTGCTCTTATCAAAACTGTCTACATATTTCTTTGTCTGTTCACATAGGGGGGTTTCCTCTTTTAATATACTGCTGTTTGCGCGGGGAAGTCAATTCTGGCTTTTCCAAGCTATCCTCTGGTTGAATAAACCTCTGTTCTCTACAAGGTGTTGTTTCACTCATTGAGGATCTGACATTGAGGCAGGTGTGGTGGAGGGGGAGGAATCTGCCAGGCCTCCAGGGCCCAGAATGGCTTAAGGGGTGGGAGGGGACAGGGGTCTTTGCAAGGCCATAGAGCAGCTGTTCCGAGGGTGGCAACGGCCAACGGGATTGCAGAACACACAGCGCTTTGGTTCCTGTGCATCCTGCAAGCTATTTGGCTAAGTTCAAGCCCGTAGCCAATTATGTATAAAGATGTTCAAATCTCCCACAATGAAAACCCCACTTTCCCCAACACCAAAAGAGTATCCTAAACTTGAGAAGATATCAGTTCACTGCCTAAGGAACGGGTCCTTCATAATGGATCACTCCTCCCATCTTCAGCCTTATGCCGTTCCACCTCAAGACACTCAAATCTCCACAAGAGCAGTCATCTCTCCCTCTTTCAGTTTCTCCAAATCAGCAACATGGCCTCACGGGAGAGTTAAGAGTTCCATGTATCAAGCACTCTCCTGCTCAGGAGGGATAAAAATCCATTTAAAAAATTTAAAGGATTTTTTATTTAAATCGAATTTTTAAATTAAATGCTTTCTTGAGGAAATATCTATCCAAAGATAGTTTTCTATTTAAGATACATTGCAGTCCAAAAGTTATTCATCATGAAATAAGGATTAGTTTTTAATTTTGTAACATGAGGCTGTATATCAGTGGTTCTCAACCTTCCTAATGCCTCGACCCTTTAATACAGTTCCTCATGTTGTGGTGACCCCCAACCCTACCATTTATCCATTTTACAGATGAAGAACACTGATGCAGAGAGTCTTAGGCGACCCCTGTGAAAGGGTCGTTTGACCCCCAAGGGGGTCCCGACCCCCAGGTTGAGAACCACTGCTGTATATTCATCCAACGTATAAATTTTGGGGCAAATGAATTCCATTAATTATTCACAATGTCATGCTCTTCCAGAAGTTTCTGAAAGATTGTTTGGGGCAGTTTTTCTATCTAGAAAATATTATCACAGATGTTTGGTTTTGTATTTCTCAAAACTGAATTTGTTATTGCAGATAAAACAGCAAAACGTTATAAAATAAAATAAACACATGGAGTTGAGAAAAAGACCTTCGCACCATTGTTTCTTTGCAAATCCATCTGTGATGCCAACTATAATAAATTTCAAAATTAAAGGGGAACCATTCAAGGAATCTATGTTTGCTGATGTCTTAAAGAAAGTCACATCAATGAACTGGTAGAGGTTACTTATTAAGCATTTGGATTTAGAAACTGTTGAAAGTAATGATTGGATTTAGAAACTGTTGGAAGTAATGAACAAGCAAGAAAATGAAGATGAAGTTGAGTGAGATTCAGAAGACAGTATTTTTTTTCATGTATAGACCCGCCTGATAGTCTTAATTTAAAAAATATATTTAAGTAGAAAAGTTGTCCAAATATGAATGATTAACCTATTAAACTGGAGATAGATCACCTTACAATAATTTTGTAATTGTTTATCTATGTATTTGTAAGAGTAAAACCAATCAGTAATTTCTTGATATAACTATAACATTTATTTTAAAAGTTATTTTTTAAATGAAACCTTTACTTAGTTGTATATGTTAAGGTTTTACCAGCAAGAATGAGTCTTTATGTAAAAAAATGATTTAAATCAAATCTTACTGACTAATGATCTAAATTGTAGTTTGAATGTGATTTAAATTGATTTGATTTAAACCAAAACCACCCTTTGTAACATACAAACTATTCATCAGGGGAACCATTCTTCATTCAAGCCCTCTGAAGAAAATTGGCAGACCAAAATGATGGACTTCAACTCCAGTACCCTTAAGACTTGCAGCAAGAGGCAGCCCATTCTGTATTCAAGTCTCTTCAGTATCCTCCTCTTACACTGAGGCCCCTTCCGCAAATGCAGAATAATACACTTTCAATCCACTTTCACAATTGTTTGCAAGTGGATTTTGCTATTCCACACAGCTGCAAAGTGCATTGAAAATGCAGTATTCTGCATGTGCGGAAGGGGCCTGAGTTCCAGAGTGGATTGAAAGTGCATTATTTTGCATGTATGGAAGGGGCCTGAAAGTGTAAAGTCCCCAAGTGTGGGTGTGAACAGCAGCCCTGTAATGACCCCGAAGTCACAGGAAGGAACAACCCACTGGATACTCAAGGTGAAGGGGTCTTCTCTTGGGTAGTAGGAGGCAGGAAAGATATTTCTGTCACTTCCTGTTGGCTGCCGGTGGCCATCTCTCCCCAGGATCTGACTAGCCGAGAAAAACAACTAGGATCCAAATGCAACGTTAACGTACCAACGAGAAAACAGGAACAAACATAGACAAAAACTTTCTCCTTAAAAAAAAAGACCGAAGATTCTAAGCAGGTAAAGGCTCTGATGAATAAGTAACTAGGAAATTAAGTATGTGAAGCACCATATTGGAAAGGAATGTCCAGCGGGGAGAGGGGGCAAGATGGCCTCCTACCACCCAGGAGAAGACCTCTTCACAGTGAGTATCCAGTTGGTCGTTCTCCTGGATGACGGAGGCCATCTTGTTGGGGACTAACCGAGCAGTTTCCCGAATAGGGTGGGTAACCATTAATCTCCAATTAACATGCTCCAGCACCCTCCTACCAAAGGAGGCCTGGACTGCAGCTAATGATAACATGTAGTGTCTAACAAAGGATGATGGGGAAGCCCAGGTGGAAGCCCTACGAATCTCCTCCAGTGACACATGTTTAACTAGGACAGCGTTAGTGGCTGCACTGCGAGTCGAATGGGTGGTCAACCCAGAAAGAATAGGTAGCCCTTTGGCCTGTGTGCCTCTATGATGCATGCGCTAATGTTCAAGCTAATGGCCGCCACCAACATGGGATCGCCCAGTCTTGGAGGGGCCACATTGATGAACAGAGACTCGGATTTCCTGATCTGTTCTGTATGGATGAGAAACGCCTTGAGGGAGTGATGTACATTCAGATGATGCCACAGACGCTCTTTGGGATGTGCAGGATTGGGACAAAAGTTTGAAAGAATCACTTCTTGCTGCAGATGAAACGGAGTAGCTACCTTGGGCCTAAAAGATGGATCCAACTTCAGTATCACCTTGTCTGGAAAAAACAAACAGAAATTTGGGTTAACCGATAGGGATCTAATTTTTGAGACACGCCTGGCCGATGTTATGGCCACCAGGGAGAGAAGCTTCATCCTGAGCCACCTGTGATGGATCAATTGGACGGGCTCAAATGGAGAGCCAGTCAAAGCATCTAGGACTACATGCAGCTTCCAAGACAGAAATCGATGGACTATGGGCGGCTGTGATTGTTGTACCCCTTTGAGAAACTTCAGGACGTCAGGATGCCTGGTAATGGGAAAGCCCTGAAGCTCTGGGACCACAGTAGCAAGTGCCGCTAGGTACTGACAAAGCGTAGAGCTGTGTAAACTGTTCTGAAACCCCTGCTGAAGAAACTCCAGAATAGTGGATAATGAGGTTGTCTCAGGGTAAACTGCCTGGACAACCACTGGACAAAGACCTTCCAGGAGGAGTTGTAAACACCAATCATCGACCTCCGAAGTGCCGACAAAATAGTGTCGATGACCTTCCTGGAATAACCCTTTCTTTTCAGCCCTTTCCTCTCAAGAGCCAGGCGGTCAAGCTGAACCAGCCTGGCTCTGGATGACAGATTGGCCCCTGAGACAGAAGATCTGGCACGCTCAGGAGGTGGGAGATCTGCGGTCATCTCTTGAATGATGGAGAACCAGGCCAAAATGGAACCACGAGAATCACCAGCCTCCGTTCCCGCTGAATACGACTGAGAAGTCTCAGCAAGACAGGCAACAGTGGAAATGCATAGAGAAGACCATCCAGCCACTGGGCGGAGAGGGCATCCGTTGCAATAGCCTGGCGGTGATGAAGGCAGACAGTTGCACATTGTGTGGTGAGGCAAACAGATCCACTACGCACCGGTCCCGAACCTGGTCGTGATGGACTGAAAGACCTCTGGTTCAGTTTCCACTCCGATTCGCTCAATCTGGTCCTGCTGAGCCAGTCCACCTCCGTGTTGAGGCGCCCTTGGATATGTTTGGCCCAGAGAAAGGCCAGGTTGTTCTCTGCCCACACCAAAACCTTGGAGGCTTCCTTGTGGAGCCTCGATGATCCCCTTGGTGGTTGATGTAACACTTGGCCGAAATGTTGTCCATGTGCACAACTACATGTGAATGGTACATCTGTGTTCTAAAATGTTTCAGCGCCAGGAGAATGGCCTTGACTTCCAGCACGTTGATGGGAGCTTGAGCTTGAGATGTTGACCAGGTCCCCCTGTGCCCATTGGGACCCCAACTTTGCACCCCAGCCAGTCAGGCAGGCATCAGTAAAAAGATGAAGAAGGTGCTGGGTCGCAAAGACTCTTCCCCTGCCCAGATTTTGATGTGATGTCCAGCAGTTCTAGCTGAGGCGAACAGATGGGGTTAAAGTCATCGGTTGGTCTTGCTTCCAGACAATCTGGTGTGCCCACGGATGGAGAAAGGTCTGAAGCGGTCTTGCCCTTCCCCATTGGATCAGATCCATAGTGGACAGTAGTAGACCAAGAAGACTGGAGAGTTGGAGGAGAGTCGAGGACTTCTGGGAGAGTACCTTGCAAGTGGCTTCCTGGATTTTCTATATCTTGTGGTAGGGGACAAACAGCGTGCAGCTGCCAGTATCGATGATGGAGGTGCTCCATTCGCTGAGCCGGTACCATTGTGCTTTGTTGATGATGAAGCAGTGAGAAGAGAGGACCGTGCGCACTAGTGCGACATCCCGACAAGCTTGTTCCTCCGACCTTGACCTGATGAGAATGTCAGCGAGGTACGGGTGAGTGTGCACACCCTGGCTTCAGAGAAGAGCTATTGGAGCAATGAGCACCTTGGTGAAACACCTTGGTTGGCAGTCGCCAACCCGAAGGGGAGAGCTACAAACTGATAGTGGTGTCGACACCCAGGGCAAAACTGAGGAAGCGATGATGAGCTGGATTGATAGGGACATGCAGATAGGCCTTTGCCAGGTCCAAAGATGTTAGGAAG
The DNA here is from genome assembly GCF_021028975.2 of Sphaerodactylus townsendi. Lineage (NCBI taxonomy): Eukaryota > Metazoa > Chordata > Lepidosauria > Squamata > Sphaerodactylidae > Sphaerodactylus > Sphaerodactylus townsendi. Next base: position 123,011,573 of record NC_059431.1, read on the forward strand.
TCCCTTTGACGGATCGACGCCACCATGGACCTGAGCATCTCCATCCGGAAGCGAAACCTCCAGAGATGCCAATTGATGTGCCGCAGGTTGAGTATCGCCCAGACGTCCCCGTTCTTCTTCAGGACTATAAAGATATGTGAGTAAACCCCCCTGAAATGCTGGTCCTCCCGAACTGATTCCACGGCATGAATGGAGATCAAATGGTTCACCACTAACAGTAGGTTGGCTCTCTTGTTCAGATTGAGACTGATGGGAGAAGGGATGAAAAGATCCTTTGGCAAGCGACTGAATTCTAGAGAGTAGCCGGAAGAAACTATCTCTCTGATCCACAAGTCCACATGAGGTCCTGTCCATTGGTGAGAAAAAGCCAGTTGTTGCCCGCTGACCGGAATGCTCGGACAGTCACGCCTTACTATTAGAATTGGACTTGAGGGGTTTGGTAGGTCGACCTTGCCTTGGAAATCTGATCACCTTTGAAAGAAGTTAGTGATTGCCAGCCTGTCTTCTTCGGGTACCGGTTGGGGCGAAAGGAAGGTCGAAAGGACCGAAAGGAAGGCTTAGACAAGAAGCGTGGCTTGTCGGAAAGAAACAGAACGAGGCATGGCCCGTCTCTTGTCCTTGTTCTCAACCAGAATCTGGTCTAGTTCAGACCCAAATAAAATTCCTCCCTGGAAGTCAAAACTAGACACAACATTTGTGGAATGAGTGTCTGCCTGCCAGGGTTTAAGCCATAGCAAGCGCCGGGCTACCGATGCTATTGCCATAGTACAGGACGAAGTGAGAAAGGCATCCAGAGTGGCATCAGCTAAAAAAGAGACCGCCATGAGAACTCTCTCTGTGCCCTCTCTAAGGCCCTGATCGTCTAAGGGAATAAGGGCTAGGATCCTTTGAAGCCAAATGATCGCAGCCCTAGCAACTATAGCGGAGGGGGTGAGAATCCTGGCGGTCATGGCCGTGCCCTCGTGTACCCTGCGGAGGATGTGGTCAGCCTTCCGGTCCATAGGATCCTTGAGGTTACCCTACCCATCTCTGTAAACTAATCCCCTTGAGTGAAGGGCAGACACAGGGCCATCTACCAGGGATGTTTTGAGGAGACTGTTCAGGTGATTTGGGGCTAACTACAGCTTTTGAAAGCTGAAGCCCTTATTAGTCGCAGGGCTGATCCATTCCTTTTTGAACTTATGCTCAAAGGCCTCTGGCAGGGGAAAATACTTAAGAGATCACATCTTCCATGGGAAAAATGGAAGAGAGCCCTCTGGGACAACCCTTAATGGGTTTTGAGGGCACCTTAGCGTTGGGGTCCTCAGCCTCCTCCGAGTCATGGAGATCCAGTGCTGAGATAGTCTTGGACATGAGCAGAGAAACCTCCTCAATTTTAAACAGCCTTTGGATTGGATCTGACGTCTCTGGAGAGATCCCTTCAGATTCAGAAAAGTGTCCAGGTCTACCTCCCCCTCACTGTAATCACTTCTCTCTGACTCATAAGTGGGGACTTGATGAGACCTGCCAGGTCTGGATAACCTGGGGAACCTGGAACGGGACCAGGACCTCTAGCCAGTCAAGCTAGGATCTGATTGGCAGTACTTTTCAACCTTCTCCCTGATGGATGATTTCATAAGGGCTACAAGCTGGGAAGGGGAAAAATTCAGAGGGCAGAGCACCCGACATGATGGCTCCCTCTTCCCCCCAGCCGGCTTCTTGCCTGAGAGGGTGCTGCTCTCAACTCCTGTGGTCGCCTGCTCGGGATTGCTTGCAGTGGCGGCATCCAAAACAGGAGCTTCTGAAGCTGCGATAGGGATGCTGCGGGCTAGCGGTGTCTGCTCCCGGCTTGCATGGAGGTCACTGCTGCACTTGCCTGTCCCGAGCTCTGCTGAGGTGGCGCGGTTCCTGTCTCTGTGATGACAGGGGAGGGGTGAAACAGACCTCTGGCAAGCCCCGCGGCAGCCCTGGATCCTATCGCCGTGTTCTTCCCTCCCAGCCAGTCGGCTGTGCGGGGGAGAACGGAGTCCATGAACTGTCGCCCTAGTGTTCTCGGTGGTCAATCTGAAGAAGCCCTCCCGTCTGGGAGAAAATGGCGCCAAGGCCATAGCTTTCTCTAGCCTTCCCTTTTTTGGCGGGAAAAGACACCACAGACGAAGGGAGACAAGGGAGGGAAACAGACCTACAATGCTAACACTGGTAGAGACAACAATAAAGACAGAAGGAAGGCAGGTAGTACAGGGCTTACATTAGAGGTAATATAACAAACAGCGACAGAGCCTAACAAAAGCGATGCACTCCCTGATGAGGCAGAAAAGATACTGGGGAAAGATGGCCACCGGCAGTCAACAGGAAGTGACCAAAGTATCTTTCTTGCCTCCTTGACTGAGGGTGGGGAACACCCCAACAAGATGGCCTCCACCATCCAGGAGAACCACACTGCAGTGACTCCTACACCACTAATATAACACAAGACATGGGGCAGACGAAATAATAATCACATGTCTTTGTCAGTACTTAACAGGCAAATTACAGGGCTTTTGCATTCCAATCCAGGGAAGGTTTAACTACTCAGCCCATGTACCCATTTTGCATCATTGCATTGAGAGAGTCGCACATCAGTTAGAGGAGGTATCCCATTTTTCAGTGATCCACATGGACTCCCTGACCATGAAGTAAAATTGAGGGAATAAAATAATGGGGGAAGGATATACCAAACCTTTCTTTCTGGCGTTCACCATTTGCGGGGATATGTCTTATGTTGGGAAAGCATTTTAAAATATGGCCGTGTGTATTTGGTACATCCAGAATTCTACTGCCTCATTGTGTAACAGATTGAATAGACCAGTGATGGCGAATCTTTTCGAGACCGAGTGCCCAAACTGCAAAACCCACTTATTTATCGCAAAGTGCCAACATGGCAATTTAACCTGAATACTGAGGTTTTAGTATAGAAAAACGGTTGGCTCCAAAGCGCACGTCACTCAGGAGTAAGCTTGATGGTAGTCGGTGGCTTTGCTTTGAAGCAACTGTGCAACGCTTCAAAAGGGTGAATCACAACCCTAGGAGGGTTTACTCAGAAGCAAACCCTATTGCCAGCAACCGAGCTTACTCCCAGATAAAGGATCACGCTTTCGTTCTTCCCATGAAAATCAGTAGGGTTTAACAGCGCTTAACAGGGTTACCTACACTGCTTCCCCAAAACCAGGTCTGAGGTTTAATGCTAATAATCTCCCTGAAATATTTACACTATTATCACATGACGAACTCTGTGCACACGTGCCCACAGAGAGGGCTCTGAGTGCCACCTCTGGCACCCTTGCCATAGGTTCACCACCACTGGAACAGACATAATGTTGATTGCTATTGGCTTTTAAAATGCATACTGTGTGTATATGAGGTCCTGATTCTAATTGGGGCCATATGGGAGAAGGAACCAACTTTGCAATACCCCTATCTACCTGAAGCAGTTAGTTTTTAAAAAGAGTAGATTTTGAAAAAAAAAAGTGGTTCTAGTCCTGTATAGAGATTGGCTTCCACAGCTCCTGAAACCCATCCGAACAATGAGGAATTTCTACTCTTGCCTGATTTATAAAAGCTTCGTGACTGGGAGGAAAGGACAGAGCTTGGTGTGAAGCGGCCCTAGCAGGTCTTTAAGATACAGGAATTCTTCCTTCCTCCCAATCTTGGAACAAAGTCAACTCCAGCCAATCTTGAAATCACAGCCTTGTTTAAAGCAAAACTGCGCTGCTCAGGCCAGGTCCAAATATAGCTTTCCAAAACACTAATGATAGCTGTCTGCTTCTCCAGTTTCTGAGGAGGGGCAAAAAGTAACAGAAAATCTTATATTTGAACATATCAAAGACAACAGCAGCAGAGAAGACTGAACCCTCAAGTGGGAGAAAGGGCAGGTGGGGAGAATATCAGGGATGGAGGGGGAGACAGTGGGAAGAAGGAATGAAGCAGGGGATGGACGACCACTGTCTGCAACATTTTAAGGAAAATGCCAATTGTTTTAGATCCCAGTCTTCTAAACCCATGCTTTTGCAAACCTTTCCCCAGTGAGGCCAAGGCATGGACTGGATGACCACAATGACCCTGGAAAAAGGAATCATCCCCTCCTGCCCCCACACCTGACAGAGGAACAAAGAGCAGGCTGGAGGAAGAGGAGGCAGCACAACACCTGAGCTGGCAAACAGCTCGGATAACCAGCTCTCCAAGATGTCACAGTATTCAGCCCTGTACTCTCAAGCAACTTCCCCACCTGACAGCAACAAACATCTTACTTAATGCCTTAATAGTCCAGGTGCTTGGGAGCAATAGCCGCAGAAGACCATTGCTTTCACATCCTGCATGTGAGCTCCCAAAGGCACCTAGTGGGCCACTGTGAGTAGCAGAGAGCTGGACTAGATGGACTCTGGTCTGATCCAGCTGGCTTGTTCTTATGTTTTTACTGGCTTTGACCTACCCAGATGGGAAAAGATGTACCCTACCTCTGTCCTTTTATAACAACCACTACCCCCACACCATTCTGAAAGCACTGGAAAAGAGTTTGGAAAAGAATGAGAAACTTTATTGGGTCTCAAGTTCAACATTCCTCTCTGACACCCCCCCCCCGCCCCCTTTGGACAGAAATCATATGTATAAGCTAGAATGCTTGCCAAGCTCAGCACTTCTGAAACACCATTTACCCTACCGCCGTGGTGGCGAACCTTTGGCACTCCAGATGTTATGGACTACAATTCCCATCAGTCCCTGCCAGCATGACCAATTGGCCATGCTGGCAGGCCCCCCCCCCCCCACCCCCCCCCCCCCCCACCCCCCCCCCCCCCCACCCCCCCCCCCCCCCACCCCCCCCCCCCCCCACCCCCCCCCCCCCCCACCCCCCCCCCCCCCCACCCCCCCCCCCCCCCACCCCCCCCCCCCCCCACCCCCCCCCCCCCCCACCCCCCCCCCCCCCCACCCCCCCCCCCCCCCACCCCCCCCCCCCCCCACCCCCCCCCCCCCCCACCCCCCCCCCCCCCCACCCCCCCCCCCCCCCACCCCCCCCCCCCCCCACCCCCCCCCCCCCCCACCCCCCCCCCCCCCCACCCCCCCCCCCCCCCACCCCCCCCCCCCCCCACCCCCCCCCCCCCCCACCCCCCCCCCCCCCCACCCCCCCCCCCCCCCACCCCCCCCCCCCCCCACCCCCCCCCCCCCCCACCCCCCCCCCCCCCCACCCCCCCCCCCCCCCACCCCCCCCCCCCCCCACCCCCCCCCCCCCCCACCCCCCCCCCCCCCCACCCCCCCCCCCCCCCACCCCCCCCCCCCCCCACCCCCCCCCCCCCCCACCCCCCCCCCCCCCCACCCCCCCCCCCCCCCACCCCCCCCCCCCCCCACCCCCCCCCCCCCCCACCCCCCCCCCCCCCCACCCCCCCCCCCCCCCACCCCCCCCCCCCCCCACCCCCCCCCCCCCCCACCCCCCCCCCCCCCCACCCCCCCCCCCCCCCACCCCCCCCCCCCCCCACCCCCCCCCCCCCCCACCCCCCCCCCCCCCCACCCCCCCCCCCCCCCACCCCCCCCCCCCCCCACCCCCCCCCCCCCCCACCCCCCCCCCCCCCCACCCCCCCCCCCCCCCACCCCCCCCCCCCCCCACCCCCCCCCCCCCCCACCCCCCCCCCCCCCCACCCCCCCCCCCCCCCACCCCCCCCCCCCCCCACCCCCCCCCCCCCCCACCCCCCCCCCCCCCCACCCCCCCCCCCCCCCACCCCCCCCCCCCCCCACCCCCCCCCCCCCCCACCCCCCCCCCCCCCCACCCCCCCCCCCCCCCACCCCCCCCCCCCCCCACCCCCCCCCCCCCCCACCCCCCCCCCCCCCCACCCCCCCCCCCCCCCACCCCCCCCCCCCCCCACCCCCCCCCCCCCCCACCCCCCCCCCCCCCCACCCCCCCCCCCCCCCACCCCCCCCCCCCCCCACCCCCCCCCCCCCCCACCCCCCCCCCCCCCCACCCCCCCCCCCCCCCACCCCCCCCCCCCCCCACCCCCCCCCCCCCCCACCCCCCCCCCCCCCCACCCCCCCCCCCCCCCACCCCCCCCCCCCCCCACCCCCCCCCCCCCCCACCCCCCCCCCCCCCCACCCCCCCCCCCCCCCACCCCCCCCCCCCCCCACCCCCCCCCCCCCCCACCCCCCCCCCCCCCCACCCCCCCCCCCCCCCACCCCCCCCCCCCCCCACCCCCCCCCCCCCCCACCCCCCCCCCCCCCCACCCCCCCCCCCCCCCACCCCCCCCCCCCCCCACCCCCCCCCCCCCCCACCCCCCCCCCCCCCCACCCCCCCCCCCCCCCACCCCCCCCCCCCCCCACCCCCCCCCCCCCCCACCCCCCCCCCCCCCCACCCCCCCCCCCCCCCACCCCCCCCCCCCCCCACCCCCCCCCCCCCCCACCCCCCCCCCCCCCCACCCCCCCCCCCCCCCACCCCCCCCCCCCCCCACCCCCCCCCCCCCCCACCCCCCCCCCCCCCCACCCCCCCCCCCCCCCACCCCCCCCCCCCCCCACCCCCCCCCCCCCCCACCCCCCCCCCCCCCCACCCCCCCCCCCCCCCACCCCCCCCCCCCCCCACCCCCCCCCCCCCCCACCCCCCCCCCCCCCCACCCCCCCCCCCCCCCACCCCCCCCCCCCCCCACCCCCCCCCCCCCCCACCCCCCCCCCCCCCCACCCCCCCCCCCCCCCACCCCCCCCCCCCCCCACCCCCCCCCCCCCCCACCCCCCCCCCCCCCCACCCCCCCCCCCCCCCACCCCCCCCCCCCCCCACCCCCCCCCCCCCCCACCCCCCCCCCCCCCCACCCCCCCCCCCCCCCACCCCCCCCCCCCCCCACCCCCCCCCCCCCCCACCCCCCCCCCCCCCCACCCCCCCCCCCCCCCACCCCCCCCCCCCCCCACCCCCCCCCCCCCCCACCCCCCCCCCCCCCCACCCCCCCCCCCCCCCACCCCCCCCCCCCCCCACCCCCCCCCCCCCCCACCCCCCCCCCCCCCCACCCCCCCCCCCCCCCACCCCCCCCCCCCCCCACCCCCCCCCCCCCCCACCCCCCCCCCCCCCCACCCCCCCCCCCCCCCACCCCCCCCCCCCCCCACCCCCCCCCCCCCCCACCCCCCCCCCCCCCCACCCCCCCCCCCCCCCACCCCCCCCCCCCCCCACCCCCCCCCCCCCCCACCCCCCCCCCCCCCCACCCCCCCCCCCCCCCACCCCCCCCCCCCCCCACCCCCCCCCCCCCCCACCCCCCCCCCCCCCCACCCCCCCCCCCCCCCACCCCCCCCCCCCCCCACCCCCCCCCCCCCCCACCCCCCCCCCCCCCCACCCCCCCCCCCCCCCACCCCCCCCCCCCCCCACCCCCCCCCCCCCCCACCCCCCCCCCCCCCCACCCCCCCCCCCCCCCACCCCCCCCCCCCCCCACCCCCCCCCCCCCCCACCCCCCCCCCCCCCCACCCCCCCCCCCCCCCACCCCCCCCCCCCCCCACCCCCCCCCCCCCCCACCCCCCCCCCCCCCCACCCCCCCCCCCCCCCACCCCCCCCCCCCCCCACCCCCCCCCCCCCCCACCCCCCCCCCCCCCCACCCCCCCCCCCCCCCACCCCCCCCCCCCCCCACCCCCCCCCCCCCCCACCCCCCCCCCCCCCCACCCCCCCCCCCCCCCACCCCCCCCCCCCCCCACCCCCCCCCCCCCCCACCCCCCCCCCCCCCCACCCCCCCCCCCCCCCACCCCCCCCCCCCCCCACCCCCCCCCCCCCCCACCCCCCCCCCCCCCCACCCCCCCCCCCCCCCACCCCCCCCCCCCCCCACCCCCCCCCCCCCCCACCCCCCCCCCCCCCCACCCCCCCCCCCCCCCACCCCCCCCCCCCCCCACCCCCCCCCCCCCCCACCCCCCCCCCCCCCCACCCCCCCCCCCCCCCACCCCCCCCCCCCCCCACCCCCCCCCCCCCCCACCCCCCCCCCCCCCCACCCCCCCCCCCCCCCACCCCCCCCCCCCCCCACCCCCCCCCCCCCCCACCCCCCCCCCCCCCCACCCCCCCCCCCCCCCACCCCCCCCCCCCCCCACCCCCCCCCCCCCCCACCCCCCCCCCCCCCCACCCCCCCCCCCCCCCACCCCCCCCCCCCCCCACCCCCCCCCCCCCCCACCCCCCCCCCCCCCCACCCCCCCCCCCCCCCACCCCCCCCCCCCCCCACCCCCCCCCCCCCCCACCCCCCCCCCCCCCCACCCCCCCCCCCCCCCACCCCCCCCCCCCCCCACCCCCCCCCCCCCCCACCCCCCCCCCCCCCCACCCCCCCCCCCCCCCACCCCCCCCCCCCCCCACCCCCCCCCCCCCCCACCCCCCCCCCCCCCCACCCCCCCCCCCCCCCACCCCCCCCCCCCCCCACCCCCCCCCCCCCCCACCCCCCCCCCCCCCCACCCCCCCCCCCCCCCACCCCCCCCCCCCCCCACCCCCCCCCCCCCCCACCCCCCCCCCCCCCCACCCCCCCCCCCCCCCACCCCCCCCCCCCCCCACCCCCCCCCCCCCCCACCCCCCCCCCCCCCCACCCCCCCCCCCCCCCACCCCCCCCCCCCCCCACCCCCCCCCCCCCCCACCCCCCCCCCCCCCCACCCCCCCCCCCCCCCACCCCCCCCCCCCCCCACCCCCCCCCCCCCCCACCCCCCCCCCCCCCCACCCCCCCCCCCCCCCACCCCCCCCCCCCCCCACCCCCCCCCCCCCCCACCCCCCCCCCCCCCCACCCCCCCCCCCCCCCACCCCCCCCCCCCCCCACCCCCCCCCCCCCCCACCCCCCCCCCCCCCCACCCCCCCCCCCCCCCACCCCCCCCCCCCCCCACCCCCCCCCCCCCCCACCCCCCCCCCCCCCCACCCCCCCCCCCCCCCACCCCCCCCCCCCCCCACCCCCCCCCCCCCCCACCCCCCCCCCCCCCCACCCCCCCCCCCCCCCACCCCCCCCCCCCCCCACCCCCCCCCCCCCCCACCCCCCCCCCCCCCCACCCCCCCCCCCCCCCACCCCCCCCCCCCCCCACCCCCCCCCCCCCCCACCCCCCCCCCCCCCCACCCCCCCCCCCCCCCACCCCCCCCCCCCCCCACCCCCCCCCCCCCCCACCCCCCCCCCCCCCCACCCCCCCCCCCCCCCACCCCCCCCCCCCCCCACCCCCCCCCCCCCCCACCCCCCCCCCCCCCCACCCCCCCCCCCCCCCACCCCCCCCCCCCCCCACCCCCCCCCCCCCCCACCCCCCCCCCCCCCCACCCCCCCCCCCCCCCACCCCCCCCCCCCCCCACCCCCCCCCCCCCCCACCCCCCCCCCCCCCCACCCCCCCCCCCCCCCACCCCCCCCCCCCCCCACCCCCCCCCCCCCCCACCCCCCCCCCCCCCCACCCCCCCCCCCCCCCACCCCCCCCCCCCCCCACCCCCCCCCCCCCCCACCCCCCCCCCCCCCCACCCCCCCCCCCCCCCACCCCCCCCCCCCCCCACCCCCCCCCCCCCCCACCCCCCCCCCCCCCCACCCCCCCCCCCCCCCACCCCCCCCCCCCCCCACCCCCCCCCCCCCCCACCCCCCCCCCCCCCCACCCCCCCCCCCCCCCACCCCCCCCCCCCCCCACCCCCCCCCCCCCCCACCCCCCCCCCCCCCCACCCCCCCCCCCCCCCACCCCCCCCCCCCCCCACCCCCCCCCCCCCCCACCCCCCCCCCCCCCCACCCCCCCCCCCCCCCACCCCCCCCCCCCCCCACCCCCCCCCCCCCCCACCCCCCCCCCCCCCCACCCCCCCCCCCCCCCACCCCCCCCCCCCCCCACCCCCCCCCCCCCCCACCCCCCCCCCCCCCCACCCCCCCCCCCCCCCACCCCCCCCCCCCCCCACCCCCCCCCCCCCCCACCCCCCCCCCCCCCCACCCCCCCCCCCCCCCACCCCCCCCCCCCCCCACCCCCCCCCCCCCCCACCCCCCCCCCCCCCCACCCCCCCCCCCCCCCACCCCCCCCCCCCCCCACCCCCCCCCCCCCCCACCCCCCCCCCCCCCCACCCCCCCCCCCCCCCACCCCCCCCCCCCCCCACCCCCCCCCCCCCCCACCCCCCCCCCCCCCCACCCCCCCCCCCCCCCACCCCCCCCCCCCCCCACCCCCCCCCCCCCCCACCCCCCCCCCCCCCCACCCCCCCCCCCCCCCACCCCCCCCCCCCCCCACCCCCCCCCCCCCCCACCCCCCCCCCCCCCCACCCCCCCCCCCCCCCACCCCCCCCCCCCCCCACCCCCCCCCCCCCCCACCCCCCCCCCCCCCCACCCCCCCCCCCCCCCACCCCCCCCCCCCCCCACCCCCCCCCCCCCCCACCCCCCCCCCCCCCCACCCCCCCCCCCCCCCACCCCCCCCCCCCCCCACCCCCCCCCCCCCCCACCCCCCCCCCCCCCCACCCCCCCCCCCCCCCACCCCCCCCCCCCCCCACCCCCCCCCCCCCCCACCCCCCCCCCCCCCCACCCCCCCCCCCCCCCACCCCCCCCCCCCCCCACCCCCCCCCCCCCCCACCCCCCCCCCCCCCCACCCCCCCCCCCCCCCACCCCCCCCCCCCCCCACCCCCCCCCCCCCCCACCCCCCCCCCCCCCCACCCCCCCCCCCCCCCACCCCCCCCCCCCCCCACCCCCCCCCCCCCCCACCCCCCCCCCCCCCCACCCCCCCCCCCCCCCACCCCCCCCCCCCCCCACCCCCCCCCCCCCCCACCCCCCCCCCCCCCCACCCCCCCCCCCCCCCACCCCCCCCCCCCCCCACCCCCCCCCCCCCCCACCCCCCCCCCCCCCCACCCCCCCCCCCCCCCACCCCCCCCCCCCCCCACCCCCCCCCCCCCCCACCCCCCCCCCCCCCCACCCCCCCCCCCCCCCACCCCCCCCCCCCCCCACCCCCCCCCCCCCCCACCCCCCCCCCCCCCCACCCCCCCCCCCCCCCACCCCCCCCCCCCCCCACCCCCCCCCCCCCCCACCCCCCCCCCCCCCCACCCCCCCCCCCCCCCACCCCCCCCCCCCCCCACCCCCCCCCCCCCCCACCCCCCCCCCCCCCCACCCCCCCCCCCCCCCACCCCCCCCCCCCCCCACCCCCCCCCCCCCCCACCCCCCCCCCCCCCCACCCCCCCCCCCCCCCACCCCCCCCCCCCCCCACCCCCCCCCCCCCCCACCCCCCCCCCCCCCCACCCCCCCCCCCCCCCACCCCCCCCCCCCCCCACCCCCCCCCCCCCCCACCCCCCCCCCCCCCCACCCCCCCCCCCCCCCACCCCCCCCCCCCCCCACCCCCCCCCCCCCCCACCCCCCCCCCCCCCCACCCCCCCCCCCCCCCACCCCCCCCCCCCCCCACCCCCCCCCCCCCCCACCCCCCCCCCCCCCCACCCCCCCCCCCCCCCACCCCCCCCCCCCCCCACCCCCCCCCCCCCCCACCCCCCCCCCCCCCCACCCCCCCCCCCCCCCACCCCCCCCCCCCCCCACCCCCCCCCCCCCCCACCCCCCCCCCCCCCCACCCCCCCCCCCCCCCACCCCCCCCCCCCCCCACCCCCCCCCCCCCCCACCCCCCCCCCCCCCCACCCCCCCCCCCCCCCACCCCCCCCCCCCCCCACCCCCCCCCCCCCCCACCCCCCCCCCCCCCCACCCCCCCCCCCCCCCACCCCCCCCCCCCCCCACCCCCCCCCCCCCCCACCCCCCCCCCCCCCCACCCCCCCCCCCCCCCACCCCCCCCCCCCCCCACCCCCCCCCCCCCCCACCCCCCCCCCCCCCCACCCCCCCCCCCCCCCACCCCCCCCCCCCCCCACCCCCCCCCCCCCCCACCCCCCCCCCCCCCCACCCCCCCCCCCCCCCACCCCCCCCCCCCCCCACCCCCCCCCCCCCCCACCCCCCCCCCCCCCCACCCCCCCCCCCCCCCACCCCCCCCCCCCCCCACCCCCCCCCCCCCCCACCCCCCCCCCCCCCCACCCCCCCCCCCCCCCACCCCCCCCCCCCCCCACCCCCCCCCCCCCCCACCCCCCCCCCCCCCCACCCCCCCCCCCCCCCACCCCCCCCCCCCCCCACCCCCCCCCCCCCCCACCCCCCCCCCCCCCCACCCCCCCCCCCCCCCACCCCCCCCCCCCCCCACCCCCCCCCCCCCCCACCCCCCCCCCCCCCCACCCCCCCCCCCCCCCACCCCCCCCCCCCCCCACCCCCCCCCCCCCCCACCCCCCCCCCCCCCCACCCCCCCCCCCCCCCACCCCCCCCCCCCCCCACCCCCCCCCCCCCCCACCCCCCCCCCCCCCCACCCCCCCCCCCCCCCACCCCCCCCCCCCCCCACCCCCCCCCCCCCCCACCCCCCCCCCCCCCCACCCCCCCCCCCCCCCACCCCCCCCCCCCCCCACCCCCCCCCCCCCCCACCCCCCCCCCCCCCCACCCCCCCCCCCCCCCACCCCCCCCCCCCCCCACCCCCCCCCCCCCCCACCCCCCCCCCCCCCCACCCCCCCCCCCCCCCACCCCCCCCCCCCCCCACCCCCCCCCCCCCCCACCCCCCCCCCCCCCCACCCCCCCCCCCCCCCACCCCCCCCCCCCCCCACCCCCCCCCCCCCCCACCCCCCCCCCCCCCCACCCCCCCCCCCCCCCACCCCCCCCCCCCCCCACCCCCCCCCCCCCCCACCCCCCCCCCCCCCCACCCCCCCCCCCCCCCACCCCCCCCCCCCCCCACCCCCCCCCCCCCCCACCCCCCCCCCCCCCCACCCCCCCCCCCCCCCACCCCCCCCCCCCCCCACCCCCCCCCCCCCCCACCCCCCCCCCCCCCCACCCCCCCCCCCCCCCACCCCCCCCCCCCCCCACCCCCCCCCCCCCCCACCCCCCCCCCCCCCCACCCCCCCCCCCCCCCACCCCCCCCCCCCCCCACCCCCCCCCCCCCCCACCCCCCCCCCCCCCCACCCCCCCCCCCCCCCACCCCCCCCCCCCCCCACCCCCCCCCCCCCCCACCCCCCCCCCCCCCCACCCCCCCCCCCCCCCACCCCCCCCCCCCCCCACCCCCCCCCCCCCCCACCCCCCCCCCCCCCCACCCCCCCCCCCCCCCACCCCCCCCCCCCCCCACCCCCCCCCCCCCCCACCCCCCCCCCCCCCCACCCCCCCCCCCCCCCACCCCCCCCCCCCCCCACCCCCCCCCCCCCCCACCCCCCCCCCCCCCCACCCCCCCCCCCCCCCACCCCCCCCCCCCCCCACCCCCCCCCCCCCCCACCCCCCCCCCCCCCCACCCCCCCCCCCCCCCACCCCCCCCCCCCCCCACCCCCCCCCCCCCCCACCCCCCCCCCCCCCCACCCCCCCCCCCCCCCACCCCCCCCCCCCCCCACCCCCCCCCCCCCCCACCCCCCCCCCCCCCCACCCCCCCCCCCCCCCACCCCCCCCCCCCCCCACCCCCCCCCCCCCCCACCCCCCCCCCCCCCCACCCCCCCCCCCCCCCACCCCCCCCCCCCCCCACCCCCCCCCCCCCCCACCCCCCCCCCCCCCCACCCCCCCCCCCCCCCACCCCCCCCCCCCCCCACCCCCCCCCCCCCCCACCCCCCCCCCCCCCCACCCCCCCCCCCCCCCACCCCCCCCCCCCCCCACCCCCCCCCCCCCCCACCCCCCCCCCCCCCCACCCCCCCCCCCCCCCACCCCCCCCCCCCCCCACCCCCCCCCCCCCCCACCCCCCCCCCCCCCCACCCCCCCCCCCCCCCACCCCCCCCCCCCCCCACCCCCCCCCCCCCCCACCCCCCCCCCCCCCCACCCCCCCCCCCCCCCACCCCCCCCCCCCCCCACCCCCCCCCCCCCCCACCCCCCCCCCCCCCCACCCCCCCCCCCCCCCACCCCCCCCCCCCCCCACCCCCCCCCCCCCCCACCCCCCCCCCCCCCCACCCCCCCCCCCCCCCACCCCCCCCCCCCCCCACCCCCCCCCCCCCCCACCCCCCCCCCCCCCCACCCCCCCCCCCCCCCACCCCCCCCCCCCCCCACCCCCCCCCCCCCCCACCCCCCCCCCCCCCCACCCCCCCCCCCCCCCACCCCCCCCCCCCCCCACCCCCCCCCCCCCCCACCCCCCCCCCCCCCCACCCCCCCCCCCCCCCACCCCCCCCCCCCCCCACCCCCCCCCCCCCCCACCCCCCCCCCCCCCCACCCCCCCCCCCCCCCACCCCCCCCCCCCCCCACCCCCCCCCCCCCCCACCCCCCCCCCCCCCCACCCCCCCCCCCCCCCACCCCCCCCCCCCCCCACCCCCCCCCCCCCCCACCCCCCCCCCCCCCCACCCCCCCCCCCCCCCACCCCCCCCCCCCCCCACCCCCCCCCCCCCCCACCCCCCCCCCCCCCCACCCCCCCCCCCCCCCACCCCCCCCCCCCCCCACCCCCCCCCCCCCCCACCCCCCCCCCCCCCCACCCCCCCCCCCCCCCACCCCCCCCCCCCCCCACCCCCCCCCCCCCCCACCCCCCCCCCCCCCCACCCCCCCCCCCCCCCACCCCCCCCCCCCCCCACCCCCCCCCCCCCCCACCCCCCCCCCCCCCCACCCCCCCCCCCCCCCACCCCCCCCCCCCCCCACCCCCCCCCCCCCCCACCCCCCCCCCCCCCCACCCCCCCCCCCCCCCACCCCCCCCCCCCCCCACCCCCCCCCCCCCCCACCCCCCCCCCCCCCCACCCCCCCCCCCCCCCACCCCCCCCCCCCCCCACCCCCCCCCCCCCCCACCCCCCCCCCCCCCCACCCCCCCCCCCCCCCACCCCCCCCCCCCCCCACCCCCCCCCCCCCCCACCCCCCCCCCCCCCCACCCCCCCCCCCCCCCACCCCCCCCCCCCCCCACAGGAGAATCTGGGCTCCCTAGCTTAAACACCACTGAAAGTGTTTGGAGGTGGATTCCAGCATCACAGTGGCCACCCATTGGGGGACGGACGGACAGACGGATGGGGGATGGACTCAGATTTTGCACCAGGCCCCATTTTCCCTAGCTATGCCTCTGACCAGAGGGGAGGGTAGAAGGGGCTGCCGGCTGGGAGCCCAGCCGGTGGGGTAGGGCAGGGGAGTCTGCCATCCCCAGCCTTGGAGAGCTGCTTTTATAAGGACTGAGCCCAGGGGTGGGGCTTGGGGAAGCGTGGCGATGCCCCCAGGGGCAGGTGGGGGCATGGCCCCATCCCCCGAACCCACCCCATAAAATATCTATACCTACATCACTGCTCTCTACTATGCACCCACAAGGAAAGCTTCTTTGGCTGATGAGATAATATGGATAACCTTTCCTGTCATTTAGTTAAATACATGTCAAACACACATGTTAAATCAAATTAAGTTATGTTTTAGGTATTTTAAGTTTTAGGTAAATTTTAAGCTTTAGGTACATTTTCCAGTTCAGATATTTTCCAAAAAACCCACATCACAGGTTATCTGCCTCCCTAACTGCTTAACTTCAGTAGACGGGAAGATCCTGAACAAGTATGAAGTCAAGCGTTCCTGTAAATCGTAGGTGTCAAACTCACATCATGCTGGTAAGGGATGATGGGAACTGCAGTCCATAACATCTGGAGGGCCACGAGTTTGACACCTGTGCTGTAAATGTATATTCATATTTCAATTTGTTCAAAGCAGTTCTGAACGAATAATCACTTGGTTTGCAGCCTGGGGCAAGAACTACTTTCAGACAACCAGGTAAAGAACTAGATTGCTTGTTTGTCTGTTTGAGGCTGTCATGTGTCACAGAAGGGCAGCCATGTTAGTTAAGACTGGAACTGGATATTTATTTTATACTTCTATATGAGACCTTGGTAGAGATTTTTAAGAAAGGACACAAAGCAGCCAGGGTTCCCTGAAGATAAGCATACTATACCAATCAAATCTTTTTTTTAAGACTGCTCACTAGGAAACACAAAAGATCACCATGCTGGACTTCAGTAAAGTATTCAATAATACCGGTTCAAAAAGAATACAGAAGGCCTACCACAAGAGGGAAGCACATCAGTTACCCAGGGATGATCTGTCCATTTGGACCACCTGTTTTATTCAGAAAATGCCCAAAGAAAAGAACAGTGCGTGAAAGAAATAAGTGGAGATACAGTCCATACATCAAGGGAAACAAGATAAACTGAAATAGAAATTAAATGAACTGGGCATTTAGCAATTAATGAGATCTTTTTGTTTATTAAGCAATATATTTTTATAATTTACAATACAATTAAGGAACCAGTATGGGCTTAGCTGGGGTTTGCAGAGTTTTCTCAAAGCTTATTGGGAAAACAACATATGTTAGCAGGCTACTGAAAGGTACAGAGGCAGTTTAAAATTTTAGAAGTGAACAAGACAATAAAGACTGTTTACTGAATCTACAAGCTCAATATTTTGATGACCCTGGAGTTACTTTTCAGCATTTTGGAAGTGGACGCCATCACAAAATGGCTGCCATGGGGTGCTGGGGCCATTTACAACATGTTGGGAGGTTGCTATACAAGCATCTTACTATGATCAAGGCACCTGTTTCTGAATAGGTATTCCCTAAAAAAAATAGTCCTTTGTTTTGAGAAAGTACTTTGTCAAAGAAGCAACAGAAAACCCCACTGGCAATGCCACACTGGGGATTATCATTCTAATCTAGGCAATTTCTTGTCTCTTCAGATTGCTGAATGAAGTCTGAACCAACTACTCAAATTACCAAGTATACTGCATTATGCCAAAGGTTTTCACTGTAACGTTTGATTCAATTCATTAGTATTTTCAGACAGTTCACACAGATCAGCTAATCTTAATGCAAAGAAGCACTTCATACAGTAAACAGGAATCAAACCGAACATTAGGAATATGAGTCTCACAAGTATGCCTATGATATACGTGTATATCATAAACTTACCTACACTTAGCAAGCAGCAGTGGCGTAGTGGTTAAGAGCAGGTGCATTCTAATCCGAAGGAACCGGTTTGATTCCCTGCTCTGCCTTGAGTTGTGGAGGCTTATCTGGGGAATTAGATTAGCCTGTGCACTCCCACACACGCCAGCTGGGTGATCTTGGGCTAGTCACAGCTTCTCGGAGCTCTCTCAACCCCACTTGCCTCACAGGGTGTTTGTTGTGAGGGGGGAAAGGCAAAGGAGTTTGTAAGCCCCTTTGAGTCTCCTTACAGGAGAGAAAGGGGGATATAAATCCAACTCCTCCTCCTCTTCTTCAATATTTCCTAATTTTTCATTTGTAGGTCTGAGGCGGGTATTCAATTGTTAGACTGCATATCTATTGGGTAGTAGTAGTGCAAAAGTTAAGAATCACTAACATTCCCTGCCTCCATGTTATGCCCTTGAGGTTCCCTTCACTGCCTTCCTGCTTTCTCTTCGGCACAAAGAGAGAATGATATTACCAAAGCTCTCAGAGGAGGACCTACTTGCTACAGAGAAAGAGAGTAGAACCTCCCCACCCCCATGCCACTGCAGCTGCCTGCTCTTTTCCTGGGTGGCTGTCATGGCGGTGGCAGTTTTTTCTCTCCTCTCTGTAACAAGCTTGCTCTCCCAGTACCATCTTGGTGCTGAGCTGAGGCTGCAAAGAAGTTGGGGAGTTGCTAGAGAGGATGGGCCCTTTACTTCCATCAGTGGCACAAGGCATAAAGCTCAGGCAGACTTGCAGCTTACCTGTTCTGCAGACCCTCTGGTGGAGGCTTTCACCTGCCAGCTATAAGCCTTACCAGGTAATAACTCTGCCCATCTGGAACACTGGGTGGGTGACATCCTGGGAAATCATGACAGAAGAGCCCCTGATTGACAATTACAGCTGTACTGCTATCAGAGCATATCTGCATACTGGTCATGGTTTCTCAACTTTAAAAGACCTGTCAAGAGTAAACTGGGATGAAGGCTTTTTTAAAAAAGGAAGCAATACATGTGTGGACATCTCCTGGTCTCATGTGAGATACATTTTTTTAGGTATCTTTGTATTCTGGTAGAAGAACCAAAACATTTTATGGTTAAGAATAAACAAATTTAATCTACACTAGTTGAAAGTGTTGCTGGTGGCCATGAGCTCTCTCCACTAGAACAACTTAGGGACATCTTTTAATACAACCATATGAATTGATGAACATATCAGTGCTGTTGCTAGAAATACCTTCTTTTAATTGGCTCTAAGTCACACGTTGGCCCCTTTGACTATGCTGATCTAACCAGACTGATCAATACTATGGCAACCTCCACATTAGATTATTATAGCATGTTCTTTGCGGGGCTAAGTGAGTAAGAACCACCATTCTGGATCAGACCAGTGGTTCATCTAATCCTGTTTCATACACCTGGAGAACCAACAAACGGCATAAAGGCTGAGGCTGGTCTCCTGATGGTGCCTCCTAGCACTACTGTTCAGAAGTGCACTACATATGAAAAGCAGCCTGCTTTCTTTGGGGAAGGGTTGGGGGAGGTGTCAGGCCAGCAAGCAGTTTGCTCTGTGCTCAGCGTGGCCTTTGGGGCTGGGATAGAGGGCTGGAGGGGGCTTTAGAGAGCTGGAGGCAGGCCTGGCAGGGCAGCAAGTGGTTTGCCGTGTGCCTGGAGTGGTCTTTGGGGCAAGGGCTTGGGGGACATGGGGCCAGGCACTGGCACTCAAGCTGAGCATTCCAGCAAAGGAAGAAGGTCCAGGAAGTGGCGGCGGATTAATTGTCAAGTGAGCTTCTATCTTTCGGTCAGACAGGGTATAGATCTGACTGCATTATATACATATTGTGCTGTTGTGCATAAATATTATATACTTGGTGTATTTTTGCAGTGTTTTGTTGCTTTGTTCACCATCCCAACTCCCAAGAGTTTGGCTGGGATATAAATAAACAAAGCCACCCTCAGGAAATACCAGATCAACCCTTCTTATAGAAAAGGCCCATTGAAATCAATCGGATTTGCCTGCAAAGCAAGTTTAGGATCTGCCTGTTATCCAGCAAGACTGGAGTTCTCAAATACTAAATGTGGAAAAACAAAACAAAGGCAAGCTACAGGAAATGTGCACAGAGTATACTCAAAGCTGTGCTAAAGTTACAAAGATCTCCAAACAAATGTACGGTATAGAAATAAAAGTCTCACTTTACTTTTAGCGGCCCTTTCATTTCACACTGGAAGGGTGTCAGAATTCACCACATGAATACCAATTATATTCCTCATGTTCAAGAAGAATAAAATGGCATCTGCAACATCACTCATCTGCAATGTAGGTTGCTTCCAGTTTTTAATATTTCCCTAGCTAGTATTATTCCACTGTGAAACAACAGCTTCTAACAAAGCAGCGAACGGTGTGCTGGTGGTGGAAAGTGGTATCAAATCACAGTCAACATATAGTTTAAAAACTCCATAGTTTTTAAGGCAAGGGAGGATTAGGGATGGATTGCCATTGTCTTCCTCTGCACAGCCACTCCAGATTCCCTTGGTGGTTTCCCATCCAAGTATTAATCAGGGCCAATCTTGTTTAGCTTTCCTTAAATTCATATCTGACCCATATGGGCCAGGGAATCAAATGGTGCATAATGGTCTTTACATTCTCTTAACCTCATTTTAACCAACTCCATATCCTGCCTGTGTTGTAACTCTTCCACCACCACCCTAAATCCAACTTATATTATGGATAACAGCCAAGAAAAGCTCAGCCAAATTTATTCTGTTCACCAAACCAGAGTCTGCTGGAATAAATTTTTGTTAGAATAAAAGTTTGAGTTTATACCCAGCTTTTCTCAATGGCAAGGAACTTCAAAGCGGCTTACAAACTCCTTTTCCTTTCTCTCCCCACAAAAGATACAATGTGAGGTACATGGGGCCGAGAGAGTTCTGAGAAAACTGTGACTGGCCCAGGGTCACCCAGCAGGATCCATGTGAAGGAGTGGGGAATCAAACTGTTCTCCAGAGGAGGGTGCGATGTTCATGTGGAGGAATGGAGCATGAAACCCAGTTCTCCAGATTGGAGTCCACTGATCATGGGAAGGAGTGGGGAATCAAAACCCAGTTTTCCAAATGAGGAGAGGGGAATAGAACCTGGCTCTCCAGAGCGGCTCATGTTCAGGAGAGGGGAATCAAACCTGCTTTCTCCAGATGAGAGTCCTGTGAAGGAATGGGGGAATCAAACCCAGTTCTTCAGACGCGCATTTGTGACTCATGTGGAGGAGTGGTGAAACAAACCTGGTTCTCCAGAGCAGAGTCCACAGTTTGTGTAGAGGAGAGGAGAACAGAATCTGGTTCTCCAAATGAGAATCTGTGGCACGTGTGGAGGAGCGGGGATTCAAACCCGGTTCTCCAGATCAAGAGTCCACCTGCTCCTAACCACTACACCCCGCTGTCTCTTAAGCACCGCCCACAAAAGCGTAACTGGCCTTTCCAGCGAGTACCCAGACCGACCCCCTCCCTTGGATCTCCCCCCCCCCGCCGCCCCATTTCTCAACCAGAGACGGATCCAGAACACAAGTTCCGACCCCCCCGCCTCTGCTCCAACCCCCCCCCCCTTTACAGCCAGCGGTTAGGAAATGCGGGAACACCCCCCCCCCCCGCTCCGCTCCGCATTTAAACAAACAAAAGTGGGTCCTTATGGGCGCCTTGGCCTGGAGAGGGCGGCCCGCGCTTGGGGGAAGGCAGCCGCCAGGGTTCACCCCGAGGCGGGTAGAGGCCGAGGCGCGGCCGCCGCCCCTTCCCTCCCCGCGGGTGCGCGGGCAGCGTCCACACGAGACGGTGCCGGGCCGGGATCGCCTGGCGGAGAATGAATCAAACATGGCTTCCCCGCCTGCCCTCCGCCGCACAGCCACCCGCCGCCCATTCAAACTCGGCCGCCCAGGAGGCCCCTCGCCCGCCCTCGGGCCTGGAGAAAGAGGGCCTCCGCCTCCCCGCCTGGCTCTCCGCCGCCGGGCCACGGCGCTCACCTGCCGAGCTCGGTGGTTCCCGGCCGCCGCTGCTCCGGGCCTCCTTCCCTCACGGCCGGACGGCCGCCCCTCAGCCCCTCCGCCGCCGCCGCTGCCGCCTCCTCCGCCGGCCGAAACCAGCGCGAAAAATCCCGCCCGCTGATTGGCTGACGACGACGACGCCGCCCTCGCGCCGCGGGGCCTCCAGCGCCTCGTTCAAACTGGCCGCGCTGAGGGGAGGAGGAGGAGGAGGAGGAGGAGGAGGAGGAAGGCCGCCCAGCCTCGCCCGGGCGGGGGAAGGAAGGGGTGGGGTCCGCCCCCGAAGGCCCCGCGGCCTCCTCAGGGCCCGGCCCCCTCGCCAGAGTCTGGGCCTCGCCGGATGAGGCCGGAAAAGCGGGCCGGAGATTATTGTAACGAGCGGGGTGGGGGCGGGGGCGGGGGTGGGGGTGGGGGGGATATGAACCTCACCAAGGGAGAGGTTCTTTCATCCCTCATGTGGGCGGGGGGGGAGGGGGTGCTGGTGGGAAAGCCGGGGGGGCTGCGGATGTTCCGGTGGGAGCTGGAGAGAGCGACTCCCGTCTCAGCCCGACCCTTTCAGTGGGTTTAGGCTGCAGTGACTCCGCGCAGGAGTGTTGTGGTGTCACCGAGTGGTCTGCTGAGTAGTCAGGAATATTGCATAGTATTTTTATATGCATACCAGCGAGGCTGTGGCAGTTGACCTGCTCATCACAGTCCGCAGCCCACACAGATGTCCATGCAGGTCCAATGATCCCCAGCAAAGACTTTTGGGGTGGTCGAATGGAATCCCTCTTTCCCTTTTCAATGCACATTGTTATATGGTGCTGTCTTGTTTTTTTAGTATAAGGTAACCCTTCCCATTCCACAACGGAACTGTCCAGAGTGCGAATCCCGCTGTCCATGAGGCTGGTTGACACGCACAGTCCTGGCTTGGGTAAGGCAGAACTGGGGCAAGCAGGCTATCCCAGTCAGGCAGCAGAGGCAGGGTGGTGAGGCGCTCAGAGCGAGGCCAGCTCCCTGGGTTCGTAAAGGGCCATGTGCAAAAGAAGCTGCGCCAGTAGTGTTGGTTCGCCCCCACCCCGCAGATTGTCTTAGAAGAAAAAGGCAAACTCCAGGCTTTTAGTAAAAGAGAGCTGTGGTGAATATGGGTGAGGAAGTGGGTAAGTGGTGGTTGGATGTGAGGGAGGGCAGAGTGAGGTGCGTGAGGATGAGCTGGATGTGTATGAGAGTGTGTATGTTGTGTGGTAGTAGTGGGTGAGGCACAGAGAGTGAAAGTTACCTGCGTGTGATGGGGGGAACCCCACCTGACGCCTCACACGGCAAAGTGTGTATGTGTTTCACTTCCACTCGTATTACCTAACAGTATTACCTATTTATTGTTTTCACGGCTCATCTCTGGCCATCTGCGCGAACATTCTAAGCCCTCATCCCAAGCCCTCAGGCCGCAGACAGACAGGCTGCACAGACATTCTAAGGGTGACAGTTAAACACAGTCAACTTCATGGCCTGGTGCACCAGGAAAAAGACGTTTTTCCTGGCTCAGGTATGGACTTTTGGCGATTTGAAGGTCCGATGACCTGCCCGCAACAGGGAGGGACGTCAAGTGAAAATTTGGGGGTGATCAGTCCAGCCGTTTTGGCGTTAGGGCAAGACCAACAAACTTTGCTTAGCTTTTTATACATATAGATACAAATCGATAATTTCAAGTTAGGAGTTGGGGAATCTGGGCCCCACTAAATGTGTGTGTGTATGTGTGTAGAGAGAGAAGTAGTTTCGTTAAATTATATTTCATAATCTGATGCAGTAATTGTATCATATTATTATTGAATTATTATAATGTTTTATCTACCCAAAATTATATGTATTTTTCTATTAATTTCTTTTTCAAACATAATAGTTTAGCAAAACTCAATTAGATTGCTTAAATAATTAATAATCAAGGTTGTTCCTATTCAGTATACCAGTTTTCACAAGATTATAAATGCAGATCCATGTAATTATTCTGATACAGTTATATGACAGAATGGATAATGCAGATCCATTTAATAATTCTGATACAATTATATGACAGAAGGATCTACTTAGGCATATATGTGGTTATCTAGTTTATGTATTTAAGAATACTGCATACTTTCAAGATATTTATACAAATAGATAATTTCAAGATTATAAATATATCATTCTAATAATCTGATACAATGAAGCTCTCAAATTATTATATTTTATACATCCAAAATTATGTGTTTGTCTAATAATTTCTTTTCCAAATATAATAAAGAATATCACAAAAACAATTAGATTACTTAAATAATTAATAATAAATATTGTTCCTATTCAGTATACTGGTTTCACAAGATTAGAAATGCAGTTCTATTTAATACTTCATTATGATACCATTATAATATTTTTAGATTGTATTATTTATTTATTTATTTATTTATTTTTTCAATTTATTATACCGCCCCATCCCCGTAGGGCTCTGGGCGGTGTACAATACAATGCACATATACAAATAAGGATGCACGTATACAGTAAAATAAATAAAACCATTAAAAGCAGCAGTAAAATGAAAACTAGTATAAAGATTAAGACTAACACGCAATGGCGTCCGACAAATCCATTTCCAAACCCTCTTTCAGGAGGGAAGATCAGCAAACCCCAGATGGCAAAGGCACAGATGTAAAGGCCGGGGGGGGGGGGGGGCACATTCAACGGCTGGATCCTCCAAAAGCCTGGCGGAACAACTCCGTCTTACAGGCCCTGCGGAATTCAGTAAGGTCCCGCAGGGCCCGGACAGCTGGTGGGAGAGTGTTCCACCAGGCTGGGGCCAGAGCTGTAAAAGCCCTGGCCCGTGTGGAGGCCAGCCGTATCATCGAGGGGCCAGGGACCACCAGTAGATTGGCCTCCGCAGAGCGAAGAGGCCGTATAGGGACAAACATGATGTTTGTTTATGTCTACTTATTTTTCCTTTTTTAAATCTTGTAATTTTCTGTGGGTAAAAATTAAAAAGTGTTTTTAACAAATACATGCTCGGTCTTTCATCCTTCTTAAGTCGGTGAAATTAATATCGCACAACATATGTAATAATCATTCAGTAAAGATAGATTTCTCCTCACTGTTGTGGTACTGCTTGCCATGTTTAGTTTTTAAAAATGTTTTTAGTACTACTTCAGTGTTTTGTAGAAGTGTGTTATTTATTATGCTACGGCATATTTATCTTTTTGTGCTGGCAGACCAGAGTCAAGGCAGACAACAAACAAAGGCATAGTTAGTTTAATCCAGAGCAGGTCAGTTGGGAGCCGGAGGTCAGAGGAAGACTGGGCACTTAGAGCTTATCAGGAAATACACTCATTGCACCAAGGCAGAGCCAAGCCCAAGGCAGGGTTTATGTAGGAAGTCCTGGCTAATAAGGCTGGGATCCTGCAAGAACTCAGTCCTCCTCAGATACAGATGCCTCCATCTGGCAGAGCCTTCTGCCACACCTAGCAGCAATGCAAGAACATCTCCTTTTGCTGTAACTGTAGGCTCTGCCTTTGTCTCCTTCATGCAGGTGCCTCCTTACTCAGCTCTTCTGAGATTCCTAATGGCTCCCTCAGCTACACGGTATCGTGCTCTGCCTTGGCTTTCAAGAAAGGGCTTGAAACTACCGGTAGTAGGTCTTACTGTTGCAAAAGGACCAAAATACAAACACCAACTTAGGAATCCATATGTTTTTATCAGCTGTTTTATTATTTTTGTTTATTTATAGGTATGTGGATGTTGTGCACTGCCCCGAGCCTGCAAGGGAAGGGGTGGCATAGTAAATCTAATTAAATAAATAAATAGGCCTGCCCGACTTAGGCCCATGGTGACGGACAGACGGGTAGCAGGCCAGTGTTGCTTCAGAACCTTCCTTTGGAGAAAGTGAACCCGTGCAGCCCCCAAGCCTATAGGTGGAACAGGGAAGGGTATCCTCCTCCCCACCAGCGTTTCAACGGGCTCCCAGTGTAAAGTATCCCCAGCAATGATGATGTGTCTATTCATTACACTGAAGGATAGGGCTAGGCCAAACTTTCCGAGCCCACAAGCACATTGGGAACATTGAGAAAGGGACATGATCTCCACCCCCGAAATGGCTTCCATAGGAGGCAGAGCTGAATTAAATACCTGTCCACCCAGGCCCTTGCCAATGTATGCTACCACACACTGACTAAGGAAAGCCCAGATACTTACCAGGCTGTGATATTATATTGCTCGTTACATAGCTTAGCTAGAAATAAATATCTAGATCCGTGGCTAATAACCCCCGTTGATTATACTGATTTATCAATTGTGGTAACCATGTTGAATTGTGGATCTGCAAGAGTATTAGAAGTGTTGGCTAAATTTTTGTGCTCTGTTATTAGCAAACGGTCATAATTGTATTTAAGATCGTATTTATCACACTGGTGTTGCCATTGTTGCTGTTGTTGTTTTAATTATGCCATTAAAGGTTTATACACACACACGACCACACTTACCAGGCCTGCTAATCCTTCAGTGGAAAACCCTTTCATTGGAAAGAAAACAGCCAGTCCTGCCTTACACTGCCTCCCTCCCCAAAACTTTCTGAGATGCTCGGGCAGCACCTGAAAATGGTCATGCTGCCAGTTGGGGAACTTGCATTGGGCATTCTGGTTGTTCACAGGCTGCCCAGTTCACCAGTGACCACCTTGTCTGAGTTTGTGAAGATGCTGTGGGCCATGGTGCTGGAAGCCAAATACCTGGTATCCCCAACATGGTGCCCTGGATACCTTAGGACCCGCTGACATCTTTCCTGAACTCTGCTAAAGGTTTCTAGACAGTGGAAGAGGTCATGTGGAGCTTTTGCCTGACAAAAAGTTCTGATTGGCCATTGGAGAACTGATTGACAGGGCAGATTTTTTTAAATTGTGCTTTATTGTTTATTTTGATTATTTTTCCCCCGCTCTCCCCCATCATAGCAGACTTAGAATGGCTTCCAACATATAATTAAATCCCAAATACAATCAAATTATAACAATTACAAATTTAAAATCCTCAAACCAATGGCACTCAAACCAGCCAAGGGTGGAGCAGTTTCAAGACAGTTCCTCAACTCCATGGCTGACATATAACCCCAGCCAAACCAATCAGAAGGATCTTTACTCCATTACTGAATGTAAGCTGTTTGCATGCAAGAAAATATTTGTCAGACTCCCTGGATCAGAACTCAATAAACCTTCTGGTTGATCAAAGGATTTTATTGGCAAACTTCAGGGTACAGTAAAGAAGACGACTCTGAGTAATAACACGCCAAGCAATTGATAATATGTCCCTGGTTCCCCACCCCCACATGGAAACACAAAAGTAAAGCATAGCATACCTGAATCCAGCTGTGAGGCCCATCCCAGTAGCAGACACTCAAGGCCGGACCGTGAGATAGCAGTGCACCTGCAAAAGCGAAAGTGCACAGAGCATGTCCTTCTCCCAGCTAGGCAAACCAATATAAAACAATGGGTTTGACAACAATATGCATCCTGTTAAATAGAGCTTCTGCCAGAAATGCTGAAGAGTTACTATATTAGTTGATTCTTGTGGACTTTCTGGGCTGTGTGGCCATGGTCTGGTCCTAACGTTTCACCTGCATCTGTGGCTGGCATCTTCAGAGGTGTATCACAGAGGGAAGTCTGTTACACACTGTGTCCAGTAACAGATGTAACAGATTTCCCTCTGTGATACACCTCTGAAGATATCAGCCACAGATGCAGGTGAAACGTTAGGAACAAGATCTACTAGACCACCGCCACGCAGCCTGGAAAACCCACCACAACCAGTTGAATCTGGCCATGAAAGCCTTCGACAATACAGTTACTATTATATTTTGCCTGGCTCCTCCTCTTGTGGATGTGCCCTCTGCCCTGTGTCAGAATTCCAAAGGTACCCTCAGGCTCAAAAGGGTTGAAGACCCCCTGACGTAAAATGATTGCTTGGGGGGGGGGGGGGCCTATTCATGCTTGGCTATCCAAATCCTAGGACTTGCAACCTGCAATTCCCTCTTTTTGAAAATTCAGGCTGGACATGAGAGTCACACGGTCTTATGTTGTTATGGCTGGTATGGTTTTATATACCAGCACCATGTAAAACATGATACGTATATTACAGTATTGTTGAGTCACCATTTCTTTTTCTAGGAAGGGTGATCAAGAATAACTGAGAAGTCTTTTGATTAGAGCATCTTAAGAATTGTCTGTGAAGTCAATGTGTGCAAGGATTTTAATTTACTTTAAGAAAGGCAAAAGAACAATGGAAATTATGCATGTGGTAATACTTGTATAATTTGTACTTTACACAGGTACTTTAGGCACTGGGTTGCATGGGAAGAGGCTGAAACACTTGCCCAAGACCAGAACTGCCGGAGAGCACATATTGCCTGATATGCTACTTAGCATGGGCAGATCTAACTAACTAACTAACAGGTACTTTGGCCAAACTGAAGCGTGGAATTGTGAGGTCACACCCAACCTGGGGGTTGACTAGGCGGGTACCTTATTGTGGAATACAAGATTACCTGTGTTTGAGTCTTGTGTGGCCATTTTCTATACTGGAGTCATATTTAGTCAAATATTGTATTTATCATTGTGTGTTTATGATCAAGCACGTGAGTAGAGGTTGCATTTAAACATATGAGTGGGAAACCAGGAAATATAATCATAAGTTCATGTTATATTGAGTTTATTGGCTTTTATTGAAATAATTTGTGAAATATGAGCTGCCATTCAGCTGGTTAAGCCACAAGGTGCAGATTATTGGTGATGCCTGATTTCAGGTGCACCTACCCCAACTGAATTAATAAGATGGTAGAGCCTCCAGGTGGGGCCTGGAGATCCGGAATGATAACTGATTGTCAGACAACAAAGATCATTTTCCCTGTAGAAAATGGCTGCTTTGGAGGATGGACTCCATGGCATTGAGGCAGAGGTTCCCTCCTCCCCTGGTTCCACCCACAAATCCACAGGTGTTTGCCAGTTTATAGTGTTACTGCTGTTTGCCAGGTAACAATATGTGATTTCAGCTCAGCAACGTAATGAGCTGCAGGAAGCTGACGTTCTTCAAAGCAAAAGGATTTTATTGCAAGTGGTGGTCACAGCTCGGTCAGGAGAATCGCGCGCTTGCAACACAGTGCAAGAACTTTTATTCCCAAACTTCAAAGGGGGCAAAGGGGCAGGGAAGTGGGAGGTGAGGGGGCAAGTCCCTCATCAAAACACCAATCAAAACAAACACATCAAAACAAGATACAGCTACAACTTTGAATGGGATTACCAAATCCCGCTGTCAGCCATCTTCCCGCGAGATCTCGCAATGGTGCTGAAAGGAAAGCTGATAACGTCCATTCATAAGATTCCAGGTGGGCGCGCTGCCGCACCCAGCTATCTCCCCTATCAGATGCAGATGGCTGTACTCCTTAGTAATGCCCTGGGACTCCCGCCCTGCATCGCTGTAACAAAGAAAAGTTCAAACTGTCCAATAGTGGTCCCTGCTTGTCTTCCAACGGCTGGAGACCTTTGGGTGCTGGCAACAGATCCAATTTGCAAGTCCAAAGGGGTCTTTGTCAAAGAGTCGGCTGGGCGTAGGTCTAAGCTGCATTCCAGAGCCAACTTTCTTGTCCCTTAATAAGAAACCTTTCTGGCCACTGCTTTGGCCATCAGACACAAATTTCAAAAATAACATTTCTAATCTTAAACGTTAGGGAAACCTTAAAGGGATAAACACATACACTTATAGGCAAGACTCTCCTAAATTAACAATAACAGAACCTTAAACTAACTGAAGAACTTGGGTGCTGTGTGGTTTCTGGGCAGTATGGCCATGTTCTAGCAGCATTCTCTCCTGACGTTTCGCCTGCATCTGTGGCTGGCATCTTCAGAGGATCGGATGATCCTCTGAAGATGCCAGCCACAGATGCAGGCGAAACGTCAGGAGAGAATGCTGCTAGAACACGGCCATACAGCCCGGAAACCACACAGCACCCAAGTGATTCTGGCCGTGAAAGCCTTCGACAATACATTTAACTGAAGAACCTTATTAAACTAAAACCCTAAATAGCAGACATATCATACATTCTAAAGGGGCTTTATTACATCATAGAAAGGCATAAACAAGAGGAAAACCATATAACATTGGCACAAACATACATATACATTCTTTGTGAGCTGTATAGAGGCTTCTGAACCACACAAGTCTCCGTGACTGGGCATGGAGCCAGTATAGCCAGGCAACCTGACTTCAGGAAAATATTTTGTTTATTTTCCTGGCGGTAACAGTAGCTGGCAGCAGGCCTTTCTCAAATGGTCACTACGAGCCCAACACCTACATAGGGTTGCCAGCTCCAGGTTGGGAAATATCTGGAGATTTGTGGGGTGCTGAACTTGGGGAAGACCTCAGAGGGCTAAAATCAATGGTGGGGTTCAGCCGGTTTGCACCACTTCGGCAGAACCGGTTGTTAAAATGATGCTTGTAAACAACCTGTTGTCAAATTATTTGACTCCCACCGCTGGTGAAATGCCACGGAGTCCACCTTAGAAAGCAGCCATTCTCTACAGCGGAACTGATCTCTCTTGTCTAGAGATGCGTTGTGATTCTAGGAGATCTCCAGTCATTCTCTGGAAGTTGGCAACCCTGCACATAGAAAAGGCTCTACCTTGAACTTAAATCTTTTGCACTGATCCCTTTGAAGGAAGGTCATGTTTTGGGGTTGGAGATTCAGCCTGCAGCATGGGCTGATCACAGTCTGCTCAAGGCAAGGATGAATGTGGCTCTGACTCCCAGTGGATGGGGGGAACTCAGAGGCTCACAGATCCTGTTGGAGGGTTTTAGGATTCCGAACACATGGTCTGTTGAAGCCGCAGTGGGAGCTTGGAACATGAAGCTTCTAGAAGCTGCACGTCTCTTGTGGGTTTTCCATGCTGTGCTGCCGTGGTCTGACAGTTTTTACTCCTAGCATTTCACCTGCATCTGTAGCTGGCATCTTCAGAGGCATGTCATGGTAAGAAACACATGTTACCATGGAGGGAAACACATGCCTCTGAAGATGCCAGCCATAGATGTGGGCACAACATTAGGAGCAGAAACTACCAGACCACGCCCACACAGTCGGGAAACCCCACAGTGACCAGCTTCCAGAAACTGCTGACAAAGTTGCTCCTCACTGACCTCCCCCATCCTTGGGGTGGAATTACCCCATTGGTTTACCATTACGCTGAGAGACCTGAGAGGGCCCAAAGAGATCTAGAACAACACTGGTGGAAAAATCATACTGACTCAGACAGACCATGTTATTGAACTCACTGGCAGGCCTATGAAATAGCAGCGCTTACTTCTTTGTTATCATTGCATTCGCCAGTCACTGTCACCTCAGTTGTTCGAGGTAACCTGGCACCTGTGTGTGTTAAGCACCATCAAGTCACTCCCAACTGATTGCACCCCTATGAAACAATGTCCGCCAAAATGTCCTGTCCTATTGTCAACAGCCTCACCCAGTCTACCTTCGTTTATAGAGCAAAGCCATCTCATATTGGGTCTTCCTCTTTTCCTATTGCTTTCATCTTTGCCTTGTATTATCGCCTGTTCTATCCAGTCTTGTCTTCTCATATGATCAAAGTGTGATAATCACTGTGTAATCATTCTAGCTTCTAGAGATGGTTTGATCCAGAACCCCCTTATTCTGTCTTTTTGGCCGTTCACAGTATCTGTAAAGCTCTCCTCTGATACCACATTTCAAAAGAAGCTACTTTTCTTCCTGTCAGTTTTCTTAATTGCCCAACCGTTACACCCATTGATTCCTAAATACATGAAGTTGCCATACAACATTACCGGGTGATTTGGTTAAAAAATAGAGAGCTAGCATGGCGACTGCTAGCTGTGCCCAGAGAGAGCTCTGGTGAATCCTCGTCCAACCTCTGCATCCCCTGCCTTTAGGGGGGTGCAATCTACCCCTCAAGAAAGAGAGGAGATCTTGCCCCTGGCGGGAGGGAAACTTTTCTGAAGAACATTGCCCCTTCGACGGTCGTTACACCGAGAAAGGATGGACCGTATATCGGAATAAGCAGCGCCATGGCAGACCGCTCTAACTGCTCATAGACAATAAGAAAGAAAAAACCTGTAAAGCGGTTAAGAGAATCTTCGAACTATGTATAGAGCTAACTGGGAAAAAGAAATAAATAAAACACCTTCAACTGGACTCTGAGCAAGGCTTGGTGTGTAGCTGAGAGAGGAGGAGCGAAAGGCAGCGCTCGATCGTTGCAGTCTCACCACCAGTGCCACATTCTAAAGAGAGACATCCGAGCTGCCGGCTGGAGATTTTACTCACAAGAGACGATTGGTGAGTGAACGTAGACATTCACCGCAGGACTTAAAAATAAAGGTGGAGAAAAGAAAGACGGAGGGAGGCGTAAATAAACGGCCCCTTTAAGCGGACCCTTTAAGACTGATCTCCCAGAATCCACTACAACTATATGCCCCGGAAGTATCCCTAAGCTAATTACCCAGCCAAGGCAACTGAACTGAACGGAAGAAAAACAAACGAAAAGACTACGTAACTAATAAGCGACCGCAGCTTTAACAACGAGCATAAACCGGAAGTAAAGCTAACAACGGAGAAAGCAACTACAGCAACGGAGAAAAACAACGAAGATAGGCAGTGGATACAAAAAGAAATAAACAACGTCATACCAACAAGAACTATAGATTTAAATAGAACACCCTCAAGTCGGAAACAATGACCACCAGGAAGGCTGCAGCAGCAGACAACAAAAGCATTAAGGTAATGCTAAACCAAGGTACAGCAACGCCTGAAAAACTAATAGAACATGACCCCAAACTAGAACAGATGATGGAAATGATGATGAATTCACAAAAAGAAATTAAAGAACATTTGGGCATGCTGAGACAAGAGGTAATTGAAATAAAAAAAGATATGACTCAATTTTAAAAAAATAGACGATACCTTGAAACAGATCAAAACAGCCTTAAATGACAACGCAGAACATATCAATGAAGTAGAAGACAAATTGGAAACATTGAAGGACCAAATTACAAACCAAATAGATGGCATGGCAATGCTGGAACTAAGACAGAAAGAGACCTTTTTACGGATAAGAGGTTTACCTGAAGAAGATAAATAAAATTTAATGGAACATCTGATACCAATGCTAAGCCAGATTTGGAATTTAGAAGGAGAAATAGCCACAAGAGAAATTGACAGGCTGTACCGGGTAAACTCCAAAATAGCCAGGGACAAAAAACTCCCAAGAGACATTGTGGTTAAATTTATAAGAAAAAATCTACGAGACCAAGTACTTCACTACCACTCAAAATCTAAATTATACATAGACGGGAATGCATTAATAATCCTAAAGGAGACCCCCACAGCAATCCAGAGGAAGAGAAAAGATTATATGGGACTGGTAGACACCTTACGTATGAACAATATTCGATTTAGGTGGAATCTACCAGAGGGACTCTCCTTTGAGGAAAAGAACTACAGTATAAACAACGTATCCAAAGCCCAGGAATTCCTATCAAGGAATAAGAAAAGCTTGAAATTAGTCTAGTGGTAAGAACAACAATTTAACTGTCTTGTGTATATTATTTCTTTAACACACTAATCCTACTGCATTGTGTATTTTATTTAAGTAACCAAATTTCTATCTGTCTTTTTTTGGAATTGTTGACATAAGATGACCTGTAAAATTCTAACATGGAATACAAATGGACTTAACAACCCTAACAAAAGAAAAAATCTCCTTCATCAGCTTAGACATGGAAAATATGGGATTATTTGCCTTCAAGAGACGCACATAAAAAAATCTGACGAAAAATATTTGATAAACCCCAAATTAGGAAAATTATTACATGCTGGGAGCAATTAAAAAAGGGGGGTGGAACTATATATTCAAGAATATCTAAAACCAAACTTAATATATGCAGACAAAGAAGCAAGATTTATAATTGTAGAAATAGTGGAACAATGAGAAAATATTGATTGTGGGAATATATGCCCCAAATACTAAAAAATCCCAATTTTACCAAAAATTGTATAAACATCTAATTACACTACACCCCTGTAACTGGATATTACTAGGTGATTTAAACGGAATAGTAGATCCCAAAAAAGATAAAAAAGCGGGAAAACGGAAACATAAGAGTACTAAGCTGATGAAAGAAAATAAATTACCCAAAATATTTTTCAGGATGGTGAAAGAACTGGGATTAATGGATGTTTGGAGAGGACAAGCAGGCAACTCTTTGGAGTATACATTTTATTCAGCAAGACATAAATCCCACTCTAGGATTGACATGATCTGGGCCCCCAAGTCATTATACATCTCAACAAACACAATTGAAATAAAATGCAGAACAATTTCAGACCATAATCCGGTTTATTGGGAAATAGGACAAAAAAGTAAAAATAGCACCTGGAAAATTAAAGATTGGGTACTTAAAAACAAAATATGCAGTACTGAAATTAAAAACGAACTACAACTATACTGGAAAATAAATACCAAATCAATAACAGATAATGGTATAATTTGGGATGCCCATAAAGCAGTTGTAAGAGGCATATTATTAAACAAAAAAATAAAAATGAAAAAACAAAGGAAAGAAAAGAAAAAACAATTAGAAACAGAATTGGAAAAACAAGAAAAACTTTTGGCAACCAGAAATGGCAATAAAAAAATACAAAATAAAATTAGAATAATAAAAGACCAATTAAATACATTAATTACAGAGGAAGCCACCAAACATGCAATCTATATGAAACAGAAATATTACACGTATAGCAATAAACCAGGTAAATGGTTAGCCAATAAGATTAGGAATAAACAACAAAAGAAAATTATAACTAAAATTAAAAATGGTACCCAAACAGTAACAAACCAAGCACAAATTCAAACCTTGATTCAACAATATTACAGTTCCCTATATAAAAAAGAAAATATACAAACAATGGAAATAGAAAATTATTTGAAAGACAAGGCTATATTCATAGTATCACAAGAACGAAATGAAGATTTAAATAAGAGAATATCTCAACAAGAAGTAAGTGATGCAATAGCAAAATTAAAAAATAATACACCAGGCCTAGATGGCGTTTCGGCTATGTATTACAAAACCTTCAAAGACACTATTCTTGAACCCCTCACTCTTTTTAGGAACAACCATTCCCAAATCATGGACACAAGCACAGATTTCCTTAATCCCCAAAACAGATGATATCCCAGAACCAAAAGACTACAGACCGATATCATTACTAAATGTCGACTATAAAATATGTTCAACAATCCTAGCAAGCAGATTAAAGAAAGTATTAAACACCTATATCACGAAAGAACAAACAGGATTCCTACCAGGGAGACAACTGTCTCAAAACATAAGAACAATCTTAAATATAATTGAAATAACTAATCAAAATCCCCAAAAACAACTGGCAATAATATGTCTGGATGCAGAAAAAGCGTTTGATCGCGTAGATTGGAATTTCATGGAAGCTATAATGAAAAAATGTGGAATAACGGGCAATTTTCTGAAAGGAGTAATGAAGATATACGAAACTCAGGAAGCTACCATTAAAATCAATAACGAACAGACAGAAATGTTCCCCATAACAAGAGGAACAAGACAGGGATGTCCCCTACTGTTTATTTTAGCATTGGAACCATTACTGAGAGATATAATAGACAACAAAAACATAAAAGGTATAAAATACAAAGGTATGAAATATAAGTTGAACGCTTATAGCATGTTTTATAGAAGACCCACTGAATACCATTGACCATCTCACAGAGACTATTACAAAATTTGGACAAGTATCTGGCTTTAAAATAAATAAACATAAAACAAAAATGTTAATAAATAATATGAATTCTAAAGATATTAGACAATTAGAACAACGATCCCAATATAAAGTGGAAAAAACAGTAAGATACCTAGGAGTAATGATAGAAAATAATTATAACAATCTGATTAAAAATAACTATTTAACATTATGGCCAAAAATTAAACAGAAACTGCAAAAATGGGGAAATATGAACTTATCTTTTTATGGAAAAATTTCATTAATCAAAATGTCTGTATTACCCAAATTAATGTTCCTATTTCAGAACTTACCATTAATAAATTCCAATAAACTATTCAAACAATGGCAAACAGACATTGGGAAGTTTCTATGGGGAGGCAGGAAACCTCAAATTAAATATAAACACCCAATAGATGCAAAAAACAGAGGAGGATATGCATTACCCGATTTCCACCTATACCATGACGCAGCTGCCCTTTCGTGGGTCAAAACATGGATCAACCTAACAGACACTGAGATGCTAAATCTGGAAAGCTATAACAACAACTTAGGCTGGCACAACTACCTATGGCCGAAAACACCAAATAATCAGACAGGAGACAAAAATTTCAAGGCTCATTTTATTAGAAATGCTTTACTGAAAATATGGACAAATTATAGGAAGACATTTTATACCAAACTCCCTCAATGGGTCTCAAGGATGGAAAGCCTGCAAATAAAAGATAGAAATGAAAGTAAAGAATGGTTAACGTATAAAAATACCGCAATAGTAAATCAAGGGAAAATTCAATTAAAACCAAGAAACCTAATAGTGATAAGAGGCCAACCCTGCCACTGGTTTACGTATATACAATTAACAGATAGTTGGAAAAGTGATATGAAATATTGGGGAATTAACACCTTGATAAAATTTTACAAACCTTGATAAAAATTTAATAGGGGAAAATAAAAAGCTAATAAGCAGATGATATGATTGTCTTCTGCAACAAAAAAAGAAACAGAAGAAGTAAAACAGAATATGATAAAATGGGCCCAAAATATTAGTACAACAATTACACTAGAACAATGGGAGAATCTGTATAAGTATATACAGTATATATATATACTGTATAAGTATATATACAGATTCACCCCGAATACAGATTTATGGGAACAGAGTCTAAAAATGTATTATAGAACCTACATGACCCCCCTAACAACCTCACTAATAAATAAGAAAAACTCACCCAATTGCTGGAAATGCCATCAAGAAATAGGCACCCTCTACCACACTTGGTGGACCTGCAGGGAAACAAAAAAATTTTGGACGTTAATTCACAAACATATTGAAAAAATTATAGGTAAACAATTTAAAAAACATCCACTAATCTATCTCCTGAGCCCAGTAATGATAGATACAGAAATGGATAAGTCACAATTACATCTGATGTATCATTTGATTATAGCAGCTCGCCTTGTCTTTGCTAAACATTGGAAATCAAATAACACCCCAACAATGGGTGAATGGAAGCTATAAGTACAACACCTCTATGTAATGGACAAGCAAGCACATCAAGTGAAACAGTTGCCGGCTGAAACATACAGGAAAAACTGGCAACTATGGACAAATTTCATTGCCAAAGAGAACGACGTCATTATTCTTCCAGTTGATTACTAAAGAAGACTATACAATTTCTTATATTAATTTTTTAAGTTAACAATGGCAAGAGGTTATATATGTTATGAAGATAATAATATGATTGAATTATATTAAGTTGAATGGTAACTAACAACAAAGTATGTATAGTAAATATAACCTTGAAACTGCCTTTTTTTGAAACACAGTTAGTTAATAATGTATTAGTAAATAGAAACTACAGTCGAAGATGAAGTCCCATAGAGAATAATGTTAGACAAAAAGACAAGAAACACGATAAACGTGTTTCTCGTTAACCTCTTCGCTCTACTTACTGCCTCTATTTTTTTAACTCTTATCTCATCTTGACAATTTACAACAACCCTCCTTTCCCTCCCTCCCTCTATCTCTCTTTTGGTAATTCTGTATAATTGTGACGAAACACTGCAGTTATGCCAGATCGTAGAATTGTAACCAAATTACTTATTTTAACTATTCTACTTGTCTTTCTTTTTCTGTAACTGTTGATTGAATTTAATAAAGCATTTATAAAAAAAATAGAGAGCTAGGTGTTATCAGCATGTTGATAGCCTACTTCAAAAATCATTAATAATTTATCTGAAGGACTTCACATAGAAATTGAATTGCATGGAGGATAAGACTGAGCTTTGTGCAACCTTGTAAGACAAGTCCTGTATGATGACAGCTATAGTCTCCAACAGCAATCCTCTGAATCCTTCCCATAAGGAACAATTTACAAATCAATCCATAGCATATCAGTCCTTACTTATACTACCAAATGGCTCATCAAAATGACATAGTTCACAGTACCAAAGGCTGCTGGTAAATCCAGTAAGAACAATGAGGAGACACCAATCTTGCCTACACTCAAATCAAGGTAATTCACTAGAGCCAACAGTGCCATCTTTGTCCCATAGCCCAGCATGAAGAAGAGTTTAGATTTATACCCCGCTTTTCTCAACTGTAGAGAGTCCAAAGTGGCTTACAAACTCATTTCCTTCCTCTCCCCAAAACAGATACCTTGTGAGATAGATGGGGCTGAGAGTTCTGAGAGAACTGTGGCTAGCCTATGGTCACCCAGCAGGCTTCATGTGGAGGAGTGGGGAAACCTGGTTCACTGGATTAGAGTCTGCTGCTCTCGTGGAGGAGGAGTGGGGAATCAAACCCAGTTCCCCAGATCAAAGCCCACTTCTCTTCACCACAGCACCACACCAGCTCTTGTGTGGTTTTCTTTCTAGGACTTTTTTTTAATTGAGAGAACTTTGTAAACTTCTCTGTCTCACAACATGTGCACGTCTGCGCTGTCAGGTCAAAATTGGCTCATGGTGACCCTGTAAGGTTTTCCAGGCAAGAGATGTTCAGAGGTGATTTGCCATTGCCTGACGCCGTGGGGCTGAGAGAGTTCAGAGGGAACTGTCAAAGTCACTTTAATGGGGAGGAGCGGGGAAACCTGGTTCACCAGATGGGAGAATTGCCTGTCCCCTACCTTAGAGGCCCTGCCATTCTCACTACAGGAGGGATATAAAACTGGACCTGTGAGGGAGAGGGCAATATATGGAAGCAGGTGGTCTTTTAAGAGTAGTGACACCAGCCTCCAGGTGGCAGCTGGAGATCTCTCTCTATTACAGTTGCTCTCCAGATGAATATCATTTTTGTTACAGAAAATGACTGTTTGGAGAGAGAGAGAGTTGGATTGATATTACCCAGCTTAACAGTAGACGAACTTATTTTTATATAGTAATGGGGAATTACTCGGCTTGGCAATGCAAGAGGTAGGCTGGGAGGGGATCTTTTTAGACAACTATACCAGAAACGGCTTAAAACGTATCCGCAGAGAATGCAAAAGAGACGAAATTGTAGTTTAAATATGTTTATATAAGTTTTGTTTGCAAGCAGTCATACAGTGAGACGTTAAGGCACATACACACAGTTCCTAAGTATATAAACAGGGAGGAGAAGATAGTTTTTGGGTGATAGAATAGGAGGAGAAGCAGGGGACTTATACGTTACCTAAAATCTGCAGAGAAGTTCCAGGAGAAGGCAAGGATCTCTAAGCCAGCATAGGGACCCAAGCGAAGGACGATATATCATGTCTCACACCAACGTGACCAAGAGAGGTTCAGGCTAGTATTGTGAACTGAGGTGTGCAGTATTTTTCTACCCCTTTGCACAGGTAAGGCGGGAAATTCAAACTTAGGTTTTGTTTCTTTGCAACTGCTTGGGGTTTCCTTGCTGGACTTGCGGGGTTGAGCTAATTAGCAGCTCTATCTATTGTCTCTACTCCCCGGGACAATGGGATCAATTGGTCCTAGATTATATCAGTGATACCTTGAATGGTTTATGCAGAGGTGCTTCCTAAAGTCTCTGCCTAAAGTATGCAAATTTGACTGAAGCTTAAGTGAATCAGGAAGGGATCTTGTTGTTAGGGAGATCGTATCTAGAGGTTGAGGAAATGTATGGGTTTGAGGAAATAGTTTCTCAAAAGCACAGTATCAGGGGCTTCCAAAAAACAGCTTAGCGAGGTGTGGTGTTCATGATTTCTACAGATTCCATTATGTTAACGGAATACTCTGGCAGGGTGGGATAATCAAAGATGCATGTCTTTGTTAGGAGGCGTCCAGATTGTGTCACTGGAGTAACTCATAGATCTAATCTCTGCAAACAGACTCTTTTGCCTTAGGCTTGCTTTCAGCTTGGACACTCTGCTATCCACCCATACAGACATGGAAACTGGCATTTTGTAGCACACAGTATGAGAAATAATATGAAAATCCAATATTTCATAAGGCAGGGGATGAAGGCCATACTAACAATTTATATCCCACCTTTCTCTCCTGTAAGGGGACTCAAGGTGGCCTACAAGCTCCTTTCTCTTCCACTCCCCACAACAGACACCTTGTGAGGTAGGTGGGGCTGACAGAGTTCTGAGAGAACTGTGATTAGCCCAAGGTCACCCAAGAGGAATGTAGGAGTGCGGAAACACATCTGGTTTACCAGATAAGCCTCCGCCACTCAGGTGGAGGAGTGGGGAATCAAACCTGGTTCTCCAGATTAGAATCCACCTGCTCTTAACCACGACACCACTGATGAGGTCCCTCCCCTTCCAAATCTCCTATAATATAGAAGAACCAAGCAACCCCAAATAATGATTAATGTCAGGCTGTGGGAAACAGCTTTGTAAAAGTCTACAGAGCCTGATTCAGTTTAGGACTGTGGAATAGATGTGAAGAGGTGCTCCTGTCTCCTCCACCCTCACCCCCCCACACACACTTTTATTTGCTGAAATGGTTCCTGGGGAGATTTTTGTCTTGTCTTGTAATTGCGTGTGCAGTATTCCATGCACACACAACTTTAAAATGGGGCAAATAACTCCCCTCAGGATCTTTTGGGCTTAAGGAAAGGGGAGGGGAAGGAATGGGGTCAATTATCCTGCCCCAATACTGTAATCTTGAGTCAAATCAAGACTCTGCAAACTTTTAAAAGCCATTCCCTGCAGCTGCTGGAGCCATGAGTCTGTTTTGTTGCCATGGCAGGGGGTTGGGCTTGATGGCCTTTGCAGTCTCTTCCGACTCTATGAATCTAGGTCACATAGTGTAGTTTGGCCCTAAGGGCCTAGGACAGTAATGGCAAACCTTTTAGAGACTGAGTGCCCAAACTGTGACCCAAAACCCAATTATTTATTGCAAAGTGCCAACACTTGGCCAGGGGGGCGGGGGGTGGGTGGGTACAAGGGAAATTAAGTCCAAGCTTTGCTTGTGATCTTCAGAATCCTCAATTACTGTTCCTGGTCTTTAGTATTCCCAATAAAGACTAGTATAGTTAATATCTACAGGTTCTTTATTTTGGACTAAATTTTGACAGCCTCATACAAATTCAGGTGCAAGAGTTTTCAGACATTACTGATTGAAGGGGAGAGAAAACAACAGGCACACACACATAACTCGTTGCAGTCACCGATAACATGGACTCAAACATCAGCCCCTTTAAAACAACTTCCTCCTTCCCGATTGAAAGAGTTTTCCATTTCCTAACAACATCACCTCAGCCCACAGAAACGGTGGAGGGTGGAGGAAGAAGGGAAGACTTCCCCCCCACACAGATTCTTTCTTTCACTTTCCCCAGAAATCTGCGAAGCTGAACCCTTTTCAAGCTTCCAGGCAAGATTGCAAACTGGCAGGGAGGAAGAGCGCACTGCAAAATCGATACCAAAACCTGAATCTCAAGCAGATTGCAGAGTAGTTAGCAGCATAAGCCACTGACATAGACCCACCAGCAGCAGCAGTAGCAGCAAGCTGCTAACCTGCTGCAATCTGGGTGTTGAAAGTCATGCTGCAGAAGAGCAAGGGACCCAGGGATGCTTTTTTATGTGCAGGGAGGATGCACTTTTCCCGGGCAGCGCACCGAGGGCGAAGGCATGGCTCCACTTGCTAGGCAGCCTTGCCCTCTGCCCGCTTGGCTGGCTGCCCCCTCACCTGTCCACAGGCACGGATCAGAGGAAGCCACTGGAGTGAACCCAGCAGATGACTTGCTTTTGTAGAAGGGCTCCTCCGGGCAAGATCTGGACTTTTTCGCAGGGCAGGAGGTCTCCCTGCAAAACTGAGTTCGTGGATCTTGCTGAGCGCCACGAGCCTAGGACCTTGCAAGATCTCTCCTTCCCACCCTGGGCTCCCAGGCACTAAAAGCCCCATTGCTGTCTCTTCCAGGGGAGGGGGGCCTTAACAAATGGTTCACCCCAATCGATGCGAACCGCCTGCATCCCACCACTGTGCCCAGGCTGCCACTTCTTAACCCTACCCCCAGCCTGTGCAGCGTGACTCCCAATGCGTCTGCCGGCAGCAGCTCTGGTGGGGCGAGGGGGGAAGGGGGAGGGGGAGATGACAGTGCGCGTGCCCACAGAGAGGGCTCTGAGTGCCACTTCTGGCACCTGTGCCATAGGTTCACCACCACGGGCCTAGGAGGAACAGCACTTTGCACCAGAAGCAAAGAGGTAGCCGCTGAAGCTTTTTCAACACTGGAGAACGTGATTCCAGTAGTCCGTCCATGTATCATCATATTTGGTTGCCAACCTCTAGGTGGTGGCTGGAGATCTCTTGGAACTACATCCACGCTTCAGGCTACAGAGGCCAGTTTCCTTGGAGAAAATGGCCCCCAAGCCCTTCTCTCAAAATCTCCAGGAGTTTCCCACCCAGAGTTGGCAACCTTATGGACAAATCTAGCCCTTGAATTCTGGGCTGTTTGAAGTTTTCAAGCTATTGTAAAGGCCATCCTGTCTCAAGTCCCTTGTCCTATAATATGGCCTAGGCTGCCGATCTCAACAGATCTTGGAAGCTAAGCTGGGTCAGCCCTGTTTTAGTACTGAGATGGAGTACCACTAAGGAATGCCAGGGTGTCAAGTTGTCGTATTTGGGAGTGGGGGATTCTCTGGGAGCGCTTTTGCAGGTGCCTGTTATCTTCTGGTTCTGTCCTTGAGGTTTGTGGCTGGGAAGAGCCTCCAGGCTGGCCGCTGTTAATTCTGGTGTTCCCATGTGGGGGTGGGGTTTGTGCTATCTATATTATTATTTATATTTATTTATTTGTTAAATGTATAAGCTGCCTCACCCCCGAAGGGCTCGAGACAGCTCACAATGTGGCTGTTCTCCAAGACAGCAAATCAATACAAAAATATAACTTAAACCCATTAAAACTTAAGCAGCAATTATTAGGAATAAATACAAATTAAAACAACAGAAGTTGTTAAAAACAGGCGCCCAATCTAAAACCAACTGTTTTTGCACACATTTGCCAGAACTGTCTTTCTACTGTTCCTGACTTGCCTTTGATAAAATCCTTTGAACCTCACAAGCGTTTTATTGCCTGAGTGGGGGACTGACGCAGGGTGCCTGCGTGGAGGCAGGCCACGGCAAACCTCCCTTGCCTTGAGAACCCCATAATGTCCCCATAAGTTGGCTGTGACCTGATGGTAACTGTATCTCAAGAATATGGAAAGCACAATGAAAATGTCAACTCTTGGGAGTTTGATAGCAAAGAGATGGGAAAGAAAATATCCAACATAATGTGCTTGCGTGGAAACACAGCATAGCCTCATTTGCAGTACTGTTCTCCAGCTTTGCAAAACTAGGCAAGGCCTGTCGCCTACATCTGATTAAAAAGGTCTCTTCCGTTCCTCCTACTGCTGACTGTGGCTACTGCAATGTGCACTGTGTGGGGCTAACCTTTAAGGCAGCTCAGAAACGTCAGCTGTCCAGAATGCAGCAGACCACCTTTCGGCAGGAGAAGGAGGGGGTAACTGCTTCACTACTCACCTGCAACTATTAACGCTTTTTGCCCTGTCAGATGGGCTGGCTGGCCATATTGCAGTGATGGCAAACCTGTTACCGATGGGAAAATAAACAAAATATTTTCCTGAAGTCAGGTTGCCTGGCTACACTGGCTCCATGCCCGGACTCAGAGACTTGTGTGGTTCAGAAGCCTCCATAAGGTTCACAGAGAACGCATATGTATGTTTGTGCCAATGCTATATGATTTCCCTGGTGTTTGTGTCATTCTAGGATGTAGTAAAAGCTCCTCTTAGTTAAGTTGATGCCTGTAATTTAGGATTTTAGTTTAATAAGGTTATTCAGTTAGGTTAAGGTTCTATTAGTTTTAAGCGAGCCCTGCCAGTAGGTAGATGTACAGTCCTGCCTATAAGTATAAGTATG
Organism: Sphaerodactylus townsendi; assembly: GCF_021028975.2. Lineage (NCBI taxonomy): Eukaryota > Metazoa > Chordata > Lepidosauria > Squamata > Sphaerodactylidae > Sphaerodactylus > Sphaerodactylus townsendi. Next base: position 123,054,541 of record NC_059431.1, read on the forward strand.
TGTGTTTATCCTTTAAGGTTTTCCTAATGTTTAAGTTAGAAATGTTATTTTTGAAATTTGTGTCTGAGAATAGAAGCAATAGCCAGTTAAGGTCTGATATTAAGTGACAAGGAAGTTGACTCTGGAATGCTGCTTAGACCAACGCCCAGCTGACCCTTTGACAAGAACAACGACCCTCTTTGGACTTGCTAATCGAATCTGTTGCCAGCACCCAAGGGTCACCCAGCCTTGGAAGATGTCACCCTGTTTTGCTATTGGACTGTTTGAAGTTTTACTCTCAGGATCCAGAAGCTCATTGGACTGTTCACACCCTTACTTTCAGGATCCAAGAATTCATTGGATCATTTAAACTTGTCTTTGTCTAACACTCCCAAGGAACCACCTCAGGCAAGGAGGTGCAGGCTTTGCTTCTGGGATTTGATTTCATCAGCATGTGCAAAGGGATTGTTTTCTCCCTTTGGTGTTCTAGGATATTTTCTCTGTATTAGATGGAAGGAGACCGCCCCCTTCCTGGGATTTGCACTGTGGGGGTGAGACTGCCCTACACCCCTTTTCTGGGTTACTGGGAAATGTATAAAAGGGGCTGATGCACAGTCATGTGAAGGTCCTTTTGCTGAGCTGTGCCAAGAAATCACTTGCAATAAAATCCTTCCTGCTTTGAAGAAACGCCTGCTTCCCACGCCTCATTAAGTTGCTGAGATGAAATCACTTATTGTTACTGGCAATTCGCTGTAACACCTATGGCACGGATGCCAGAGGTGGCACTCGGAGCCCTCTCTGTGGGCACGTGAACACAGAGTTTGTTATGTGGGGGGCAAAAAAATCACACACACACCACACACACACGTAGGCTGGTTTGGGCCACTGAGCATGATGTGCGCGCACCACAGTGAGCAGGGAGGACTCGGCTGGCGGGCTTGGTGCCTGTGCTCCGGGTGGCTGCTTCCTGGGGGGAGGGGCAGAGGAGGCAGAGATGCTAGAGAGGCACAGAGCGGTGCGCGTGGGACTTGTGGAGGCTAGAGCAGGCTGGCCCCTGCTCGAGCAGGTGGGGCGGAGGAAGAGTTTTCAAAACGAAAACCTCAGCATTCAGGTTGAATTGCCGGGTTGGCACTTTGCAATAAATAAGTGGGGTTTGGGTTGCAATTTGGGCACTCGGTCTCAAAAAGGTTCGCCATCACTGCCATATTGTGTAGGGTTGCCAACTCTGGTTTGGGAAATTCTGCAGAGGGGGGGGGTGTTGGAGTTTGGAAAGGGAGCTCAGCTGGGTGTAATGCCACAGAGTTCACCCTAGTAAGCATCTATTTCTTCCGAGGAACTGATCGCTAGCATCTGGAGATCTCCAGGCTGTACCTCCAATGCCTTCCCAACCGCTAAGAACTGCACCACACCACCTTCTCGAGGCACCCATCTATTTGGAAAGTGGATTTTACAGTACAAGTTAAACCCTTCCTAGCCCATTCTCATCAATGCTTAGTGTATCTATTTTACAAGACTTTTCTTCTGCACTTTTACAAAGTTGGTAAATGATAAAATGCAAGTAAATAATAAAGAGAATAAATCATGATGGGCTGCCCCCCCCCCCCCCCGCTGTGCTCATTCCCTCCACCTCCCCCACCCCCATGAGAAAAGGCCCTCCACGCAGCCCAGAAAACCCACAACAGCCAACTCAAATGCGATGTTGTGTTTTCCTTAAATTGTGGAGACGGTCCTTGATGGAGCAAGACGACCTTCCAATACGTTTTACGATGTGTTAGATCTTGCATGATCTGGCTGCGGGAAGCCGACCGGCCCGCGTCCAAAGGAGCGCTTCCATAACCCGCCTAAAGCCGCTCCACGTGGCCGTCAGTTTCCGCCCTCAAGAGGAAGCCAAGCCTAGGAGCGAGAGGGACTCCACCTCACAGCACGCCGCGCGGCGGCGGCGGCGGCGGCTTCCGCTCCCTCTTGCGCCTGCGCGCGCTTGCGCAGAGGCGCCCAACGTCTTCTCAGGCTGCCGGCCGGCCTTCCGCGCAAATGGCGTTCGTCTTGCTGAGTCGCTGCGGCCGTCCGGCCGCGTACCTGCCGCGGCGGCTGCGAAGGGAGCCCCAGGCGGGTGAGGAGGGCGGCGGCGGCGGGGGACGGGGACGGAGCAGGTGCAGCTGGGGCCTTCGAGCGGGGCTGGCGAGCGCCGGCTGAGGCCAGGGGCGGCGGGTAGGCCTGGCTCCCAGGCGGGGCGGCCGCTGGAGCTCCCTGCCGTGCAGGCCCGGGAGGGGAGCAGAGGCGGGCGGCTCCGGCCACGGGGTTGGCGCGAGGCAATGGGGGTCGTCTGAGGACGCTGCCCGTTCATGGCAGCTGTGAGGAAGGCGAACTCTATGCTGGGGATCATTAGGAAAGGAGTTGAGAATAAAACTGCAAAGATTGTCATGCCCTTATATAAAGCAGTGGTGCGACCGCACTTGGAGTACTGTGTCCAGTTCTGGTCTCCGCATCTCAAAAAGGATATTGAGGAGATAGAAAAAGTGCAGAGAAGGGCAACGAGGATGATTGAGGGACTGGAGCACCTTCCTTATGAGGAGAGGCTGCAGCGTTTGGGGCTCTTTAGTTTGGAGAGGAGACGGCTGAGGGGGGATATGATTGAAGTCTATAAAATTATGCATGGGGTAGAAAATGTGGACAGAGAGAAATTTTTTCTCTCTTTCTCACATTACTAGAACCAGGGGGCATCCATTGGAAATGCTGGGGGGAAGAATTAGAACTAATAAAAGGAAACACTTCTTCACGCAACGTGTGATTGGTGTTTGGAATATGCTGCCACAGGAGGTGGTGATGGCCACTCACCTGGATAGCTTTAAAAGGGGCTTGGACAGATTTATGGAGGAGAAGTCGATCTCTGGCTACCAATCTTGATCCTCCTTGATCTCAGATTGCAAATGCCTTAGCAGACCAGGTGATCGGGAGCAACAGCGGCAGAAGGCCATTGCTTTCACCTCCTGCCTGTGAGCTCCCAAAGGCACCTGGTGGGCCACTGCGAGTAGCAGAGTGCTGGACTAGATGGACTCTGGTCTGATCCAGCAGGCTAGTTCTTATGTTCTTATGTTTGCGCAGGGGCTTCCCAGGCGTCGCCCCTTAACCCAGCTCAGCCACCGCCTGTGGAGGTGCTGAACTCTGGCCCTCAGTCTGGCTGTTGATGGACTACAATTCCCAACAGCCCCTGTTGGTGCACAACTTCCATAGTAGAATCCTACTTTCAATAAACTAAACACATTATTGTGGACCACAGTTCCTAACAATTTATCCAAATAATTTTGTGAATCATTTAGCACAGTGCAGCTGTACTGCTTGTGTAGAAAAGCCCTCTTGAATAATTCAGTTTTGCACAGTTTGTGCTTGTTGCTGCTCAGAGGGGCCTTTCCAGCCCGAATGCAGAGCCTGACGTGAGGCCAAAGGATTGAGTTGAGATGGACTTGGTGCCTCCTTTCACCTTTCTTGAGCAGGGTGTGTGTGTGTGTGATATATTGATAAGAACAGCCAAGTTCTGACTCTTGGGGGGGGGGGGGCAGTGGGGAGGTATATGTCTAGACAGGTGTGATCCAGAAATCCAGTCTCTTAAACAAACGATACAGAAGGGACAAAACAATACATTGTATAAATGGGAGATATATATTTTTTGCACAGGGAAACAGGTTTGTATTGTACTAAGATGGTCAGGCAATTGTATTGGTAAAGAGATAGGGAATGTGGCTTATACTACTGCATTGCTGCCTATCTCATCCAGACTACTTTCTATACCACTTAACATACTGTGTTTAAAAGTGTAGACTCTGAGATTTCAGTTTGTTTTCAGATTTTTGCATTCCAAACTCCATTGTACTTTTCACTGGATGTCCCACCTTGTTGATTGTCCATGATTTGCACTTAGTAATCTGTCTTGAGTCTCAGTGAGAAAGGTGGCCTATGAATGCTAAAAAAAATAAAAATTATGTACGTGTTTCAAAAAAACATATGTAGCCATAAGCAATAGAAACGTCAGTATACAGAACTGTGAAAAACAAGATTCTCATGTGGTTCTGGTGGGTTTTCCGCACTGTGTGACCGTGGTGTAGTGGATCTTGTTCCTAACATTTCACCTGCATCTGTGGCTGGCATCTTCAGAGGTGTATCACAGAAAGAAGTCTGTTACTCACAGATGCAGGTGAAAAGTTAGGAACAAGATCCACCAGACCACGACCACACAGCCCAGAAAACCCACCAGAACCAGTTGAATCCAACCGTGAAAGCTTTTGATAAGATTCTCATGGTTTTGTGGTAGGTATCACATTCCATGTGAAACATGTCATACTTGTTGTGTTGTCAAATATTCTCAGCCCTGACTGTAATTCCCTGTTTATCTTGGGAGAACTTGTGTCTGGTCAAGTTTTTCATAATCTTTTCTGGTTCTAAGTGGTTGACTTGGTTTGGTTAAGGACTCCCCCTGCCCTTCAAATCAATAGTTATGCACTGGAAGATCCAGTGCCCTGTGTTTGGGGCTTCTTGCTGAAGCTGAAGAGTCAGCATAGTATTGTGGTTAAGAGTGGGGGACTCTACTCTGAAGAATTGGGTTTGTTTTCCTTGCTCGTCCACAAGAATCCTGCTGGGTAACTTAAGCCAGCCACAATTCTCTCAGAACTCTCTCAGCCCTACCTACCTCACAGGATGTCTGTTGTGGGGAGAGGAAGAGATATAAATCCAGACTCTTCTCCTCACCCAGAATCTGGCCATTATCCCGAATCTGTTGTTACTGGTAGTTCCTTCTATTGCAAGGACTTACTGCATTATATTTTCTTGCTTGGTGCTCAGAGTCCTCATCTGTTTTGCTGTGAGTTGATTTGAATTTGATATTTGTTTGCTTTCTAAAATTCAGCCTGCCAGTCTGTCAAATCCATCCACTAATGTAAATTCATTTTGCACATATTCTTAAATTGTGTTAAGTACTTCTAAGGATTCTGTTCTTAGTAATACCTGCTCTAAATACCATAAGCTGTGTACAGAAGCATGTCTTTGTTATGCAACACACACAACAAATGGACACAGCAGTAGATGTAGGATGTTTCCCAATATATAAAAGAGGATATGTCTCAAATGTATGTAAGGCCTCTTAAAAGCATATGTAAAAATATAGCAAGGGGAATTTGTTGCCTGCCTTCAATTTTTATTTTGGCCTACCTGTGAGAAGACAAAAATTAAGATTTGTGTTTTATGCCTTATAAATGTTGAACTTGAACTTGAATTAAGATTTGTGTGCTAAGGTAGCGAAGGCTGCAGCTGTTTTCATCTCTTTTTGTCTCAAATACTGGATATATTTGCAGTTTTTCTTGTTCAGAACTAGGACTTCGAAATTCAATGAATATGCCACATACAGTTTTATGTGCTAGTTAATTTATGAATGATGCATTTTTGCTGTTAACTCTGCAAAGTTTGTTGATGTTTGATTGGAAAGTGAGTACTGGAATGCAACTATTTCAATTCTCCCCCCCCCCCCATTTCTATCTTTCTCATACCCCATTTTTCCCAGTTCTCTGGCAGTGGGTATTTGCTAACACCCACCAGGTCTCTTCCAGTTTTTGTTTTTGAAAAAACCACATGAGTGTTGTCATATCAATCAATATAACAGTATATGCAACATGTTATCACAGTCGCCAACTTTAATTTAAAAAGTTAAGTCTCTACTCTCTGTAGTTGCAGAGATGTATTTCATTTTATGTCTCTGTGATAAAAGAGGAAAGATATATTTTTATCAAAACCTGAGGATTCAAATATTGTGGTGGTGACGTAATCGTATTCAGTTAGTGGTACTAGCATTTCTGCCTACAGGAGGTGGCTTAGCCTCCAAGCAGAGCCAGTTTCTGGGGACGTCACGGTATAAAAGTTACGTATACTCTGTACTAATGTGGTTGACCCTGGGTTTACTTTCATTTTTCCATTCTAGGACTCCTGGGAAACAATGCTTGTCTTGACTGTACTTCCCTGAGACTAATAAATTGCGCGTAAGTAAACTTTCAAGCCACTGTAGAGGGTACCGTATATACTCTTGTATAAGTCAACCTGCATATAAGTCGAGGCACCTAATTTTACCACAAAAAACTGGGAAAACTTATTGACTCGTGTATAAGTCGAGGGTGGGAAATGCAGCAGCTACTGATAAATTTCAAAAATAAAAATAGATACCAATAAAATTACATTAATTGAGGCATCAGTAGGCTAAATGTTTTTGAATATTTATTTCAAAGAGAAACAGTAAACTAGTAAGTGGAAAAGAGGGTCAACATTGCCTAACTCTCTATACCTTGGCAAACAAATACCAATCCAAGGGCCAAGGGAAATTGTATGCTGCCTTCCTAGACTTGAGTAGTGCATTTGATACAATTTCCAGAAGTATCCTATAGTCAAAACTAACCCATCTTCAAATGGAGCCACGATTACTTATGCTCATCTGTAACTTAGACAGCAATACTACTTGTCAAGTAAAATTAGACCAAACTGGTACACTATAAAAAAAATTCAAATGACCAGAGGGGTTCAACAGGGCTGTGCACTGGCACCTGATCTGTTTAACATTTACATAAATGATCTGCAAAATCACCTTAGTAAAGTTAATGGCCATCCTCCTCCTAAAGTTGGAGAGTTGTCTGTCCCACTTCTTCTCTATGCTGATGATGCTGTCATTTTATCCCAAACACCTATTGGACTTAAAAGGTACTTGGGAGCTTTTCTTGATTACTGCGAACTTAACAAACTTAAACTAAATCATGAGAAGTCAAAAATAGTTGTATTCTCCAAAAACTGCTGCCCTCTTTCCTGGAAAATGAACAACATTGAGTGAACAGGTACAATCCTTTAAATATCTTGGGATCATTTTCCAATATAATCTGAAATGGTCCCTCCACAGATCCTGCTTAATTTCATCAACAAGACGTATTGTGTTTGGTATAATTCAATTCTATTATGGAAAGGGAAACCAATCAGTGACAGCCGCTCTAAAAATCTTCCAGGCAAAGATACTGCCTAAAATTCTCTACAGCATCCCAATTTGGGTTAGTGATTTTCAATCTGACGTTGAACAAATTCAAGCACAATTTCTGAGGAGGATCTTGGGAGTTCCAAATAGCGTCACCTATTTAACCTTATGTCTTGAGCTTGGTCTCTCACTTGTCGAAACAGAAGCTTGGATTGTCACCATAAAGTACTGGCTTAGACTACACTTTAGATCATCTGCTGGTGACATAAATGTAAACCTCTTTAAAGACAAGTTTCCATTTTGCTGGTTCAAAGTCATTGAGGACAAAAGCAATACTATAGGGATTGATTTGGATAGTGTTGGGATTTGCAGTGAATTATACATTTTTAACCAAATCCGGGAAAGATTGAGGGATATCAAGCATCACTTTTTTTACCCGACAAAGGCAGCTGTATGCTCCCCCCGCTACCTTGGAATACAGCCACGCTACAGAGAAAGAGCCAAATATCTCACATCTCTGTCATCCATTAAGCAATGTCGTTTATTTATGTTAGCACGTCTTAATAGTTTCCCATCAGCGGTAACCTCTGGGAGATATCTTCAGATCCCCAAACAACAGAGACTATGCTGTTGTGGTTGTGGATCTCCTGAAACCATATCCCATATTCTCCTGGAATGTCATCTTCATAGCAGCCTGCGTATGATTTTAATTTATCCTTTGCTGCTTCCAAGGCTTCATTATTCAAAATTCCAGACCACTTGTTTTTTGCTGAGTGACTATAGTCCATCGATTACCTTGGCAGTGGCTAAGTTTTTGGAAAACATTTTAAATACTAATATTTAAATGTCTAAATGTAAATAATCTGCAATCTTTTATGCCATTAAAGGTTAAACTGAACTGAACAAGAACAATAAGGTACCAACAATAACTTTAAAAGTACAAAAACCTTAGCTTTTTTGTAAGGAAGGGTTTTAAACAATGGATCTTACAATAAAAACTGGAGTGAACCTGCCTGTTCACTGTGACTCAAAACTACCCTGCTTTTTAAAAGAATAGTTCATTATTTTTAGTGTACGTATTTTTAAAATTGCACATGGCAGGTGTTATTTTAGAAGGAACATTCACACAACCTGTCAGGGGAGGAATGTTTATGTTAGCAGTACCAACATTTCAGAGTATCTTTGGGAGACACTCCTGATGATACCACCCAGGTTTGGTGAAGTTTGGTTCAGGGGGTCCAAAGTTATGGGTAACCCCATCTACTATTATCTTCCATTGGAAACAATGGGGGATGAGAGCACCCACTTTGGCTATCCATAACTTTGGACCCCTTGAACCAAACATCACCAAACCTGGCTGGTATCAGCAAGAGATTATCCTGATGATACCACCCAGGTTTAGTGAAGTTTGGTTCAAGGGATCCAAAGTTATGGACCCTCAAAATGTAGCCCCATCTACTATTAGCTCCCATTGGAAACGATGGGGGTTGGGAACACCCACTTTGGGGATCCAAAACTTTTAACCCCCTGAACCAAACATCACCAAACCTGGCTGGTATCAGCAAGAGATTATCCTGATGGTACCATCCAGGTTTAGTGAAGTTTGGTTCTAGGAGGCTTTACCAAACTTGGCTGGTATCAAGGGAGCTTTACCAAACTTGGCTGGTATCATCAGGCATGTCACCTGATGATACCCTGAAATTTTGGTGCTGCTAGCTTAAAAACTGCGCCCTCTGGCGGCGGACAAAATAAAAACCCTAAAATATTTTTTAAAAAGACACCTGACTCGTGTATAAGTCGAGGGGGGCTTTTTCAGCAAAAAAAAAAATGTGCTGAAAAACTTGACTTATACACGAGTATATACGGTAACTGTTTTAATGGGAAACTCATCAACTCTTGTTCTGTGGTGCTTCCACAACTGTTTACGATAATAAATGCTCATTTTATTTCAGTTACCATTTCATAAACTGTTCAGACTGCATCAAAACATACTTTCAATACGCTATAAATACCTCCTCCAGAGTGCATAGAGATGAATAATTGTATAATCATATCTGCTTTGAATGAGGCTTGCTTGTATCAGGTTACTGCAAGTTTTACAGCTGCCTACATTGTTAAACTTGGTCTGGTATTTTTGTTTCTATATATCCCCTATTTATTTTACTTCATTTCTATCCCATCTTTCTCCCTACTAGGGACTCAAAGCAGCACATGGTTTCCTGTCCTCCATTTTATTTTCACAACAACTTTGTGAGATAGGCTAGGGTATACCTAGCACAGTTTTGTCTTTCCCTTATTCAAAGGAGCTCATTGCTTCAAAGAACGTCTCTATTTTATCAGTTCAATACAATAACCTTTATTACCCTGTTTCCCTGAAAATAAGACAGTGTCTTATATTAATTTTTGCTCCCAAAGATGCGCTATGTCTTATTTTCCATGAAGAAGATTCACATTTATTGTTGAACAAGAAAAATGAACATTTATTATATACTGCACAGTAGTTGTCATCACAAACCAGCATAACCAGACAAACTGTGAATCCTATCAAGAATTTCTTGTTACAATCGGTACAGCAATCTATGGTACATTTACCGATCCTGATATTTATGAACACAAAGCAAGATTTATTCAATGACAGTCATGTCATCATTTTCTAGAACATCATAACAATCCAAACCCTGAATTTCCTGGTGAATTTCTTGTGACTCCATTTCTTTCAGAGTCATTGGCCCAAATCTCTCATGTCCTTAAATGAGTACTTCTTGTCAAGGTAGTCTGCTCGTAGTGCATTTGCAATGCAACTGTCAGTGATTTTCTCCCATGAATTCTACATAGAGAAGACCCTTCTCTATGTAGCAGCACTTTACTTGGCTGGTGTGGGTGCTGCCTCCCCAGGTCCCGCAGGTGGGGTTTGTGCCTTCCCTCCTTCCCTATCTGGGGTGGTCTTGTCCCCGTCTGAGACCCCAGTTTTAGGGGATCTGTCATTCAATAAGGTTGTTAGCCACAGGGTGATTGCTGTCCCACCCGTCTTCCAGACTGCAGGATGGCCTGAGAGTTGTTGAAGAGACACCACCAAGGGTTTGCCTCTTCCCTAGATACCCTCCTCTTTCTCCCTCCTTCTGACTCTCAGGGCTTCCAATTTCCCCTTCCCTTCCTGGTAGCCCTTTCTTGCAGTTTCTCTCTGTTCTCTCCTTGTCTTGCTTCATCTTCTCTCTCTCCCCCTTGCATCTCTCTCTCTTCCGTTTTGGCTCCCTCTCTGCTCTGTTCTTCCTCTTTCCTTCTGACTCTCTGCCTGCTCCGTTTGCTCTTCTTCCTCCACCTTGCTCCCAAGCTCTCCCCTCCGGCTGGACCGGCTGCATCCTTGCCTCAGCCTGCCCGCTTTCTTGACAGCCCTTCCTCCCACTCTTGACAGACTTGAGGGGCTGGGCTCTGAGGTGAGCTGCAGGTCAGGGCCACTAAGTCCAGGGCGGGAAATCCCGTCCGCCCCCAGACAGCTGGTGAACTGATCCAGCTTTGTATCTCCTGCATGAACAAGCGCGCCCTAAACCTCAAAAGCCACTGTTTGCCTCTTCCAATGGGGCCTAAAAGTATGCTAATTCTTGCTACTGGCCTAAGCAGTGGTGCAAACGCGCTGCAGAATCCAGCACCGCGAGGGAGCTGTTTGGTCCCCCTTTTCCACTTCAGCCGTGCATGCAGAACCCGACCCGACGCGCCTTGCAAGCCGCGCACCCGACCGAGTGGGGAGGGACCCATTGCCAAAATAAACCCCCTCCTGGACCAGCCTTTCCAACCAACCTGAACGTGCCCAGGCCTGGGGGCAAGTTTGTAGTTTTGCATCTCTAGGCATCCCTTGCAAAAAAAGGGGGAGGGAGCAATGCCCGCGATCCTTCCAGCGCCACTTGCAAACCGTGGGGCAATGCTTGCAAGTTGCAACCCTCCTGGGCTATTGCAGGGGGTGCAAGGAAAGGCTGCAACTTTGGGGTCTTTTTGCAAGCTGAAGTGCCTCCCAGCCCAGGCACTTGCAAACTTGCAGGGCGCAGGGGAAGGAGGAGGAGAAGCAGGCTGGTAAACAGGAGGAAGAAAGAACCACCGTATCCTTGCATGTTCTTGGTGAAGCTCCTGGCCACTGCCTCAACGGCCTCCCTCAACACAACAGGGGGCCCTGTCATCGTCCCTCCTGGGGAGATGGGGCGCCCAACGTGCCCAGCAGGAGCAGCAGTGGGAGAGGCGGCAAGGGCGGCGGAGGGAGCGGCGGTGGCGACCCCAAGGTAAGCCCGAGCCTTGCAGGCTGGGGTGGGGGGGAGAGGAAGGCAGCAGCAGCCTGGCAGCCCACTTGCCCCCGTGCCTGGGCGCTGCCATCGCCGGCGCTGGAGAGCCCCACCAGCCAGAAGCGCAGGTTCGAGTGCCCGCTCACCACTCGCCACTCGGCCACCTAGCTTCAGGGGCCGGGCAGCAACGTCTCAAAATAATAGAAGTTTTTTTAAAATTTACTAGAAGAAGAAGAAGAAGAGGAGTTTGGATTAATACCCCACCTTTCTCTCCTGTAAGGAGACTCAAGGTGACTTTCAAGTAGAAGGTGAGGGGGAGAAAAGAGGCACGATGACTTTCCCGGCGTGCACAAAGCAGCTGCCCTTTCCAACGTCGCCTGGTAGCCCCGAGGTTTGCCAACACAGCTTTATGGGAGAGAAAGGCGGGGTAAAAAGCCAAACGCTGCTGCTGCTGCTGCACCCCCTCCAGGGGCCGCTCTACAGCTGCATGCTCTGGTGTTCTGTTCGGCGAGCATGCATCCAAACAAAAACTTTGCTGCGTCTTACTTTCTTGGGATGCTTTATATTTATCACTTCAGCGAAACCTCTACTACGTCTTAATTCATGGGCATGTCTATATTTTGGGGAAACATGGTAGGCATAAATTAAAAGTTATTTACAATCTAACCAGAAACCTTTAATCAGAGGTGGCAGTAATTGACAAAAGTAAAACAGATTATCAAAAGAAAATGAAAGTTAAATCTTCTATAAAATATATATTAAAAATGGATAAAAGCATAGTTTCACGTTAAAACTATAAAGATGTGTTAAAAGGCCCGTGGTTATATCTCCTTTGAGGAATGTGCAAATACCTGTAAAAAAAACTTCACAACTTCTTCAAGAATCTCAGCATCACTACCATTGAGAAAAAAAGCGAAGTTAGATGTGCTAAGGTCTGACGGAGAGGATGAGACTAGCCCAAGTCGCACAGTTTGATTCATGATGGTGTGGGGTGGGCACATATTAGTGTACTGGTTAAGAGCAGGTGGACTCTAATCTGGAGAACTGGGTTTGATTCCCTGCGCCTCTACATGAAGCCTGCTGGGTGATCTTGGGCCACACACAGTTCTCTCAGACCTCCCTCAGCCCCACCAACCTCACAAGGGGTCTGCTGTGAGGAGAGGAAGGGAAGGAGTTTGTAAGCTGTCTTGAGAAAAGTGGAGTATAATTCCAAACTCTCCCCCCGCCCTCCCCGGCCCTGTGGTATTTATTACACTTCCACCAGGCATACAATTGGGGCAGTTACAGTCCTTCATCTGACCTCCGCCATTCGAGCTCCACCCCACCATTCCATCTGACTGAATCTTCTCCTCAAAAAATTAGTTTATTTAGCCATCTATTGCCCTTTATATTTTTACTGTTTATGTTTAAATTGAGTCAATTATTTTTGTCTTTTCCTGTTGGAAATCACTCTTAAGGGGAATAACGACATAGAAATTTAAATTTAATCCTAATCAATAAAACACTAAGAAATCGAATGTTTCAGCAATGTGAGTTCTGCTCCCCCATTGGTGGAAGGTTCGCCCTCAAGACATTTGATTTCTTCCTAGCTGGTGGAGCAGCATGCGCCCAGAAGCCCTCCCGCCTCCTGCCTCCCCCCCATCCTCAATAGACAGCCTGGGTTGCGGAAGAACTGATCCGCGGCTGGGTACCTGGGCCCACAGAGGCCCAACAAAGTCCCTCACCCCCTCGTCACCCCACCCCAGCAGCTGTGCCCAGCAAGCCCTGTTCTCTCACCCACTCACCCACCCTACCCCAACAGTGGCACCAGGCAAATCCCTGTCCCCATCTCACCACAACAGTGGTGCCGAGCTGTGGAGGGCCTGGCAAGCCCCCTCCCCTTGCCCTCCCCCCCAACAGCACCCCCCGTGGCAACCCACTCAGCTGCTGGGCTCTGGAGGGCCCAGCAAGCCCTGCCCCTTGGCCTTTCCCCCACAGCAGCGTCCAGCAAGCCCCCTCTTGCCCACCTCCCAACAGCAGCAGAGGGCAAAGCCCGCCCTACCTTGCCCTCCCACCCCAATCATCTAAATTCCACGCACCCCACCCAAGGCTTACCTTCCCACTCTCCCCCATCCCAACCCTCACCTTTCTACCTCACCTTGCCACCCACCCCAAGCCACCCCCATCCTAATACTCACCTTGCCACCCTCCCCTACCCCAAGGCTTACCTTCCCACCCTCACGTCAACCCAGTACTAACCTTCCAACCTGCCCCACCTCGTACTCACCTTCTAACTCTCCTCCACTCCTAGCCATACCTTCCACCCCTCCCCCACCCCTCACCTTGCCACTCAGTCCCACCCTCACCTTTCTGCCCTCCCCTACCTGAAGCCTGTCCATTCCACCCTCTCCCAATCTGCCACCCCAAGCCTTCCCTTTCAACCCTCCCGCCTCCCCAAGCCCACTCCCTTCCATCCACCCCAGCCCTCAGCTTGCTGCTTTCCCCCCAGCCCAGGCCACTCCTCTTGGCCCTCCCCCTATCCTCACCTTCCAATCTACTCCCACTCCCGAGCCACACACCTACAACCAGGTGAGTGTCGCGTCACGAGCAAGGGTGCGCTGGAGGCTGCTACAGCCCCACTGCAGCCCACTGTTGGGGAGAGATGCTTCCTCTTCCACCCTTTGCTAGGACTCATGGCATCTCCCCCGCAGTCGTATTTGTGGCTTGTAAATAATAATATAAATGCTGTAGAATAACAAAATAGTGGTTAGAGATCCAGACTAAGATCCTGGAGATTTGGTTTCAGATCTCCACTTGTCCATGGGAGCTTGAGTCCCTCACCCACTCAGAGGATAAAATAAGAGGATACATAATAGAAAGAGAGAACCATGTGAGCTGCTCAGGGTCCTCTTTGGGGAGGCAGTTGGGGTATAAATGAAGCAAGTTAATAAAATAAATACATCCCTCAGTTGTTATTTGCTGTGAGGGCCACGTGAGATTTCCATGTTTGGGGGCTTTATACCTCTCTGAGTATCAGTTTCTGAGGGGCTTTGGCCTCCATGTCTGTCAGTAAGCCTTCCTTGGGCAGTTGGTGAATATCTGGGGAGAAAGGAGTCTACCCTGAATGAATCTTTGAATTCTACTTCTCTTCCTGCTCCCATGGCCTGTCCAGCATTTTTGCCTGTGGTGTTGAGTTGTCCAGTTCCAGGTCAACTTTCTGCTTTCTAAAGGTCTCCTGTTCTCTGATAGGACTTAGCTTGGAACTGCCTCCCAACATTCCAGGATGGTCCTGCCACGGCCACTTCTTTCCTTCTCAGAGAACAATTTGCCCATTAAGAATCAAGCACAGTCTTGCCAAGGAGTGATGTCATGGATCCTGTCTTTCATCCCCCGTTTATCTCTCCCTCCATTACCTTTCCTGCTTCTTACTTCCATATTCTCAAATTTTAGCTTCTTGAGCATAGATCTACCCCTTTGTACTGTAAAGACCCATCCACATTGATGACACTATATAAATAACAGTCCTGGCGATTATATTTTAAATAAAAATACAGTTTCAAGCCTGACCATGTTTTCTGCTGATGGTAGATTCTTCAACGAGTGGAAAAAGAAAGGGGGTGATTCTGGGGAGGAGGGGCGGTGCTATCTTATACCCGGCCATGCGTTGCTGTGGCAATTGTCCTTCTCGTCACAGTCCGCAACTCACACAGATGTCCATGCAGGTCCAATGATTCCCAGCATAGCCTTTTGGGAGCAGCAGTGGTGTAGTGGCTAAGAGCAGGTGCACTCTGATCTGGAGGAACCAGGTTTGATTCCCAGCTCTGCAGCTTGAGTTGTGGAGGCTTATCTGGGGAATTCAGATTAGCCTGTGCACTCCCACACTCACCAGCTGTGTGACTTTGGGCTAGTCACAGCTTTTAGGAGCTCTCTCAGCCCCACCTACCTCACAGGGTGTTTGTTGTGAGGGGTGAAGGGCAAGGAGGTTGTAAGCCCCTTTGAATCTCCTACAGGAGAGAAAGGGGGGATATAAATCCAAACTCCTCCTCCTCCTCCTCCTCCTCCTCCTCCTCCTCCTCCTCCTCCTCCTCCTCCTTCTTTTGGGGTGGTCAAATGGAATCCCTCTTTCCCGTGTCAATTCACATTATTATATGGTGCTGTCTTGGTTTTTAGTATAAGGTAACCCTTCCCATTCCACAACAGAACTGTCCAGAGTTCGAATCCCGCTGTCCATGAGGCTGATTGACACACACAGTCCTGGCTTGGGCAAGGCAGAACTGGGGCAAGGAGTCAGGCAGCAGAGGCAGGGTGGTGAGGCGCTCAGATCGAGGCCAGCTCCCTGGGTTCGTAAAGGGCCATGTGCAAAAGAAGCGGAGCCAGTAGTGTTGGTTCGCCCCCACCCCGCAGATTGTCTTAGAAGAAAAAGGCAAACTCCAGCTCGCTTTTAGTAAAAGAGAGCTGTGGTGAATATGGGTGAGGAAGTGGGTAAGTGGTGGTTGGATGTGAGGGAGGGCAGAGTGAGGTGTGTGAGGATGAGCTGGATGTGTATGAGAGTGTGTGTGTTGTGTGGTAGAAGTGGGTGAGGCACAGAGAGTGAAAGCTACCTGCGTGTGAGGGGGAGAACCCCACCTGACGTCTCACACGGCAAAGTGTGTATGTGTTTCACTTCCACTCGTATTACCTAGCAGTATTACCTATTTACTGTTTCCACTGCTCATCTCTGCCCATCTGAGCGAACATCCCAAGCCCTCAGGCCACAGACAGACAGGCTGCATGGACATTCTAAGGGTGACAGTTAAACAGAGGTAGCTTCATGGCCTGGTGCACCAGGAAAAAGACGTTTTACCTGGCTCAGGTATGGACTTTCGGTGATTTAAAGGTCCGATGACCTGCCCGCAACAGGGAGGGGCGTCATGTGAAAATTTGGGGGCGATCGGTCCAGCCGTTTCGGCATTAGGGCAAGACCAACAAACTTTGCTTAGCTTTTTATATATACAGATTGGTGGGAACAGCAGGCTGTGACAGGAAAGTGGGAAGCATGGACATTTGCTTCACTGAGCTGGCACACGAGGTCAGCACCAGCCCTCTGTATTTTGCTACAAGCTGTACTGTAGGTTTGCCCCGGAACATTTTGGAATTCATTGTACCAGGGCAATCTTTGAATGCAATTTATTTGTCACTTTAGAAAGTATGGCATGAGAAAACTCCATAATTGTGATCTGATCTGCAAATGTTTTGCAAAAAAGTGTTTTTTGTCAGAAACAGTAAGGTTTTGCAGAAACAGTGCTGAGTCTGGACGCCACGGAGCCCGGATCTGCTCTTCTTGGGTTGTCCTTGGATAAATCATGTTCTTTCAACCTAATGTACCTCACAGGAATGCTGCAGGTAAAAACAAAGGTGAATTCACATTCTCTTGTTTTTTTAACAGGCACACTCACTTTAAATACTGCCCTAGTGTTTCTCCGGTTTACATTTCTCCAGCGAAAGATGGTTATAATTGTTGGACTGAACAAAGCTACTTTGTAGCACTGAGATCATCTGACTTACGGTCCCCTCCTGCTAGTAGGGGCGTTCAAGTGCCACTCTATCTTCCCTTGCGACAGTGGCATTCTTCACACCACAGATACGATGACTCAGTGGTAGAAAAGTCACTGAAGTCTCTCAAGGATAAAAATAAGAAGTTGGAAGAAGGAGGCCCCATATATAGTCCAACAGTAGAAGAAAACATAGTTAGAAGATCTCTCGGGCAGAGGATTGTTGACGAACTGAAGCACTACTACCATGGCTTTCGACTCTTGTGGATCGATACAAAAATTGCTGCCCGCATGCTCTGGCAGATTCTTCATGGCAACACTTTATCCCGTCGAGAACGGAGACAGGTATTCAATCTATGGGATTATTGTTTCTGCTGCTGCTGATATTATTACTTTGCCTTTTGCATTGGGACTCAAGGCCGATTATGATTTAAAAAACATTTTCAGTCAGTAACTAAGCAGATTACAAGATGTGATAACATACGAGTCTAACAGCAAAGATTCTTAATAAGACAAAATACTATGTTTGGACTGGCATAGTAGGCCGGGGAGGGGCGGGGGGGGGGGATGAATAATGCATTCCAACTTAGCTGTTTAAGGCAACAAGACAATCAATGCAGGAGAAACTTTGCCCCTAATAAATCACCTCCTGAGTTGATCCATTACAGCACAAGCTTTGCTTCCTCTACAAGACTGCCCTTCTGAACCATTCTGTTTTGCAAAATAACAGAAACATGATAAAAGCCCACCATTCCATGGGGTAGGAGGCATTGTAGAGAATGCACTTTAATGGGCAGTAGACAGTTTTACCTTTTACAGCTGTTGCAGATGAACATAGCAAGGAGGCTAGTCCAGCAGGTACAGTTACCTCCATTTTGTCAGGGTTCACTTTTAACACATAAGACACGTCACCCACTAGGCAGCCAATTTAGGTTTGGTATTTCTTATATATAATAAGGAACAATGCTCATCACATACAATAATATAATTCACTGTTGTATCATCACATGAATTATTTTTCTCTTTTTCCATTCAATAGTCTAAACTATGGGTTCAATAAGACATTGAAATGAGCTATGAATTGATATGATGTAATATCCATTGACAGATTACCTATAGAACACCTCATGTACAAGTAAATGGCAAATTGGCACTGATGAAGGCACCGAAGAGCGCAATTTCGTGCGATGCGTTCCTGCCAGCAATGAATTGAAGACTGCAATATTTATTACTGAACTTTGTCATCAATTGCAAGAACTTGGATTTGTATGAATGTGGAAACACCTGTGAAGGGATGTTTATGGTTAGACTATTGAAGAAAAAATATTTAAGTTTAGACTATTGAATGGAAAAAGAGAAAAATAATTCATGTGATGATACAACAGTGAATTATATTATTGTATGTGATGAGCATTGTTCCTTATTATATATAAGAAATACCAAACCTAAATTGGCTGCCTAGTGGGTGACGTGTCTTATATGTTAATGCTTATTCAGACGTTACCTACATCTTTGTTACCAGGGTTCACTTTTAGCCTGAAACATTTAACTACAGCTGTCAGAGATTGGTTCAGCATCCCTGCCAGGTCATCAGGGCTGGGTGTCATCAGCATAATCATGGCCCCTTGTTGGAAAACCACAGGTGGTTTTTCTTGAGGTTTGTACATACAGGTTGCACAAATGGATGAGCGTTTTTGTAGTTGGTCACACAGGAGCAACTTTGCTAACTAACATTTTGCTTCCTGGGGTCAAATTGACTGGAGCCATTTCTTCAAACCCTAATCCTTTTATAGATTCTTTATATGTTTATATATTTTTGTGTATATTAAAATATTTTAATAGAAGTACAACAATTTTGTTTAAAAATGACATAGCTTCCCATGTCTTCTTCCCTTGATAAAAAAATTATACAGGGTTTGTTCATTATCATTTAAGTGTTGCTTATTGATTGGCTGGTTGAAATAGTTTCTAAAATAGTTTGTACACTGATTCATTTAAATAGCCATCAGTGAAATGGGCATAACAAAAAAAACATCCCTAGACAAAGGTACTTTTTCTCGCCCGTTTCATAAAGCATATACTTTTATGCAGCAGTGGCATAGTGGTTAAGAGCAGGTGCACTCTAATCTGGAGGAACCAGGTTTGATTCCCCACTCTGCCGCCTGAGCTGTGAAGGCTTATCTGGGGAATTCAGATTAGCTTGTTCACTCCTACACACTCCAGCTGGGTGACCTTGGGCTAGTCACAGTTCTTCTGAGCTCTCTCAGCCCCACCCACCTCACAGGGTGTTTGTTGTGAGGGGGGAAGGGCAAGAAGATTGTAAGCCCCTTTGAGTCTCCTACAGGAGAGAAAGGGGAGATATAAATCCAAACTCTTCTTCTTCTTCTCTTCTTATGTCCTGCCTCTGTTATCCTTTTCTAACTCTACACCAGCGGTGGTAACTTTTTATAGTCAAAATGCCAAAGAATTTCAAAATTCAGATCAAAGAAATCAACTGGTATAAGAAGATCTTTTGTATATCTGAAGATGAGCACCTTAATTACTGATCAGTGCCATTATTCAGTAAAAATCTGCACCCCAAAGACCAGTCGTTGCAATACCTTCCTTCCTTAAAATGTGGCGTACATGAGGTCTGCATGTAGTTAGCACTTGGATTACGGGTGCAACTTTTCACTTGTGTCCTTTCTTTTTCTGTATCGCATCTGTAAGAATCCTTGCCTGCCATTCCCATCACATACTGATTATTCCAGCATCCCACCTACCCCCCCTTTCAGTATAACGCTAACAAAAATATTTCATTTTTATTATTTTAAAGAGCTGTATTCAGTTCATTTGACACTGGAGTTGGATGTTGCAGATCCACCCCATTTCCTCCATAAAACACAACGCTCCACTTCAACATTGGGTTCTGCCCCTTAATTGATTTGCATGGGATGATTACACGCTTGGTGTTCTCCTATCATTGAGGCTTTGGTGCAGGCTGGGTCTAGGCAGGCACACTTGTTCAGCCCCAAACCCCTCACAGAGCTTACTGAAACAGTGGGCTCTTCTGGAAGTGAAGGGAGGGAAACCTTTGTTCTCCCACCCCTGCCAAAGAACCCAAAAGCAGCTCCTGTTATGGGGGCTTTCCCATCCCGTAGACAAGTCCCACAGTTCTGAGGGCTAAAGGCCACTTTTATCTGTTGCCTACGCTGTATTGATATGCCCGTTCACTGTTATATGAATAAGCAGTACCCCTCCTGTGAATGACATTGACTCATTTCTGGTTGCAGTTCCTTCGGATCTGTGCTGACCTCTTCCGACTGGTCCCTTTCTTAGTCTTTCTTGTTGTTCCGTTCATGGAGTTCCTTCTTCCGGTAGCTTTAAAGCTCTTCCCTAATATGCTGCCGTCAACTTTTGAGACAAAGTCTAAGAAGGTAATTAAAGTGTGGATTAGTATTTGAATGGATGCTTCAATAGTTCGCTACGCTGAACTATTTTTTGTGACTAATCTTTGAAAAATGTGATTGTCTGTAGCATGCACCTTTTATGTTAGTGTTGGTCAATCTTGGATTGTAATAAATGAAATGTATGAACAAATCTTTGAAAGAGTTCCTAAAATTTTAATTAAGGAGTAGAATTTATATTTTTAGGGCATCTGCTACTTGAATTATGAGTGAATAAATCAGTAGTTATGGTTTATTTGCTATATATAATTTTAATAACTATATTAAAAAGCAATGCTTTACAATTTATTTGTTATATATAACTTTAAAAACTGTGTTGAAAAAGAATGCCTGAGCATGGCAAAGTGGACTGTGAAGTTATCCCATCTCATAAAATCGCTTAGAGTCTTAGACACACGTTGAAAACAAGCAACATGATACCTGTTAAGCAGCGTTCTGACCTGTTTCAATTTTTAGTCATTGTTGAAATTCATATTTTAAAATAACTTCATTGAAAGAACATAACGGTGTTTGGTTAAAATCATATTCAGTGTCTATATTTCTGAAATTAAATTTAACGTGAAATACAATACATAATTGGCCAATGGTTTGAACGTCTGACAACAAACCCTGAGCTAATTATTGTGCAGGACGCACAAGGGCGCAAACCCTCCGCGTCCTGCATACTCATTGTCATTCTGGGCGGTGGAGCATTTGCTCTGCGGCCTGGCAAAGCCTCCCCGCCTCCCCCGCAAACAAGCCCTTTCCCTGCTTCCTTGCATCCCCCCGAAGTCAAGCTGGGCCCTCTGAGGCCCAGCACACCCCTCACCCACTGCCCCCCTGCTTACTTTGGCTCAGCAGATCCCTTCCCCACTGCTAGCCCCCCTTGCCACGCTCCTTCACAACTACTCTCCCTTTGCCACTGTCCCATGTCCCTTGCCACCCCTAACCACCGTCCTCCAGCCTTATACACCCCTTGCCACCCTCCCCTCCCCATACCAACCCCTTGCCACACTCCCTAAACCTTCCCCACTTCTTGCCACCCCACCTTAATACTTACCTTCCAACCGCCAATACTCACCTTTCACCCCTCCTCAACCCCTAGCCACACCTGCCAACCCTCCCACCACCTCAGGCCTCACCTTTCTACCCTCCTACACCTCAAATCTCACCTTGCCACCCTCCCCCCCATTCCAAGTCTCACCTTGTCACCCACCCCAACCCTAATATTCAGTTCCAATCCTCCCCTTCCTCTAGCCACTCCTTCTAACCCTCCCCCACCCCAAGCCTCACCTTGCCATCCTCCCCCACCCCTAGCCACCCCTTCCAACCCTCCCTCACAACGCTCCCCCAACCCCAGGTGTCTCGTTGCCACTATGCCCCACCTGAACCCTCACCTTTCCACCCTCCCTCGCCCAGGGACATAGGGAGAGGAAACTGCCCCCGGGGTACAACCTGGCTGCGCCCCACCCCCGATCCACCCCCACGTGACGCCAATGGCGCGCACTCAGGGCGCCCCCCAGCCTAGTTGCAGCTTTGCCACTGCGTTCACCACAAGCCTCCCCTTTCAACCTTACTGCCATTCCAAGCCACTCCGTTCCATCCTGTTCCATCCCAACCTCACCTTGCTGCCCGTCCCCCACCCCAAGCCACTCTTCTCCACCCTCCCCCATCCTGTGCCTCCAACCTCTCCAGCCTCTCTCACCCCTGAGTTGCAGTCCCAGGTAAGTCCCTGTCTGGTGTCTTGAGTGCAGCAGTGTTGATCAAATCTTGCTGGAACAGTGAGCCTCCATTTCACACACTGCTGACCTATACTAGATTTTCTATTTTCGGGAGGAAGCTTGAGATAGTTGCACCAGTGCTCTGATATCTGTCTTAAAAAGTGCCCTTTCCCTTGGTTAGGAAGAGAGGCTGAAGAAGGAATTAAGAGTGAAGCTTGAACTGGCTAAATTTCTTCAGGATACTATCGAGGAGATGGCGTTAAAAAACAAAGCAGCTAAAGGAAATGTTACCAAAGATTTTTCGACCTTCTTCCAAAAGGTAAAACCTTTTCTTCTTGCTTTATGAGAAAAGTACTATGACTTAATGTTCAGCTATGTCAGCCATTCAGTATTTTTTACTTCCCAGGTTGGTCCCTTTCCAAGGAAAAAATATATACAGAACCTATGGCGACTCTGATCTGGTCCCAGATTTAAAAAATCATTGGAATCATAACTGTGCTTCGCCCTAGATATTGGTGAAGAATTGCACTGTATTTCTTCTTATTTCAATAAAGGGTCTTACACCTTGTGGTTGCTACTTGCAGATCAGAGAGACGGGTGAAAGGCCAAGCAATGAAGAAATTTTGCGGTTCTCTAAGCTGTTTGAAGATGAACTTACCCTTGATAATCTCACGAGACCTCAGCTGGTGGCTCTCTGCAAACTGCTGGAGCTTCAGTCAATTGGAACAAACAATTTTCTGCGTTTCCAGCTGACGATGAAGTTGAGATCTATAAAAGCAGATGATCAAGTAAGGGTTTTTTTTAAATCACGAGGGTGCTAATAGCTTGTCTACTCTTAAGACCTGTTTTAGAGCATGGAGTTTCATTGGCGCCAGGGGTCTGATGTTTCACCATTGAAATGTTTTTGTCTGCCAAGAGCAGGAGTCGTCTCATGGAACCAGCTGCAACAGACTAAGATTCAGGTTGTCCTTGTGGGCTGCTGCTGTGGACACGCTCTTGTGAGCTTGATCAGATCTTTGCCATGACCAAAGGGAGAAAAAGAGAGAGAAGGCGGGGAAAGGTTTCAGGTGGAAAGAAAACGTAAAGGGTTGTGATGAGAGGGGTCTGAACAAAGTTCTTTTTGTTCTGTGTCCGCACATGCTCTGTTTTTTGCTTTCTCTAGCATATAGCAAACTGTGTACTCACCTGAGATGCATCTAATGAATTGCTGAATCACCAGGCTTTCCCCCCTACATCCTTGGTCACCAGAAGGAAACCTGTGTCAAGATTAACACATGCAAGCATTCCTGTGTGTGTAAGACCTGGGCAGTAATTCCAGCAGGATCTTTTAGACGAGGGATGTTCAACTCTGGTGTTACAGATGTCCATGGACTACAATTCCCATCAGCCCTTGCAATTGGCCATGCCAGCAGGGGCTGATGGGACTTGTAGTCCATAAACATCGGAAGTGCCAGAGTTGGACACCCCTGTTTTAGACATTGCATACACAGACATTGTAAAGCGGTAATATATCTCCATGGCAGAAAACAGGAGGTAGACAGAAGGTGAACTATAATTTTTTTTCCTGTCAAGTCACATCTGACTTATGGTGACTCTATTGCAGCGATGGTGAACCTTTTCCAGACCGAGTGCCTAAACTGCAACCCAAAACCCATTTATCTATCACAGAGTGCCAACACGGCAATTTAACCTGAATACTGAGGTTTTAGTTTAGACAAAACCGGTTGGCTCTGAGGCACGTGTTACTCGGGAGTAAGCTTGGTGATAGTTGATGGCTTTGCTTTGAAGCAACCGTGCAATGTGTTGAATCATGACCCTAGGAGGGTTTACTCAGAAGCAAGCCCCATTGCCAGCAACTGAACTTACTCTCAGGTAAAGGATAGTGCTTTAGTTCTTTCCATGAAAATCAGTGGGGTTCAACAGCTCTTAACAAGGTTACCTACACTGCTTCCCCATTAGGTTTAATGCTAATAATCTCCCTGAAATAATGAAGTTATTGTATTGTCGAAGGCTTTCACGGCCGGAATCACTTGGGTGCTGTGTGGTTTCCGGGCTGTATGAACACGGCCATACAGCCCGGAAACCACACAGCACCCAAATGAAGTTATTATCACACGGGGGGCTGGCGGGGGACGGGGGAGAGGTGTGCTGGGAGAGGGAACTAAAACTTTCACTTTCCAAAACCCAATAAACCCCCCACGAGGCACCCCACTTCCCTTCCCTGCGAGGAGACTGGCTGCCTCCTCGTAGGGAAGGGAAGGGGCCGCCTCTGGAGCTCCATGCACGGGCGCCCCGTTTCCTTTCCCTGCAAGGAGACTGGCTGCCGCCCCAGTCGGAAGAGCGCCTTGTGTGCATCTCCCGGCAGCCCCCTCTGGCAGGGGGGAAGGGGGAGATAATGGCTCACGTGCCCACAGAGAGGGCTCTGAGTGCCACCTCGGGCTCACGTGCCACACGTTCGCCATCACGGCTCTATGGGGTTTTCAAGGCAAGAGACATTCAGAGATGGTTTGCTGTTGCCTGGCTCTGTGTCACAACCTTGGCATTCCTTGGAGGCCTCCCATCCGAATACTAGCCAGGGTCATGGTTGAGTATGTGTGACTGGTCCAAAGTCACCCAGCAAGCTCCCATGGTTGAGTGGGGATTTGAACTGGGGTTTCCTAGTTTGCTACCTTAACCACTACCCCACGCTGGCTCTGACCATGAATACAGATTAGTGGGAAGTAGCTTTTGAGTGAGGAGCAGTTGTAAGCAGTGTGGCCATTAAAACACAAGAAGCAGTTCAGCGATAAAACACAGCAGCAGTTTTCTTGTGGCAGACAAAAATGTTCAGGAACAACCATGAATGTATTGTTTTTGTTGTGATTTAACAAAATAAAATTTATATTCCTGAGGACCCTCCAACTATTCAAAAGCCACAACATTGGCAAGCCCTACGAATAAGTGGAAGACGACCCAGTTGACTGTTTGGAGTGGTTCTTAGTTAAGGGAGGCGTTATTTCTTCATCCTGATTGGTTGATCTTGTGTCCTGTCTAGCTGATAGCTGAGGAAGGGGTGGATACCCTGACAGTTAAGGAGCTCCAAGCTGCATGCCGAGCCAGGGGGATGAGGGCGCTCGGTGTGACTGAAGAACGTTTGAAGGAGCAGCTTAAGCAGGTAATGATCCATTATGGACAGTGTTGGTTTTTCGGTTTCACAAAGCAGTTGGTCCTGTCCGTCCGTGCACACTAGACCTCACATCCCAAAGAGCTAACCAGAGATTAGCAGGATCAGCCGTGGAGAAACTGTTTGGATTCATTCTCTGATTGTCTTCAGAAATTAACACTGATGGAAGTTTTGCAGGACAATATGAATTGGGAAAATGACCATAGCCCATATTAATTTTATGTCCCAGTCCTAACAACTTCTTGAATGGATATGTTTGATTAGGGGGAAGAATAAATGTCATCTAATGGTGTTATTTAAAGGTGACAGTTATTTTTACTGGAATAATGTTTCTGAAAATTTAAAACAAGGTACCGGTAGCATGCGCTTCCCTCATATGGTTTAGGAAAAATCCTAGAGGCTGTACACTAATGGCAAGATGGGCCTAAAATTAATTTCTTGCCCCACTCACTCCTGGTGGTCATCTAGCCTTCGAGAGGCTAGTAATTCTAGTAATGTCACTATAGGTTTTAGCAAGACTGCACAGGCACTTTACAAGTGTAGTTATATTAACTTTTTAATCGTTTGACATAATCAAATGTATTTTATCTACTACTTGCTTTTTCGCGAGTTGACCTTTTAGTAAACGGTCACCGGCTGTGTATAAGTGCACTTCTCAGCCTTCGAGAGGGAGGTCTTGTAGAGTCGTTGAGCTTTGAAAGCATGGAGGAACAAAGAGAAAAGAAAACATAATATTTTTGCAACAGCACAATTCTAGAATAATCTGTCATTTATATCTTTGAACATTGGGGTGGGGCTGTGGCTCAGTGGTAGAACATCCGCTTAGCATGCAGAAGGTCCCTGGTTCAATTCCTGGCAACTTCTGTTAAAAAGGACCCGACAGTAGGTAATATAAAAGACCTCTTCCCATGACCTTGGAGAGCCACTACCAGAGCAGACAATGCTGACCTTGATTGACAGCAGGTTTGATTTAATACATGGCAGCTTCAGGTAGCCACATAGCTCTGGCTTTCTGAATCTTGGGCTGACAACAATTCCAATAAAGCATGCCAGCAGGGGAATGAAGTTTTGGAAATGCTAATTAAGTGTGGGTTAATTAAGTTTGTGTCTTTTAACTGCAGTGGCTGGATTTGCATCTGAACCAGGAAATCCCAACCTCGCTTCTTATTTTATCCAGAGCGATGTATCTTCCGGATACACTTTCACCGGCCGACCAACTTAAAACAACACTGCAACAACTACCTGAAAGTGTGGTAGGTCTTGCTAGTATAGAATCAGTACCAAACTCTGTTAAACTCCACCCCCCCAATACAGTTAAATGATATCACCATCATTTTACAGTTTTGCAGTGTTAGAGGCGCTGTGCTAGCTTAGGTATGGTTTTAATGTTAAAATGTTTCAGATCCTTGATATTTTTCATCTCTACCATCCTGAATTGTTTATTTAATTTCTACCTCACTTTTCTTTCCTGCAGAGGCCCAAAGTGGCTCTGCAGCATTCTCCTCTTTTCCATGTTATTCTCACAACAACTTTATGAGGTAGGCTAGGCTGAGAGTGTGACTGGTCCTTGGCTGTGTGAGGACTCAAACTCAGCAAGCTTCCTTGGGAGTGTGGGGATTTAAACTTGAGTCTCCCAGATTCTGGTCTCACACTTTAAACTCCTGCATCCCTTTATAAAGGTTTAGTTTGTGAAGATTAAAAGTAAATATAGCGACTCCACTTCCTTTTTGTGCTTGAGCATTTGAAAGTAGGTACAGATGAGATATGGCAACTTTTTAAAGGGTTCATTTGGTCCATAAGAGCACCCTGCCTTGCCGAAGTGTAGCAGCCAGATATGTTCTATTCTTTGCTTCCCTGTAAGGGTTTTCAGGGCTGCTTTTATTTTTTAAAAATATTTTTTATCCATATAAAAGTATGCACAAAAAAAGAAAATTATAGAACAAACAAAACAGCTTTTAAACTAACTGATAGTTTAAACTAACTCCCTGGAAGCAGCAGAAGGAGTAGCAGCAGAAAAGAGGGGTGGGACGGAGAGTACTAGTCCGTGTTCTTGCTGAGAGGCGGGGCTTTGTTTAGGCTCTGTGCCTGCTGAGAGGCGGGGCTAATTGAGAGGTGGGGTTTGCTATTAGCTCTGTTGCTCACTCTTTGGAAGCAGCAGCACATGCCGCAATTGTTTTTACTCAATAAGGACATATCTTTTGAGGGATAGTAGAAGGTACCTTGGAGTCTTAGCAAGGGATCACGGGTTCAGCCATTAGGTCTGGTTCTTGGAGTGCAGTATACAGGGACTTGTCTACGTAGGTAAAAGGAGAATTTTGGGGGTTGAGAAATTCTTACAGGAGGCCCTGCACTATTTAACTGATAAATATGGCTGGTGGGGGAGTTGCTTCAGTTACTTGCAACAGCTGTGGGATGTTTTTTTTTTGCCGGAGGATGTGTGTAGCCACATTTGCAACAAGTGTAAGTTGGTTGCTCTCTTAGAAGAGAAGGTCCAGCAGCTTGAGGCGCAAGTATCTACACTTCAAGACATTAGGAATAAGGAAGATTTCATCGACACAGTGGAGGTGACAATACTGGTTGAGGAACGCATCGGCAGTCTTTCTGAGGCAGATGGCTGCTCTCAAGATTTGGGCAATTGGAAAAATGTGACACAAAAAAGTAGGGAGCGTTGTTTGAGCTTAAAGCTACAAAATCGTTTTGAAGTTCTCTCCCTTCTCAGCGAGGACGAGGATAAGGAAGATGCACAGGAGCAACTGAGCCAAACCTCAGAGAATGTGCAAGCAATAGAAGGTTCAGCCCACAGAGTGGCAAAACATCAGCGGAGACGTGTAGTTATGGTTGGGGACTCCCTGCTGAGGGGAACAGAAGCAGCGATTTGCAGTCCTGATAAGTTGTCACAAGAGGTATGCTGTCTCCCTGGGGCAAAAATTAGTGATGTTACTGAGAGGCTGACGAGACTTGTTAAGCCCTTTACCCTTTCCTTCTGATCCATGTGGGGACAAATGACACTGCAAGACGTAGCTTTTGGGACATCAGAAGGGATTTTGAGGCTCTGGGAAAGAAGCTGAAGGATCTGGATGTACAAGTTGTCTTCTCATCTCACAAAGAGGAGAAAAAAGAAATTTGGAAGACCTCTCCAGTTTACAGGGGAAAAAAGAAGGGAGAATTTAACACGCACACACACACACACACACACAAACCTATTGTGGTTAGATGAGCAAGAGGGAGATGGAGAGACTAGCACTGCCACTTCTCCAAGGTGGATGGGGAAGAAAAGTTGGAAGAGATGCCAGAACTCATCACTCCCAGCTCTCTTTTGCACACAGGGGAAACAGAATCCCCAAACCCTTGCCAACGCTCCCCCCTCGGCAAAATGATGGTCCTGCAGGGGAAGAAGAGCAGCAACTGTTTTAGCTTCTCCCCCCCCACACACACACATTATCCCTGTTGCCTCTTTTCTGGGGGTGGGCAGGGGAGTAGAACCAACAGCCACCACATCCCCATTGTATGGGCTCAGTGTGGGAAGAAGGGGGAGCTGGTGAGAGGCTGGCACAGAGGGCACAGGGGGAAAGAGGAGATACTTCCTGTTGCAGGTTGCATTTCCCCACTTGTAAAAATTTTAAACTTCCCAGCATGTGATTGATTGACAAGTGATCGTTTTGTGTAACGGTGGAAATGATTTTTTTTGTTTCTTTCCATTGTTTTTGTGCTTTGAATCATCAGCTCGCAAAGACCATGTCTAGATGTTGTTGCACTTCAGTCTTTTCCCCCCAAAACACTCAAGTTCCTGAATGTTTATCCAAGAAAAAAGCAACTCATGTCAACATTGATCAGGGAATTCAGCTGTAGCTGATCATGGTGATAAAAATGTGTTCTTGGCTGACATACACATTTTGGGTTTGTCTACATAGAAACAATGTCTGAAGCAGTTAAAATTTCTGCTTAGGATTTGTATTTATACAGCTTCTGTATCCACGTTCCTTAATTTCTGACAGAAATGCACCATAGAGTTCCTTTGATTCTTTTGCATTTATCAACCATGTTTCAAGTTTTCCATCTAATATTTTTCTTCCATTATTTCTCATGGGATCTGTGTCTGTCTTCCTACCTTGCCCTTGACTAGCCAAGCCCCCATTTCCAGGTAATGCTACATCATTGTTTCCATGGTAGCCCCACAGTTGTAGCTCCCGGGCACCGATGCTTGCAATGGTGAAGCCCCGTTGCAATTTGGTGCATTGCATCGTTGTGCAGCTGTTAGGCCTTGTGCCAGTTTCCATTCCCCCCACCCCACCCTGCCTTCTTGCCCATCTCCCTTTCCTTCCTCTCTGTTTATGTAGTTTAAGTCACAATCAGGTTGCTTAAGGCTTCATCTAAACCAGGAGTGTCAAACTAATTTGTTACAAGGGCTAGATATGACATAAATGTGACTTGGTTGGGCTGAGTCCTGGTGGAGGGTGGATGTGACTATCTGGCCCCTGGGCTGCATGTTTGACACCCCTGATTGAAACCATACTAGGACCCTCAATGGTGTCTTTGTCCAGTTCTGTGGTAACTTTCCTAGAGCTGTCTGTGAAATGTCATCTCAAAAGCTTTAGCCACTTTTAAATTCCCTTGCTCTTTTCTGCTCATCTTATTTCCTGCTTGGTTCCGGTTCCGGCTACCGTTCCGTTCGGTCACTCCCTGATGAGCTCCTCCGCATTTTTAAGATAAGTTTTATTTCCTGCTTAATGTGCGCATCGGAATGATTATCCCTCTTGCTCTGTTTGTGGCAGGGCGGGTCATGTTGGATTGATCGGAATTTGAGAGGAGTGGGCTGCAAATAAAAGAAATAACTCTTCTTTAATTGCAGGGGCCAGAAGCAGACATGTTGTGTGCCCAGCGTTAACCTTCAGCGTTCTGTTTTGATTCCTCTAGTACTATGTAAAACTGAAAGTTGATTTGATGTTTTCAACAGGCCAAAGAAGCTCAAGTGAAAGCCGCGGAAGTAGAAGGAGAAGAAGTTGATAACAGAACCAGGCTGGAAGCCACACTCCAGGAGGAAGAAGCTATCCGGAAGGAAAACCAGGAGAAAGAGTTGGAAAGGCTGTCCGATGCTGCTGAAAAGGCGAAAGAAACGCTGCAGGTGGCTGCCAGGGTAGGCATCCATGTTTTGCTTGCTCGTTATTTGAAGTGGGCTCTTCAGAGATCGCTTTGACCTTTCTTGACACGCATAAAGCAAAAAGGAATCGCCACTTGTCTGCAAATTACAGAGTTCTCCAAATGGGGCAGGTTCTGCATGAATTATTCTTGCAATAATTACATGAATACTTGAAGGCTGTGCTTGATAATTTTGTAGGTATTCTTTTGACTTTGAGGTTATTAGGGAAACTTGCGATAGGGGGAGTAGTAGTAGTAGTTTGGATTTATATCCCCCCTTTCTCTCCTGTAAGGAGAGCAGCAGCCGCTTCATCATTTTCCTAGAGAGACCTCTGCCATGCTGTCAGTTGCCCTCTGGGGAAGGACCTTGGCTCAGTGATAGAGCAACTGTTGCAATGCCAAAGGTCCCAGGTTCATTCCCAGGCATTTGCAGTTAAAGAAATAAAGTAATAAGGGATGTCAAACACCCTGCAATGCCTGAGAGCCTGCAGTGCCGCTGCCAGCCTGAGCAGACAAGACTGGCTTTCATGGATTTGATTTAATATGTTTGATTTAATATGTGGCAGCTTCGTGTGTGTGTGTGGAAGAAAGGGGGGAGGACAGTCTGGCCTCAGTTACCGGAAAAGAGGTACAGGGTGGATGACCCCCTTCCTCACCAAGAAATGCAGCCACACCGCCACCTGCTGTTTGGGTGGGGGACAAGGAGATTCTGATTTCCAACCGTATAATTGAAACAGAACTCTAAGAACTCTGCAGCAGGGAAATCAACATTTCAACAATGTGTTGCAAAGATGCTTC
The DNA here is from genome assembly GCF_021028975.2 of Sphaerodactylus townsendi. Taxonomy (NCBI): domain Eukaryota; kingdom Metazoa; phylum Chordata; class Lepidosauria; order Squamata; family Sphaerodactylidae; genus Sphaerodactylus; species Sphaerodactylus townsendi. The sequence goes on from NC_059431.1 coordinate 123,085,532, forward strand.
TCAGGATCCATATGTGTTGAAGTGAACGATACTTTGCATTTCAGAAAGAGCTGGAGGCAGCCATCGATCTTAATTCTGCAGCTGCACATACAACGAAAAGCCAAATAGCTGTGGATGCTGAGGAAGAATTGGCAAAGGCAGATCTAACTCTGCACTCAGAGACATTAAAAGACACAGCGCCAGTGCTGGAAGGCATTAAGGTGAGCTTGGTGGGAGCGAGGAGCAAAACACCAGCTTAATTGAGTGTTTCCTTAATTTGCTTTAATAGTTGTTTTCTTTTTAAATTGACCGCTTGCATAGGTTTGCAGAAAGTGTGGGTGTGGCTTTGACAAGACCTGGATTGTGTTGCTCACTTTACGTCCTTTTCTTTAACTCACAGCACAGGGGGAAGTAAAAAAAAAATTTCTGAGTGTTGGCTTTGAAATTCAATTTAGCTTCAGAGCAACTGCATGGCAGCTGTTTGGGCTGGGGGAAATGCAAAGATGCTTCTGAGCTCTTGTCCTGGATTAGAAACTGTGGGGTCAGACAAAATAGGTAATCTAGCTGTCGAGGCAGTTAGGCCGCACTAAGACACTGCATATTGAATATGTTTAACAGGAGCATTTCTTTCATCTGTGGGAAGCAATCAAAAAGATGTATAGGCTGGTCAGCTTCTGCAGGAAGTTTTGGTATTTGGGAAAGCTCTGGCTTGAAATAGTTGCAAGTAAGTTTTAACTCCATAGATCTTATTAAACTACTCTCACCCCTAGACACTGAAGAGGCTTATTTCACTGATTTTTCATATTCTTTAAAGAAGAGCATCTTTGCCAGGTTCTGATATGTTCAGGATACTAAAAATCCACTTTAAAGAAAAGGCCCTTATCTTGTTTACGAGTGTCACAGTTTTGTAGTACCCATTTCAGCAGTAGCAAGCATCTGTGCTGCTTTTGAATGCAGTTACATGTGCCCAAATTCTTGCATCTAAGAATTGTTGTTAGCAGAATGGTAGTTTTCTGTCTGTGTCGTAGAATACATTGGTCTTATGTGAAGTGTGTCACGGGTGGCCAGCTTGTGGTGCACGAAGGCAGCAGGAGGCTATGGATGATAGTGGAATGACTCATAGCCTGGGCTGTTTACCCACAAGACACCTGGTGGTGCCAGCTCCTCAGCTCCGGCAGCCAAATGCAGGACTTTGCTAAGCCATGTGCAACGTGTTGCATGACTCGGCACCTTGCTTGCTTGCCCCCCCCCCCCCCCCCACCGTTGGCCATTTCTGTTGTTCTGTGTTAGACTTTAGTAATACACTTTGTGAATGGAAGTAATTATATTTATATACACTTATTAGTGGTTCTTATTATTTTCATGCCGCAAAGTTTGATACTTGGCAGCGGTGTCTACGGATTAAGGTTAGGAACAAATTCTGTATCACTTGATACTAGAAACTTTTAGCTTATGGGTCCTGAGAGAACAGATTATATACAAAAATCAGACATTCTCCTTCTTGCAGCCCAATCGGGGGGTTGGGTGGGGTTGAATGCGGCTATGGAGGCGGTGTGGGGCTGCACCAGCGGATTTTCTCTCCCTGGGGAAGTTAACCTGGTAGAAGGGCAAAACGGTTAGGGTGCGGCCGCTGTGGCCCTTCACAGTGGGCAGACATGGCACAGAGAGCCCTTCTGTGCCCCTGCCGCCTCTGCCACTATGGTGAGGGTACGGCCAGAGGACGGAGCAGACATTAATCGGCATTAATCGGCTTCCTTTGGCCTCTGAAATACCAGCACGGGGGGCTTGGGCTTACACCTTTGGGTGGTGTAAGCCCACAGAGGCCAGTGGAGGGATTTTCGGTGGCAGGGAGGGGTTTTTTTGCTTCTTGCCTCTCACTGCTGCTGAGAGGTGCTCCTGGAGGCCAGAGCACCACTGCATCCTGCCCCCAGGGGCTCTGGATTGGGCTGTCGGGTGCAGGTTGTGATCTGCTTACGTGGGAGTGATGCTTCTTAAACAAAGATGGCCAGCCACATTTGAGCTTGCAGCTCCTCTTTGCTCGACTAGGAAAGAAGTGGTGTGTGCCTGGTCTTGTACAATGTGAGGAAGCTGAGGATCTTCCACTTTTCCTCCTGAGATACTGCCTTACGTGGGTTGGATCTAGGGGAGCTGAAGGAATGTCCTCTCTCATATGTTCCTGCCTAGGAATTAAGATCACAGGAGGAGGGTCTCCTGACTGTCCCATCGATCAAAGAAGCTTGTTTGGTGGGTACCTCAGAGAGGGCCTTCTCAGTGGGAGCCCACAACTGTGATACAGTCTCTCCAGGAAGGTTTGTCTGGCCCCCTCATCTTCTGACTGTAGGGAGCAATAGAAGATGACTTTATTTACTTTTATAAAGTACCCATGCGAGCGTGGAATTATGGCAGCATATCTTCGTCTGCTGATAAATCCCACTCAGAGGAGAGCCTTGGCTACTGCAAGATGTAATGTGCTGCCATCAGCTCTGCTGGAGGGAAGATTTAAGAATATGGAACGTTCTAAAAGAGTTTGTTCATGTGATAGGACTACGGTCGAAACACTTGACCATTCTTTGTTTCTATGCCCTAAATACAATAAGATAGGCATGAAATACATGAATTCCATTTTCGTGCAATGTTCTCAGTGGCATGAGTGTTATAAGATACCCAATCTCCTGAACAGCTCTGATGTGCTCTTTTGTGAAACTGTTGCAAATTTTATACTGGAAATTAGTAATTTTAGCAATTTTAACTGTATTTCTTAACCTTGTTTTGTTTTAAAATTTTGTCCTGTTTTATATGCCAATAAAGGCTTGTGTTGATGATTAATACTTTTATAAAGTTGTAAAAAAATTATGTGTTCTGTTTTATGTATGATCTATATTATAAGTTGCCTTGAACTCCATAAGGAGAAAAGGCAACTAATACATGAGTTAGAAAGGGCAACTAATACATGTTTTAAATAAATAAATAGGTTCCTGACATCTGGAAGTCTGGTTGGTTTTTAAATGAATTATTCTGTTACAGAAATAGGTTGTTTGTACCCTAATGCAAATGGGGCCCCTCTGCATTTCCAGCAGCGAAGCTTGCTTGCTTTTTTCTCATCTTTCTCTCATTTCTCTCTGTCTTTCTGTCTCTCTTCCCTCCCCTCCCCTCCCCTCCCCTCGGAAAGGAGATTTCCACATTCTGGAACATACTTTAAAATTGGCTTTTTTGTGTGTAGGGCGAAGAACTGAGCAAAGAAGAGATTGACTTGCTGAGTGATGCTTGCACTAAATTGAAGGAGCAGAAGAAATTGCTGACAAAAGAAAAGGAGGAACTTGAGGAACTGAGGGACGATGTCCAGGAATACAGTGAGGTAGGAGGAGGACAAGGCCTTGAGCTGGTGAAATTTTTATTTATTTATTTATTTATTATTGCATTTATAAACCGCCCCATCCCCTAAGGGCTCTGGGCGGTGAACAACAGCTATTATAAACAATGTAGCAATAACATTTAAAACCATTAACATCATTAAATATATAAAATTACAGCGTTCTGTGTGAACCATATGGCATCCAGCGTTAAAACTATCAACAAAAAACCCCTCCCGGAGAGGGGGGCGGTATAGATGTTACGAACTCCCAGAGTAATAAAGGGAGGGACAGGAAGGGTGCACACCATCAGCGGCCGGCCTCCCCGAAGGCCCGGTGGAATAATTCGGTCTTACAAGCCCTGCGGAACTCTCCAAGATCCCGCAGGGCCCGGACCGATGGTGGGAGAGTGTTCCACCAGGCCCGGCTGGAGGCCAGCTGTATCATTGAGGGGCCGGGGACCACCAGTAAATTGGCCTCTGCTGAACGCAGAGGCCGTGTAGGGACATATGGGGTAAGGGGGTCCCAAAGGTACGAGGGCCCCAGGCCACGCAAAGCCTTAAAGGTTAATACCGATACCTTGTGGATGATCCAGAACTCCACTGGGAGCCAATGCAGCTGGCGCAATACAGGCTGAATATGATTGCGAGAGGCACCTCCTGTAAGTAAGCATTCTGCTGCATGCTGGACCAGCTTCAGCTTCCGGATCAGGTGCAAGGGTAGGCCGGCGTAGAGTGAATTACAATAGTCTAACCTGGAGGTGACTGTTGCATGGATCACGGTGGCCAGGTCAGCTTGGGAGAGGAAGGGGGCCAGCCGTCGGGCCTGACGGAGATGGAAAAATGCAACCTGGGTTGTATGGGCCACCTGGGTCTCCATCAAAAGAGACGAATCCAGGTGGACCCCCAGGCTGCGAACAGAGGGGGCTGGTGCCAATGAGGCCCCCTCCCACACCGGTGGCTGGAAATCCCCAACCTCCCCTTCGCGTCTCAGCCAGAGGATCTCCGTCTTTGATGGGTTTAGTTTTAACCTGCTCTGTTGCAACCAACCAGCGACCGCCTCCAAACAGTGCTGTAGAACTGCAGGGGCAATGGCCGCTCCCCCCTCCATCAACAGAATGAGCTGAGTGTCATCAGCGTACTGGTAACAGATCAGCCCAAAGCTCCGTACCAACTGAGCAAGGGGTCGCATATAGATATTAAATAATAGCGGAGATAGGAGCGCACCATGGGGCACACCGCACTGAATCGGGCACCATCGGGAGGCCTGATCTCCGCACCACTTTCTGAGTCCGGTCCCGGAGAAACGAGACAATCCACTGAAGGACAGTGCCCTGCACTCCGGAAACGGCCAGGCGGTGGGTCAAAAGATCGTGGTCGACCACGTCAAACGCTGCGGTAAGATCTAATAATACCAGCAGCGCCGATCCGCCTCGGTCAAGCTGCATACAGAGCGTATCTGTGACAGCGACGAGAACGGTCTCCGTCCCATGCCCAGCATGGAAGCCGGACTGGAAGGGGTCAAAGGCCAATGTGTCCTCCAGAAAACCTGAAGCTGCTCCAGCACCACTCTCTCAATTACCTTCCCCAGAAACGAAAGATTCGAGACGGGGCGGTAATTGGCCAGATCTCCAGGATCTAACGGTGGTCTTTTTAAGAGTGGGCGGACCACTGCCTCCTTCAACCCACCCGGAAAGACTCCTTGCTCAAGGGAGCCATTGATGATATTCAACAGGTGGGGTCGTAGCTCCTCCCGGCAGACTTTGACAAGCTAGGAGGGGCACGGATCCAGACAGGTAGTAGGTCTAACAGCAGCCAGGGCCCTGTCAACAGCGGCTTCAGAGAGCAGGGCAAACCGGGCCAAACAAGGGCCTGAAGACGGCAAGGCAATCAGATATGGGGTTTATTTGGAGGGGAAAACTGCAACAGGGAAGAAAACGACTCGTTTCAGGGTAGCTGCTGAGGGTCTTGGTTGTGGGGGGAGAGCAGTTTAGCTGCCAGAAGATGATGCTTCTCAACTCAGACCTACTTGTTTTTCTCACCTGCAAGCTTTTCCCTTTTACACAGAGTCGCAAGACAGGAACTTGGTTTAGTTCTGATTCATTCTATAAAAAGAGCAAAGTGGCCATCTTACTTTCATATTGGAAAATGGTGATTATCCCAGATTCAGACAGTGGTTACCATTTCCATTTCCGTTCAACAGCAAAAGGCATTTCCATTCTGTTAGCTGCACTGAGCCTGGCAGTCGACCTTCTGTCTTGACTCAGCTGATCTGGCCATGTGGATCCATACCCCGATTTCCTCAAGGCTAGACTTCTGTCATGCTCTCTACATGGATCTTTCCTTGAAGTTAACTCCAGAAACTCTAGTTGATAAAGAATGTTGTAGCCACTCGCGGGAGTTAGGTGGAGCACAAGCATCCCAGCCATTCTGCAAGCAGTTCACAATTGACTGACCAGTTGCTAGGATCAAGTCCGTTGGGTGGTTATGACCTGCACAGCCCGTACCGGCCTTATTCCCACAAGAGCTGGAGGACCACCACTTCCACATTGTTGTTGTTGTTGTTGTTGTTGTTGTTGTTGTTGTTGTTGTTGTTGTTGTTGTTGTTGTTGTTGTTGTTATTATTATTATTATTATTATACGCATAACAACACAGCACAAGTGTCTGGAATTCGTCTCTGAATATCGAGTCCTTCCCAAGGACCTAGGATATTAGAGGTATTTGCGTAGAATGTGCGCAGTTCCTAGAAGTGCTGCTTTCTGCCGCAGGTGGACTGATGTTCTGTCCAAGTTCAGGCTTTCCAGATGCTTTTCCAGGTTTCTTGGGATTCCTCCTACAGCACCAGCTACTATTTGGATTACTGTTGTTCTTTTTCACCACAATTGTTCAATTTCAATTTGTAGGTCCTTGTATTTCGAGATCTTTTCCAGCTCTTTGTTCTCTTTTCTGCTGTCAGCTGGCACTGCAACATCGATGTGTTTGTCTGTATTCTAAAGTCCCAGAGTATTTTTGCTTCTTCATTTTCTGTGGTCTTCTCTGGCTTGTGCTCGTGCCAAGTCTTGCTACAGGGCGGCCGTACTTTTTGCAAGGGTTCCAGTGCAACACTGCTGCTAGCCTATTGTGACATTCAAGATAGTCAGTTTGGGCTATTTTCTTGCACCAGCAGGTGATGTGCTTCACGGTTTCATCATTCTCTTTGCAGAGGCGACACTTTGGGTCATTGTAGGACTTTTCAATTGTGTCTTTATTGCATTTGTTCGTAATGCTTTCTCCTGGGCAGCAAAAAATCAGGCCTTCAGTTTCCTTCTTTAGAGTTCCCCTTCTGAGCCACTCCCATGTTTTTTTGCTGTCGACCTTCCTTTCATTGTTCTTAAAGTACTGCCCATGGAGTGGCTTGTTTAGCCATTGCTGCTTTCGTGTTGTAAACTATTGGACTCTATACGACGACGATGATGATGATGATGATGATTGTAGATTTCACATCTGCCAGATCTTTAGCTGGTTGTTGGCCTTTATTACAATTCGAGCCTCACCCAGAGGCCTAGGAAGTTGTAATGTATCGGCGTAGTATTTGTGCGGATCCCAGCAGGCTTCCTTCTGAATTTGACAGGTGTTAATTTTGTCAATTTGAAGATGTTTCAAGTTCCCCCAGATTTTTATAAAGCATTTTCGGACTGGGCCCTCCTTTTGGCCTCTCTGTTTACTATGGTGGATAGTTCAGGTACTGTCCCGGGGTCTTGGGTAAATGCAATAATAACACCAATATTCAAAAAGGGTGACCACATGTCACCGGCTAATTACAGACCCATTAGTCTTTTATCTGTCTCCAGTAAACTTTATGCCAAACATCTGTTAAATAGGCTTTGTACATGGATCGATGAGGGAAAAATCATTCACCCCGAGCAAATAGGGTTTAAAAAAGGCTGCTCTACGCTTGACCACTGTATGATTCTTAACCTGTTATTAAAATACAAAAAAGGGCGTGATCTAAGATCTTTGCTGCCTTTTTGGACCTGAAAAGTGCCTTTGACTCAGTTGTTAGAGAGTTGCTATGGCTTAAGCTAGCAGAGATGGGAATCGATCTTAGATTATTATTATTTATCAAATCTCTCTACTCAAACACAACCTGCCAGATAAAATGTACAAGCTCTGGAGACCTAACCCCAAGGATTCCCGTTGTGAAAGGTGTTAAGCAGGGCTGTGTATTGGCTCCAGTCTTGTTTAACGTATTTATTAATGATCTGGTACACGCATTGTCAGATGTTAACTCACATAGCCCAGTTCTTTCAAACAAACACATACTACTCCTACTTTACGCTAATGACGTGATATTGATCTCTAGGTCTCAAGTGTGTCTTAAAATGCTTTTTAGAAAAACTATGGAGTACTGTACATCTAACTTCCTATCCTTAAATCCAGAAAAATCAAAAATTGTCATTTTTTCCAATGTGTTTAAGCCTTCCAGATGGCTTATCAATGGGATTAAGGTTGAACACTCCCAAGTCCTTTAAACATTTAGGCCTAACTTTTCATCACAAAGCCACTTGGGCTAGACACAGAGACACTGCTATAAAAGGAGGCTATCACACTGCTTCAGTGGTGGTAAGTTTTTTTCATTCCAGGAGAAGGGGATATGTCCCCGCTTCTCTAAAGGTTTTCAACTCCAAGGTAGTTCAGCAACTTCTCTATGGAGTTCCCCTTTGGATAACTGCATGGAACAACTCAGTTGAAAGAATACAATCTGGCTTTCTCTACAAAATACTTGGGGTACCACACTCTGTACCATATGCTGTACTATGCTTAGAAATTGGTCAGAACCTACTTGAAATGAGCATGGCTGAATACATTCAAGTATTGGATCAAACTATGTTTTAACTCTGATGAGCGCAGTTTAACATATATTGTGTGCCCAGACCTATTTGCCTCCGAATGGTATCAATTTCTTAAATCAAAAATCTACTCTCCAGGTTTAATAATTGAAGATCTCTGTATGCTATCACCCAGAGAGATTCTGCAAACCTTAAAAAGCAGACTTTTAGAACAGGAATACCATATCTTGTTGGGGCAAGCAAATAAATCATGCTCACCCCTTTCTGTTGGAATAGTACCAGAACAGGGGCACATAGCCAAATATCTTGAACTATTAATTGAACCCCAACAGAGATGGATTATTACAAGGGCCAGATGCAATACTTTCCCATCGGCCATTACAAAGGGTCATACCTATCTATCCCTCTCCAGGATCGGATCTGTCCACACTGTAAAAACCAAGTGGAGACTCTTAAGAACATAAGAACTAGCCTGCTAGATCAGACCAGAGTCCATCTAGTCCAGCACTCTGCTACTCGCAGTGGCCCACCAGGTGCCTTTGGGAGCTCGCATGCAGGATGTGAAAGCAATGGCCTTCTGCTGCTCCTGAGCACCTGGTCTGTTAAGGCATTTGCAATCTCAGATCAAGGAGGATCAAGATTGGTAGCCATAGATCGACTTCTCCTCCATAAATCTGTCCAAGCCCTTTTTAAAGCTATCCAGGTTAGTGGCCATCACCACCTCCTGTGGCAGCATATTCCAAACACCAATCACACGTTGCGTGAAGAAGTGTTTTCTTTTATTAGTCCTAATTCTTCCCCCCAGCATTTTCAATGGATGCCCCCTGGTTCTAGTATTGTGAGAAAGAGAGAACAATTTCTCTCTGTCAACATTTTCTACCCCATGCATAATTTTGTAGACTTCAATCATATCCCCCTCAGACGTCTCCTCTCCAAACTAAAGAGTCCCAAACGCTGCAGCCTCTCCTCATAGGGAAGGTGCTCCAATCCTTCAATCATCCTCGTTGCCCTTCTCTGCACTTTTTCTATCTCTTCGATATCCTTTTTGAGATGTGGCGACCAGAACTGAACACAGTACTCCAAGTGCGGTCGCACCACGGGCATGACAATCCTTGCAGTTTTTTGATCAACTCCTTTCCTAATCATCCCCAGCATAGAGTTTGCCTTTTTCACAGCTGCCATGCATTGAGTTGACATTCCCATGGAACTATCAACTAAGACTCCCAAATCCCTTTCCTGGTCTGTGACTGATAGCACTGACCCCTGTAGCGTGTATGTGAAGTTTGGATTTTTTTGCCCCTATGTGCATCACTTTACATTTTGCTACATTGAACTGCATTTGCCATTTCTTAGCCCACTCACCTAATTTATCAAGGTCCGCTTGGAGCTCTTCGCAATCTTTTGCTGTTCTCACCACCCTACATAATTTGGTATCATCTGCAAACTTGGCCACCATGCTACCCACCCCTACTTCCAGGTCATTTATGAATAGGTTAAAGAGCACCTGTATACCCTGTCTCTGTCCTTAAACTGGGATTTATGTGCTTTACCCTCAAGTCTTTTGTAGACACTATCCCTTGTCACATGCACATTGCTATGTTCCCTGCTTGTTTGTGGTTGATTTAGAAAAACCTCCCTCTCTGTCTGCATCCCCTAGATACTGTATTCTGAACCGAAGTCATCTCCGCTCCTGTCGGCTTTCCCCCAGGGCTCAGTTTAAAAGCTGTTCTGCCACCTTTTTAATGTTGAGCGCCAGCAGCTTGGTTCCTCTTTGGTTAAGATGAAGCCCGTCCTTTTTGTACAGGCCTGCCTTGTCCCAAAAGGTTCCCCAGTTCCTGACAAATCTGAAACCCTCTGCCTTACACCACCTTCTCATCCACGCATTGAGACCCTGTATCTCCGCTTGCCTAGCTCGCCCTGTGTGTGGAACAGGTAGCATTTCGGAGAATGCCACCTTGGGGGTCCTGGATTTTAACCTTTTTCCTAGCAGCCTAAATTTAGCTTCCAGAACCTCCCAGCTACATTTCCCAATGTCATTGGTACCAATGTGGATCACAACTGCTGATTCCACCCCAGCACTGTCTAACAGCCTATCTAGACGAAGCGTGACATCCGCAACCTTCGCATCAGGCAGGCACGTCACCATGCGGTCATCACGTCTCTCACAAACCCAACTCTCTATATTCCTAATGATCGAATCACCCACTACAAGGAGCCCCCCACCTCCCCGAGGGGTATCCTCAGTGCAAGAGGATATCTGACCACCAGCTAAGGAAGGGGTCCCATCTAAGGGAGCATCTTCCACCACCTCAGACTGGCACCCTCCATCACTCAGACTCTCATTCTCCATGACATCTGAAGAGACCCGGCTGCTAGGTCCCTGAAAGCCTCGTTTGTTGCCCTCTCTGCCTCTTTCAGCTTCTCCAGGTCTGCCACCTTGGCTTCAAGAGAACGCACACGTTCCTTGAGTGCCAGGAGCTCATTGCAGCGAGGGCACACCCATGACTTCTGTCCTAGTGGCAGATAGTCATACATGTGACACTCAGTGCAAAACACTGGAAAGCCCCCATCCCCCTGCTGGCTTCCTGCCTTCATATCTAATTTTGTTTCGATATTCAAATACTGATTTTAATTAGTGCCTCCCTCTTAAGGTTTCTATACCTTCTACTATCCCTTAAAATATGTTCTTATTTAGTAAAACACCGCTGGTTCCAGAGACTAACTGAAAAGTCCTTTCTGGCCCACTGCTCTTCTCCACTTCTCCTCTTCTCTGCTGGTTCCAGAGACTAACTGAAAAGATTTAAAAATTTGAGAAGCCCCACCCCTTCAGCAGCCTCCACCAATCAGCAGCAGCCCCAGGACAAGGAGAAAAAAAGAGAAAACCCCTGTTTAAAATACACTGTTTAAAAGATGTGGCTTTGAGAAAAGCCCTCTGTAAAGAAAAACCAGAGCTCACTCAGCCCTTTGTGGCCCACTGCTCTTCTCCACTGCCCCTCTTCTCTGCTGGTTCCAGAGACTCTTGCTCATATTATAATTGACTGTCCGAGATATGTGGGTATTAGGAATTTCTCTCCTGGGCTGGTCTTAGACAGACCTGAAGGAGACTCTGACAACTCTGTTGTGGAGCTTTTGTTAAATAATACAGAGGCCGTGCTCTTGGAAAAAGTAGCAAAATTTCTTTTACAAGTGACAGAACTTTCTAAGTAATGTCCAATGCTAGATACAGTTTATCTGTCTGTGTTTTGAATGTACTTTTGATTTGTACTTCAGAAATGTCTGTAACGCTCTGAAGCCTATTTTAATATGCCTAATAAAGGTTGTTGTATTAAGATGTTTCAAGTGCTGCCCTAGTGTTTTCAGGATGGCATCCAGCGTTCTGTTTACCACTGGGATGACCTCAGCTGGTTTGTGCCATAGACGTAGAAGCTCAATTTTCAAATCATGGTCTCTAGTGACTTTCTCGTGCTCTTTTTCAATGACCCTGCTGTCACCAGGGACTGCTGTGTTGATGATGGTCACCTTGTCCTCGATCACGGTGATGTCCGGTGTATTGTGCTTCAACACTTTGTCCGTTTGGATTCCAAAGTTCCACAGGTTCTTGACCTTCTCATTTTCTATTACTTTCTCTGGACAGTGTTCCCACCAGTTCTTAGCTGTTCGTATGTTTATTTATTTTATTTATTTATTTCTTCGATTTTTATACCGCCTGATCCCCGGAGGGCTGTTGTAATTCTTGCATATGTTGTAATTCTTGCATATGTTGTAATTCTTGCATAAATTCCAGTGGATCATCTTGGCCACTGAATTGTGCCTCTGTTTGTACTCAGTCTGGGCAATCTTTTTGCAGCAGCTGAGGACATGATCTACAGTTTCATCAACTTTTTTGCACAATCTGCACTTTGCATCATCCGAGGATTTTTCGATTCTGGCCTTGATCACATTTGTTCTAATGGCTTACTCTTGAGTGGCTGAAATCAGCCCAAAATTCCACACCAACTGAGCAAGGGGCTGCACATAAATGTTAAATAACAATGGGGACAGTGGGGCCCCCTGAGGAGCCCGTCAACAAAGCGGGCTCCACTGGGAGGCCCTATCCCCAAGCCTCACTTGCTGGGTCTGCTCCCAGATAAACGAGGCAATCCATTGAAGGGCAATACCTCACAACCCAGAAACGGCCAGGCTGTGGGTCAAAAGGTCATGGTCGACCACATCAAATACTGTGGTGAGATTGAGTAACACCAGCAGCGCCATCCGCCTTGGCCAAGCTGCATGTGCAGCGTATGTGTGATGGCAGTGAGGATGGTCTCTGTCCCATGCCCCATACCCTGTTGTGATACCACCACTCATCCAAGCACAGCCTTCTAAAGCTGTTCCCCTAGCGAAAAGGGGAGATGAGCAGCACTGCCTCTGGTATGCCCTCCCCCCTTGTTTGATGGCCTACTGGCAGAGGTCAGGAAGACTCCGGTGTGCCTCTTATCCTGCCAAAAGTACAAAACAGTATTGTTCAGAAGGGTATTTTTGAAAGATAATAGGGCAGTGATTCAGGAAGGTACTTTTATTTAGGGAACAGGACTGTGAAGTCTATGCTATGTATCTGTTTATTGTGTCTGTGATCCTGCATTGCTTTCTACCTCATAATTTGTTTTGTTTTTTTGGATGGCTTGACATAGTATTTCTGATACTTGTCCCCTCTTTGATTTTTGGGATTGCATATTGCTGTCTCATGCTATCTGATTACATTGTTTTAAGCCAGGGTTGCCGAACCTTTTCGAGCCAACAGCCAGCTTTGCAGTTCTGACACAGTGTGGTGAGCACAGCCACAAAATGGCTGAAATACAATGGGTGCCACAGGATGTGGGGTCCGCCATAAAATGCCCACTATGGATCACCTTCAGCCACACAGTGAAGATTCTGGTGCTGTGGTGGCAGCTGCTGCCATGGCAACATTTTTTAAAAATCGATCAAATGGCTTATCAGAAGCCTTGCTGGGAAAAACCTCCCCTCCAAAATTATTTAGCTTTCCACGAGTCCATCATGAATATTGAAAAGTCCCCTCGCGCTGCTGCCCTCATTTCCAGCACTTATGTGAAATATTTAAGGGGCAGCCAGTCTTAACTGAATTGTGTAAGTTCTGTGGAAAGTGGTTCTGTGTGTGGTGGGCACAAACCTTGAACCTAAGGGAATCAGGTCACCCCTCAGGGTTTATTTCTTTCATTTGACAGCCATTTGACATCATATTTACCTTATTAAGAACCCCATCCAAAGGGGAGGGGGCAAATCCAGAGGTGGGATCCAGCCAGTTCTCACTGGTTCCCAAGAGTAGGCTACTAATTATTTGTGTGTGTTGAGGGGGGGTTACTAATTGGTGATTTTGCCACTTGATTTTTGCCTTAGTTACGCCCCTCCTCCTCACAGTGGCGGATTTGCCTGGGGACAAGGGGTACCCTCTGTCCCCAGCGCAACAAATCTGGTCATGTGGGGGTGCAAAATCGGCCCCCACGTGACCAGATGCCTTCCACCAGCCATGAAGAGAAAAACTGAAACTCACTCTTTTGTGCTTCCCTTGTTCTCCTGCTGCCTCGTCTTCAGCCTCCCTCAGACCCGCCCTTCGTCCTCTGCAACCACATGGGCAGGGCCAAGGGAGGCTGAGGACGAGGCAGCAGGAGAACAAGGGAAGCACAAAAGAGTGAGTTTCAGTTTTTCTTCCCTTCCTGCCAGCCACCGAAAAGGCAATAATTGTGTGTGTATGTGAAGAGGGTCGTCGCCGGGGGGAGGGGGGCGTATGAATGGCGGGCATTGCACCCCCTTCCTTCCCCCCTTGTAGCTGTCCTCAGTGCATGAATTGTGAAGAAGTGTGAGGGAGCCATGAGTCAGAGGGGGCAGGAAAGAGAGAGCGCCTTCTCTGTGCTAGGCTAATGTAGGCAATAATGGTGCTTTGGAGAGGGATGGTCTTGCAGCCTGACTTTAATGCAGGATGGGATGCACACAGAAGCAAGCCTCACTCAATGCAAGAGGAGCTTCCTCCCAGTTCCAGGATTGCACACCCTCCCCCTTAGCCCTGCAAGTGAGACTCCTTGCTTGCAATCGCCCCAATTCCTGAGTGAATATTGCAACACAACTCTGGCTCAAGCTTGGAGTAAAAGATGCATCCCGTTAATTTCAGTGCATTAAAAAAAATTTATACTCCAAAGGAAGCAGGTCTAGTTTTGCAGCCCTCTCCTGTTACACGGCTGAGTCTACAGGGAGGCTTGCAGAACTGAGTCCTGAGTTGTGGAACTGGAGTTTAACATGGTTGCAAATGGGTGAGAGAAACTTCGTTGGAGGGGAGTTTGCAGAAGCAACAGCCCCCTCCCCCCCCAGCCACTTTCCCCCCTTAGCGACATCCACAGGTGGGATCCAACCACTTCTCACCACTTCTCTTGAAGTGGTTACTAATTTTTTCTGAGTGCCGAGAAGGGGTTACTAAAGCAACCTCCCTGCCCAATAGGGACTGGAGGTGCGCGTGTGCGGCGGCGCCACTGTTTGAATCCTACCACCATCCGAACCCGTTATTAAAATTTTTGGATCCCACCACTGGCGACATCCCCCCATTTCTGGAAACCTTTGCAACGGGACAAAAAAGGGTTGTTGTTTTTTTTTTAAAAGAACCTTTGCTAGTCTCCTCCCCGTCAAAATGATTCCAGCAAGCGAGTTTATTCTTTCCTAGCAGGACGGAGAAGGGAGCAGGAAGCACAACTCTTCCTTCCAAAACACAGCCACTTTCTCGGGCGAAAGGAAGGAGCAAAGGCGGCAGCAGCAGCAGCAGCAGCATCTCCTTTCTCTTTCTTTTCCACCTCCGAGGGTTTTGTGAGGAGGGCTGTGCATTGCACATGTGCAGCTGGCATCTCCTTTCCCCTGTCAGAGTGGCACTGTGAGTGGGTAGGGTTTGCTCAGGACTCGGAATGTGGGGGGGGGGAATGGAGTTTACTCCCCATTCCTCTTCCTCCTCCACTTCTTCAGGTACCCAGGTGGGAGAGGGGAGGCTGCAGCTGCTGGGCGGGGAAAACGTTTAGGCAGGATGGTTTGCATGCGAGGAAGAGCTCCTCTGCCTCCTCTTCCTTCTCCCCCCCCCCCTCCGGTGATACATGAATGAGAGAGAGATTGGGGCATGGGTGGTCCATATCTTTTTTCCTCAGAGGTCAGTTATTGGGCTAAACAGCTTGCTGACTCAAAGCTGCATTTTCAGTGTTTTCTGTGTCTTAAATACAAAAAAATGCATATTCTTGAACATCCTTTGATCAGTGAATTATCTTTAATTGTATTTCAGATTCAAAATGATCGGTAGTATGTATGTTTAAAAGTGTGCCCCCTACTTAGCCTTGTTGTTCTGGAATTACATCAGCAGCTTCAACAGATATTATTGCTAGCTGTATTGCTTCATAGAGAAATTCATGAAATCATCAGTAGTTTTAACAGGACTAAACAAAGTACCACAGAACAATGAACAAACTTTAGGGTTTCATGGAAGTCTTCATCAGACAGGACTGAAATAATAGCAGCATGTGTTAAACTGGTGAAGACACAATACTGGTTTGATTAAGTCCCAATACCCTATTTAAAATGGCTGTTTTGTCTCATTAGATTTCCTTGCTTTGTCGTGGACCCAAGTTATAATTTTTTTAATGGAAGCACAAAACCCAATTGCCATGATTTAAAATTCTTCCTTACCTTTATAGAACTTGGAAAAATGTGAACTCTACTGTAGCAATAGAATACATTTTTCCAGGAGTATAATCAGCATTTGTGAGCACACTGATTTAGACTAGTGGTGAGCATCTTGTGATCTACTGAGCAAGACACAATTTACCAGCCATGTTCTATGGTTTGCAATATGCATGATTTTGTAGGCTCACAAAACAACAAGTAGGCTGCCCTACACGGAGCAAGTCATAGCCTGTGATCAGTCACAGACCAGGAAAATCAGTCACAGACCAGGAAAGGGATTTAGGCATCTTAGTTGATAGTTCCATGGGAATGTCAACTCAATGCATGGCAGCTGTGAAAAAGGCAAACTCTATGCTGGGGATCATTAGAAAAGGAATTGATAATAAAACTGCAAAGATTGTCATGCCCTTATATAAAGCAGTGGTGCGACCTCACTTAGAGTACTGTGTCCAGTTCTGGTCGCCGCATCTCAAAAAGGATATTGAGGAGATAGAAAAAGTGCAGAGAAGGGCAACAAGGATGATTGAGGGACTGGAGCACCTTCCCTATGAGGAGAGGCTGCAGCGTTTGGGACTCTTTAGTTTGGAGAGGAGACGGCTGAGGGGGGATATGATTGAAGTCTACAAAATTATGCATGGGGTAGAAAATGTTGACAGAGAGAAATTGTTCTCTCTTTCTCACAATACTAGAACCAGGGGGCATTCATTGAAAATGCTGGGGGGAAGAATTAGGACTAATAAAAGGAAACACTTCTTCACGCAACGTGTGATTGGTGTTTGGAATATGCTGCCACAGGAGGTGGTGATGGCCACTAACCTGGATAGCTTTAAAAAGGGCTTGGACAGATTTATGGAGGAGAAGTCGATCTATGGCTACCAATCTTGATCCTCTTTGATCTGAGATTGCAAATGCCTTAACAGACCAGGTGATTGGGAGCAACAGCCGCAGAAGGCCATTGCGTTCACATCCTACATGTGAGCTCCCAAAGGCACCTGGTGGGCCACTGCGAGTAGCAGAGAGCTGGACTAGATGGACTTTGGTCTGATCCAGCTGGCTTGTTCTTATGTTCTTATGTGTGGTGCTTATGATTTATATGATTAAGAAAAAGCACCAATTTAAGATACTTAAATTAAGTTTTCCAGTTTGAAATTCATTATTCTTAAACAAGCACATAGAATTATTGCTTGCTGTTGTAATTTAAAATATCTAAAGTATGACTAGAGAGCCTTTATGATGTTGGATTATATTCCAGAACCTTTGGTCAGGAAGCCCATGTAGCCTGCAAAGTTATACCTCAGAAACAGAAAGAAGATTTCTGTTTTATGGGCGATGGCATAGTTCACTGCAGAGGAGGAGATTTTGACTTGTGCTGTTTGTTTATTTGTAGTCCCCTGCAAATTGGGTTTTCAAGAATAAACTATGCTGGTCTGGCATGGGCTGGGGGAGCACACACACACACACCATAACTTGGTGATGAACATGCTTTAGATCTAAGTGTATGGCTAGTGAAAGATGGGCTCTGAAGAAAACACAGGGTTTGAAGAATAGAGGCTGTATACCTTAAAAGGCCCAAGAAAGGAAGATTTGGAGGGCTAGGGATTTCAAACCATGGAGCCAAGGATACATAATTTGCTAGATCTGTAGTCTCTGTCTCCAAATCTCCAGGAATTTCCCAACCTGCAGTTGGTAACTCTGGAGTAGACTAAAAGCCACATGGGTTGGGGGTGTGGCAACAACGGAGCAGGGGATTATCTTAGAACAGTGATGGCGAACCTTTTTGAGACCGAGTGCCCAAATTGCAACCCAAAACCCACTTATTTATCGCAAAGTGCCAATGCAGCAATTTAACCTGAATAACCCCCTCGAGCAGGGCCAGCCTGCTGTAGCCTTCAGCAAGTCCCACATGCGCCGCTTTGAGCCTCTCTAGCATCTCTGCTGCCTCTGCACCCACCAACCCCTGGGTAGCAGCCACCTGGAGCACAGGCACCAGGCCTGCCAGCCGAGTCCTCCCTGCTCGCTGAGGTGCACGAACATCAAGGCCAGTCTAGATGTGTGTGTGTGTGTGGGGGGGCAATTTCCCCCCCACATGACGAACTCTGTGCGTGCGTGCCTGCAGAGAGGGCTCTGAGTGCCACCTCTGGCACCCATGCCATAGGTTCGCCACCACTGTCTTAGAACTTCAAACATTTCAGCCCCACCCACTTTGTCCTCTTCAACGACCTGTGCGGGTGCAGAGGAGGTTTTGTCCCTGGGTGCCATTTTCTCCCCATATGTCTCTGGTACCAGCTAGGATCTGGGAGATCTAGGTTTAAATCCCTACTCTGCCATAGAAACTCACTAAGTGACTTTGGTTCAGCCAGCCTAATCTACCTCAAAGGGTGATGGTTCTTAGGATAAAGCAGATGAGTGGGAAAAGATGTTGTAAGCCATTCTGGTCCCCATTATGGAGAAAATTGGCGTATAAATATTTTTTTTAAATCTTACATCCCAATAAATCTCTAGTTTATGCTGCTTCCTGCTCCTATTTTACCCTATGCTTTATTTGCCTCATTTTCCCCATGTATTGCATCAATTTCAGATCACATCTGCATGCAGGGCTGTATAGACCACGTTGTTCTTTGTGCAATATTGAACTAGTTTAAGTTGTTCATAAAAATGTTGAATTATTTCTGCCAGGTATCTTTTAATACCCAGGTATATGCCATTTCATTATCAAGTATTGCGCGAGAATGCAATAATGATGCAGTACGTCATTCTGTGTGTACTGCTTGCTCGCTTGCTTTCTGCAGAATATTACTCCATGTGTGTACATGCCATATAAACATAGGCATATAAGCATGTGGAATAGATGACGTAGTTATAGGAATCTGAAGGGGAAGTAGAAAAGAGGGAGGGAGGGAGGGAGGGAAATATGGGAAGGAGGGAGGCAATTTAGGATGTTTTAGTGGGGGGGGGGGTTGAGAGAGATAGACAATTAGATATGTTTGTAATATGTTAACTTGTTTTCCTGTTTTTCACTGCTTCACGTCGCACACCATAGTTTGTTTGTTGGTATTATTGAACAATTGTAAACAGTTTTTGGTTTCTTTGAATCTAGAGGCGGGGTGAAAAGGAACTGCACCTGGGGTGCGCGTGCCCTACGTCGTTGCCTCAGCCCCACCCAGGAGTGCCCTGCCCAGGAATGCCCGGCCACGCCCCCGTCGTGCCCACCCAGCTCTATTGGCGCTATGCCACTGTTTGAATCCCACCACCATGAGAACCTGTTACTAAAATTTTTGGATCCCACCACTGGGCAAATCTGTTCGTGGGCGTGGTGCATGGTGCCCCACCCTTCGTGGAGCACTTGTCCTGCCAGAGGGATGATTTTGCTGGCATAGGGCTGCTGCAGCACCCCCCTCCCCAAGCACTGGGATCTGGTGCTGGCATCCCAGGGCCGCTGCCACCACCTGCATATCAGGGGCGTGGCAGAAGGCGTCCAGGGGAGGAGCTGGAATTACTCCCTCATGGCCTTTGCTGCTGTTACGCTGGTGGGCCACACTTCAGACTTAGGCCACTGAAAAGTCTGTTGTGGCCCATAGAAGCTTCTCAGTGGCAGGGAGGCTTTTTCCCTTTTCAAGCCTCCCTCGCTGCCAGGATGCCTGTCTTGGGATGGCCCTGTGGCGCCGCAGCTGCAATACCCAACTCGTAGTTGGGGCTGCCCATAATTTATTTTCTCTTAAGTACATATTTACTGTTCATCTCCACCTGTGTTTTTAAGTAAAAAATCAGAGAAAAAGTAGTCACAGGTATGCATGCAGCTTTGCTCTAGCAGTTTCCCAAAATTAGAGACCCTTGGAGAGCAGATAGCTTACATACTACCAGTCCTTTCTTCAAAAGGTTGCGCCCCCCTTAAATTTGATTGTGCGTGGCTGTGGTTTAAATGTCCTATAGGAGGCCAGACTGTGGGTAGGGTGGCTGGGCATCCTTCAGCCCAGAAGGCAGCTTCCGCAGAGCGTTTCCCCCCTTCTCTCTTTTAACCCGGGGCCACAGTAGCAACCCACAATACCTCTTGGTTCATGACTGGCACCTCAGTGGTCCTGAATGCAGCTATCTGAAACTCTGTTTCTGCTCCCATTTTTGTTTCTTATAAACCTGACTTCCGGCCATGGTCTCCTTAATACTCACACAATACCTCTTGAAGGTGCTCTTGTGTTAGATAGTTGTGCCTTGCTAGGTTCCTGATTTTTTACTGGGCTTGGTCCTTAGGATTTGCAAGAAATAAAGGAGTTGTCTAAGGAGGGACAAGAAGAAGTGGTAGAAGAGTCCAAAGCAAGCAAGAGGCTGACCAGACGGGTGAACCGGATGATTGGGCAGATTGACAAAATTATTCGGGAGTTGGAGACAGACCAAAAAGTGGTGGATGGACAGCTGGACAGTGGTGCGAGTCCTCCCATTGGGTAAGTGTGAGGTCGTAACTGAAGATCTTAGTCATGGGTGCTGTGTACTAATTAGTTCAAACACAAGCATGCTACTTCTACAATTTTTTTACAGCTGGAGCATGAAGCTGTTCTTTTAAATCATACATGTGTAGCATTTCCCCATCAGGTTGTTCCATAAATAATAGTGCACAATTACCCAGATGGTATACAGCTTACACAGAGTCTGAGATCTTTCCACAATCATATTTGTATACTTGTTGACGTCTTTGGGTGAATCAGTAAGTGTTGCCATATTGTGATAAACATGTGGATTCTTCCTTATCTCATTTGAATTATGCCCTTCCCCCACCCCTGTAGACTGGATCCACTGGTGACGGGAGTCAAAAAGCCTGTGCTAGAGATTGTGAAACCCATACGTATGATGAAGGCTACAGTGAGAATGGGAATTGGGTAGGGTTCTACCAGAAAAGCCTGTAGGGTTCAATGCTCTAATACTGAGGTTTGTGGGAGCAGATATTGTTGCTGTTAAGGTCTTTTAATGAGCAGATTATTCACACCACTGGTTAGAATTAAATATGAAAAGAACTTGCAATGACTGGGAGATGGGTCTCTTTTTACCTTGTATCCTCCTTGCCCAATACTTCTTTCACTTTCTTAACAGTGCTCTCATTTCCCTGCTTCCTTCTGCCCCCCCCCCCCCCCCCATGAGCCAACTTACCTTTATCTTTCCCCTGCCCTTGTATTCAGCTTTCGCTCCACTAGCAGCTTCTCCCCCGGGAAAAGTCTGACTGTGTTGTGTGATGGCTGCTGCTGGGATGGACTGAGTTGCACGAATAACAAGCGTCCAGTGGTTGACCTTGGCCTCTCCCTGGCAAGATCTCCTCCATTATGAGATGTAAGGGGGAGGTGACTTTTACAGGGCTGTTTTGACCTCACAATCCACCCCACTTCCAAGGTATTGCTTTACAGAAGCCTGGTCTAGGTTCTATGTTGTAGTCGCCTAGCAAACCCCCCTCCAAATTACCACTTTGATCTCAGAAAATAGCCTCAGTGGGTGTTCTGTTCTTTAAACTCTACAGAAATCCCCCTTTCTTCCCTGACTCCATTTTACCGTTTTTTTGATCCACACTGCATGGCCTGCTTCAGAAGCAGATATGTTATGATACAGGAAGTGTTTTGTTTTTTTAAATTCCTGTGTTTAAACTGCGTCCTATATACAGGTTGTGTTTCCCATTTAGGGAGAATCTCATCAGTATCAATGAGCTCATTAGTGTGATGAAGCAAATTCAGAAAATTCCGGAAAGCAAGTTGAAGAGGCTTGCCGAAGCGCTGGATGAAAACCAAGATGGCAAAATTGACATCAATGATGTTGTAAAGGTGAGTCTTCCATGAAGTATTCGGTTTTCTACTTTTAGAAATGTTCAGCCCTGACCGTTACTGTATTCTTCGCATAATAATGTTGTACAGCCTTTGTTTTTGTAAACGTATTTGCTATATTACCAGTTTGCTGTTTGGTTTTCTGCCTTAAATATGTATTACTTCTTAACAGTTTGATCAGAAATTTTTATTCCATTTAATTCCGAGGGGCAGAGTAGAAATTTAATCGGTTGGCCATTTTATGTCCAAGTTAAACACACACTCCAGCTGTGCCTGCCAAACGTAGGCTGTTTTGTAAAGCCACTGCCTGCATTGACGAAGCTGTGGGGAACAGGGCTGTGGCTCAGTGGCAGAGCATCTGCTTGGCATTCAGAAGGCCCCCGGTTCAATCCCCAGCATCTCATGTTAAAAGGAGCAGGTAGTAGAGGATGTGAAAGATCTCCAGCTGGAACCCTGGAGAGCCTTTGCCAGTCTGGGTAGACAATACCGGCTCAGACCGCTGGTTCAGTATTAGGCACCTTCATGTATACATTTATATGTGTGCACAAACGATGAGTCCCTTTTCATCAGTGTATTGCTCCGTTGTCCTCTGCTGCTTGCAATTCTTAGTCACACTCTTCTGTTTGAACAGCTTCTATTAGGGAGGGACCCTTACAGAGGAAGAGAATACTGTGATCTCTGTAGTCTTGTGGTGTCAGAACTGGGGAAACCCTCTGAAGAATGGGAGTGCTGTGCAGGCTGTTTCCTAGTGGGGAGGAAAGCAGAGCTCTCGGGTCAGCCCTCCAAGGGTCCTCCGAGGGATGACATGAAGCTGCCTTTTACTGAGTCAGACCTGCGGTCCATCAGAATTGGCATTGTCTCCTCAAACTAGCAGCCACTTTCCAGGATCTCAGGCAGAGCTCTGTTTGCCTCACCTGCAGCCTGGTCCTTTCTACTGAAGACGCAGGGGATCGAACCTGGGACCTTGTGCGCGCTGAGCCATGCCCTTTCTCCACTTGCGCTGCATCATCAGGAGGCTTGTAGGGCTGTCAAAGCTGTCTCGGCCCAGGCAGAGAGAGGGAGGGGCTTTGCTCCTACAACTAAAAATCTGAAAAGACAGCCCACTAGAGGTTCCACCGTTGAGAGGTTTTAGATTCCTGAACCAGAGATTAGGTTGGTGGGTGCCTGAGAAGACTGACTAAAGGAAAGAGTTTCTTTAGTGTTTCTATAAACAAAATCCCACGTTTAATCAAGTTACGTTTATAGTTCAGTTCCTTCATACCATGGAGATGTTTGTTTTCTTTTTTAAAAAGGCTGCGTTAGTCTTTCTACATTATAAAATATTGTGAAATTGGGCTGCAGTTACTGTTGGGTATGTCACACCCTTGGCTATACCTCTGCCTGCCCACTGTGGCCTGTGGAGTCTGTCCTGTTGCCTCAGCTAGGACCAAACGCTTCTCTCCAGAGAATGGCTTCTTTCTTGTCCTTACTCGGGCGTCAGCCAGCCACTTTGTCCTCCCCTGCCATTGGAACCCCAGGCCTCTAATCCTTTTCACCCATGCTCCTCACACTCTCAAGCAGCTTCCACCCAGAACCCCAGCCCTGTGATCAGGCTCTTCTCCTGGCGTGCATTCAGGCTTCCTCCCTGGATGCTCAGTGCCTGTTGTGACTTCGAGAAGCAGCCCGTTCGTAGGGGGTGTTAGTGGTCCAGCAGTCCTGAGCCTCTTTCCAGGGGCCATGGCTTTACTCCAGTGGCAGTCCATCCTCCTGCGAGGGCCACTGCTCTGTGACTCATCCGGACTCCAACTTACGTCCAGCAGTGGCATTCGGCTTTGGCCAACTTCTGCAGGGCTGGGGGCCTTCCTCTCCTTTCCTGCCCTGCCTTCTTCCCCATTGACCCTGCAACCAGGGTCCCCAAGTAGGATCCTGTCCTTTCTGGGGGCGGGTGGCTCTTTAGGGGCGAGGAGTCCAGTGACGTAGTTCCCAGCCAGGGTGCATCTGTTCTTTGCTCAGGCTTAATCTTACAGTTAACTTCCCTCTTAAGTGGAGAGTTTAAAAGAATTTGTACGGGAAACAAAGCATAATTTCTTTTCCTTTTTCATTCGTGTAGGTCGTAGAACTGATCGACAAAGAAGACATCGATATCTCAACGAACCAAGTAGCAGAAATAATGTCCCTGTTGCAGAAGGAAGAAAAACTGGAAGAAAAAGAGAAGATGAAAGAGAAGGCTGAGAAGGAAGCTGTAGAAGTGAAGAATTAGTCCCACTCTGATTCCAAGCTTGGAATTGAAAGGGATAATTTTGAGTATTTGTCCAGCACCTGATATTTATGAGATGATGGAAAACAATGTTGATTGAAGCGGCAGAATGGAATGTTTCACCACAAGAAGTCGCAAGCAGTTCAGTCGTCATTCCGTGAAAATGAAGAGTTCAGACTCTGGCATTTAAAGCTTATTTCTCCCTCTAGAGCCCTTCGCCCTTTTGTGGTGCGTCAAAACAATACCCTTGATAGTCCCAAAATCATGCTACATACCAGGAATATATTATGGACAAATTAAAACCGTTCTCTTCCTTGAATTGTGTAAAAAGCCAGCAACTTCCTTTTAAAGAATCTTTCACTTTGCAGGAAGACATTTCTCCTAACTTGACAGAACAGTTACAATCTGTGTAGCACTGTTAAAAGTTCAGGAGTCATTGACAAAATATCTAATTGGCATTTTTATCAATTATGTCTCTAAAAGGACTTTTACCCACACTACATCATATTTGAGTTCTAAAAGCACTCTGCTTGCCTTGTTCCTATGTATTGTACATGCTGTTAACATTTCAAGGATCGCACAGAGTTCAGAGATGCTTCCTCCCCGTAGCATTTTCATGACTGGCTCTGCCAGTTTCAAAGGGTAAATAATAAGTTGGAGACCTCTGAGGACTCAGTGGGGAAGAGAAACCTCGTTCTTCTGACGCCCAGTGGCCCTCTTGCCCGCGCTGCATCTGCAGTGCCTCTTTCACACCTTCCATTCCCCACTGGTCCATGCTGGCTCCAGCAGCCACTTCTGACATTCTTCCTGGGGCCCCTTCTCAGCTTTTGAGTCATTTTCTCTATCTCCATGTCCTTCTTTCTTTTCCGTCCTGCTTTGTTTCGTCCTTTCATCTCTGCTGATATTTTGAATGGTTCTTGAGAGCAGATTTCTTCCTTTGTGTGTGTGTGTGTGTGGGGTGACCTTGACAACCCAAAATGGCTACTGAGCAGCCGTTTAAGGTTGCCCAGGTCAGTATAGAAAAACACTGCTGAGCTTCCAGTCTTGCTTTTAATTTTCTGTAGAATTTGCTGAAGGGCTTAGGATTGTGCTTGTTGGTTCATCAGGGCTCCGTAAAAGTCCTTAATACTTTCTGTAAAATCTGCAGAAAAGTCTGAGCAAGGCCAGGGGCTCAGCAGTATTGTTTGTGGCTGCCTAGGCACACCTGGAATGGTGGCGGAGATCTCACAAAGTAGTTTCTTTCTCTCCCTCTCCCCTGTTGGCTTTTTATTTCATCCCCATCCCTTTTGTGCTCCCTCTCCCCCAAAATCTTTAAGATATTTCTGTCACCCTTGAAATTCCACCTGGTTTACAGGAAGTTCTACCGTTGCCCTCCATGGCCTTTCCTTGCAGATTTTTTCATCTGCCTAGTTGCCATGCTGGGCAGGATGCAAAAAAGGCAGATACAAGAAACGTGAGATGAAGGGAATGTGGGCAGCTGCGAGAGCCTTCACATTTCTTCTCTTCTGCTTCCACCAGTGCACTGCACATCTGTCTCTGTTTCTCTCTGTCTCAGTGTACCAGATCAGTGGCCGTCTCTGCTTTAGTTCTTCCCATTCATCCATCTCCTTGTTTCCTTTCCCTTGGAAACGGGGATCCCACTGTAACTTCGGTCTCTTCAAAATCCTCAGTGCTTCTTGCGGTTGCGGTAGCAGCACCTGTCTGTCTCCGATGCACTGTCTGCAGCAGCCTCCTCCTGTGTCTGAAAAGTTGGCTGTTTGGAGGGATCACTGACTGAGGGTGGGGGGGAGGCTTTGGAGCTTGTAAGTTTGGCATAAGTTGTTTCACTCTTCTGGTGATCACAAATGAAAATTTTCATTAGGATTTCCCCCAGGATTGGACCATGCAAAAAGAAAGGTGCTTTTGTGGTTCTAGAGCAGGGGTCTGCAACCTGCGGATCTCCAGATGTTCATAGACTACAAATCCCAATTGGCCGTGCTGGCAGGGGCTGATGGGAATTGTAGTCCATGAACATCTGGAGAGCCGCAGGTTGCATACCCCTGTTCTAGAGAGTACAGGAAATGAAGCTTGACGTGTTTTAAAAACTGCCTCTGTCTCTCTCTCGCTCTGTAATTATACATAAAGTAACCAGGAAAATATCACTTCCAGTTGTACTGTTGTTAACTTTAGATTATGGAAGCAAAAATGTTGTTCTCCTCTGGTAAGATAACATGTTTCTAATCACTTGATTTTGATGTCTTAAATGAAGTGACTAACCCAGTAAATCAGGAGTGTCTGAATACTAAATGCTAACACTGTTTTCGCATTGCCTTGGTTGTTGCTGACTCAGTAAAAAGTTGGCAAAACCACTAAGTAGGTGGCTCGTTCTCGTGTTTTGTTTGGCTTCTTAAAATCAAGCTCTTCCTGTAATGTAATAATAGCAGCTGAGCTGGACATTAACACAGATTTTGATCACCCATCCTTTCAAGCACTAGTATCTGCTTTTTGCTTAAATCTTAGTTTAGAACAGGGATCCCCAACATGGTGCCCCTGAGCCCCAGGAACCCTGCTGACACTTTTTCTGGTGTGCACCAAGTGCTTTTAAAAAGTGGATCGGACTAGTTGGGGCTTCTTTCCAGCAAGGCTCTGATTGGCCACTGGAAAACTGATTTTTAAAAATTTTGTTTTGGCCACAGCTGCCCCCACAGCATAGAGATCTTCTGGAGCAGCTATTTTGTGGCACCTATTTTGTATCTGTTCCCACCACGCTGTATCAGATTTCCAAAGGCTGCCTGCAGGCTGAAAAAGGTTGGGGATCTCTGGTTTAGGAATAATACTTTGTCCAAAGAGCTCACTTTCACTATTGACAGGCCATCTGTTACTAGATCTTAAAACTTCGAACTGCATGTGATTTTGTGCCAGTGCCGGAATGCTTTGCTGTATGAATCTGAGGCCTGGTTCTGTGTAACTGATAGATGTGGCTGAATTGGGATCTGAAAGGAAAATCTTGGAAGCCGCAGATCCAACTGCTGTTCCGGTGGCCTGCAGTGTTGACAGAAGGGCTTCATTTGTATTCCCTGACAACATGTATAGAAGATTGGTGAAAGAGATTACAAGTAATCCGGTTTTCTTTTACGGACTGGCTTAGAGGACACTATGTCCAGTGGACCGCATCAGGACATAGCACAAATGCACTTTGGGATTGTAAACTTGCTGTGTATTGGTGCAGTCATGTAAGGTCTGCATTCTTGCCGGGAATGCTGCATAGGACACTTCCACTTGGCATCTAGGGACAAATTGCAGATGTAGGATTTTGGCTGTCAGTATGGTCAAATCAAGCCACGGGTAGGTAAAACATTGAAGCAGCTATAAAAAATTAGTCTCAAGAGCATACTTCTTGAGTAGCATTGTGTGAACACTCTTGTACTTGATTCAGAATGGGGTTGCATTTTATGAACTTTCTGGGGAACTGCTCAGGAAACACAACTCATATTTTCCCTTATTGTTGTAGATGCCATGTTAAAAGTGGGCGCATGTGCCTGGCAATTATAGCAAAGCAAAAATTTCTTCTGGTAAGTTCTTAATTAAAAAAAAAACCTCTGAGGTGTAGTGCATGGGTACAGAACATGAACAGAATAAATGACATCCTTCTAGGTTTGTCCTTTTGTTTAAAAATTATTTTTATTCTGAATTAGAGTGCAACAAGTAGAATCATAGAGTTGGAAGAGACCCCAAGAAGGGCCATCAAGTCCAATCCCCTGCCATGCAAGGACACACCATCAAAGCACTCCTGTCATATGTTCATCCAGCCTCTGTTTAAAAACCTCCAAAAAAGGAGACTCCACCACTCTCCAAGGCAGTGAATTTCACTGTCGAACAGCCCTGACGATCAGGAAGTTCTTTCTAATGTTTAGGTGGAATCTCTTTTCCTTCACCTGGAATCCATTACTCCATGTCCTAGTCTCTGAAGCAACAGAAAACAAGCTTGCTCGCTTTTTCCACATGATATCCCTTCAAATGTTTAAACATGGCTGTCATGTCACCCCTTAACCTACGCTTCCCCAGACTAAACATCCTCAGCTCCCTAAGCCTCTCTTCGTAGGGCATGGACTCCATATCTTTTGCCATTTTGGTTGCCCTCCTATTATGCAATAGAGCAAATTCATTTTGTAAGTCACAATTTTTTTAAAAAATAGAACATGCACAGATATTTTTCCACAGATCTGTCTCCTATGTCTATTTATATTTCAGCAGCAAGTCCTGCAGTACCAGAAGGAAAGAATTTAACTTTTTTTTAAAGCCCTGAAAAGGAATCTATTTATAAAACGTATGCTTATCTTCCTACCAGCTTTCCCATTGCTGATGCGAGTGTTTAACAAAGTTAAGAATTTTTATGGTTTTTGTGTGTTATTTCTATTTAGCCTGTGCTCTTATATTGAGCTTGGCTGATCTGGGATTTTAATAAATAAATGAAAATTCCATTCGTGAAAGAATGGGGGGTGGATTTTCTGACCATCCAGAAGTCTTTGTTGGGTTTATGGGACCCATGTTCAATTCTGAATGCAGGCATTCTTTCAATTAGACAGCCTTGTATTTTGAATCAAGTAATTATGAACATTGCTCTTCCAGAGGAGAGCCAGTTATCAATAATGTAGCCTAGTGGCTCCCAACCTGGGGCACATATATCCCCAGCAGTCTGTGCCAGAGCATTTGGGGGTGCGTGAAAAAATTATGTAATTGGGGTGAACTAATATGGGGGTGAATTTTAGGGAAACAGGTTGCCAAGGGGTATGTGAATAAAAAAGGTTGGGAACCACAGATGTAACCTATCAGCTTCCAAAACTTCACTAGCATAAACACATCTTAATATGAAACATAAATGTGCTGGATTGTGATTGACAAACTCCTCCAGTCCCTGTTTGCAAAGGGATTGCATCAGACCAAGGTCAGGCCAACTTGGGCCAGAATTAAGCTCCACTTCATTACAAGAGAAGGTCTGGGTGTCTTCTTATTTTCACCCTCTTTCCTTTCCACCAATGCCTACCTGCCACGGCCAGCCTTAAAATAGGGAATCCTTCCTTCCATTTGGCCTCTAGAAATCCCATGACTGTACCCAGACTCAACAATCTGGGGGAGGTAGAGATCCTGGTAGACTCTGCTGGGGTGCTCAGGGTTTATATGGCTTCTTGAGCCTGGGTCCGATACTGGAGCAACTGCAGCCACTTGATTAGTTTGGAGTGAGGCTGGGTGGGTGCTTGGCTGAGCCCGCTCCAGATCAAGTTTGAACGTCAAAGGGGGGGTTTGAGCTTGCTTTGCAGTGATCTTGTGCGGATGTTTGTTTCGTAGCCCACCCAGTTTAATTCTTTGGTGACACAGTTTGATGCCCGGTAATTTCCTTCCACTACCAACTCCACTTGTTGGCTGTGGCCCCTGCCTTGGTCCAGTTTAATGCCCAGTAATTTCCTTTCTGTTCAGATATGAACAGGAAAAAGTTAGTAACATGTTGATTGGCAATAGTTCTAGAAATGGATGGCTATGTTAAGACTTTAAAATTCTGTAAGAGTTTTATTTCTGGTCTTTAAAACGTGGGCTATTGTCTGGTTCATTTGCTCCCTAGCCTAGGCCTTTGATAGATTGCATCGTTGACAGATATATAATATTTAGGATTATTATATATTATTATATATATTAGCGCAAAATATTTTTGTACCTGTGTTTTGAAATGGTGTGTGAATATTTTTATGAGATCTGGAAGCTTAAAAGCCAGCCATTTAGCTAATGGAAAACTAATTGTTGTATGGAAAATGGTGGATTTTTTAAACAAGAGAATCACACAGTTGTGCCCTGGTGGTCTAGCAAAGAACGAATCAGGGCCCGGATGTGTATCTAAGTGGCAAGTAGATCATTCCAGCTTTTTGGTGAATTCCAAATTTCCAAGCAAGGTGGTTTTGTGATACCAAATGCCTGTGTTTATATACCAAATGTCTATGCAGTACCAAATGCCTTTGCAGGATCTGAAACGATTCTTTCTAAACTGGTTTATTCAGCATGAGCCAAGAAATTTTTTTCAATCCTCTTTTGCATAACCCCCCCCCCCCCCCCCCGTTTCCAGGGTGACCCATGTGAGGCTGCTATACTGTTTTCCCCTGCTCTGTTGTTGATCCTTTCCTGGTCCGCTCTTTATCTTGTGGGTTGAGTTTTGTTTTTCTCAGTCTTTACTCAGTCCTCATTCTTCCGAGTTGGTTTTGGCTTTACCTGCAGTTTCTGGCATTTTTACATGCCGACAGATGACACCATAACAGAATTTATTTTTTGATGTATATCTCACCCTTCGGGGATGTCCAGATTTTTTTTTTCTTATGAGACAGTGCTAATGTGCATCATTCAGGGTGACCTAAACACTGCATTTTTCTCAGGGCCCTCCTTTTGACTCTGAGCCTCTGGAAGTTTGCGCCATCTCAAATGCCTCCTTCCTTACATCTGGGGACCTTGCTGTGGGCATGTGTCTCCCACTGTGGCTCCTGGTCTTCTGCAATTTAGTTGGTCATGCTGCTACTTTCACTAGGGCACTAGACATGCCTTTGTCTTTTATTTTAATTCAAACATTCCTCATAGTCATGGGATACACTATAATTATGCTTTCTTCAACCACACGGGGGCCAACTTCCAGATACTCCGACTCTACACTGGCTATTTAGCTTTGCCCAACAATGGGACCTTCTGTGCCCTGTCCTTTTTTGTTTTGGTTCTTTTCTTGAAAGGAACCACCATCATTGGGGAATGCCCTTCTAATCCCTCGGCAGGGTAATCTGTTTTTATGTTTTTCCTCTAGCCTTCTTTGCCTGCGCAGATTGCTCTGCAGATCACGCGAGGCTCATTTCTGTCTTTTCTTTGGCTGCATCAGGCCTGCTTCAATACTTTAATGATTGTGGTGTGTATTCGCACTCCTACTTTGGTAGTTTTAATCAGCTCTGTAACAGTGGCCTCAAGTCTTTTCTGAGTGGCAAGTTTCACTACCAGAGCTTCTACCTCTAAGTGGAGAAGAGTCTCTAGGAGGACTGTAATAGGGTTTGGATCCTGCATCTTGTGCTGTTGGTTACATTTTTGGCCAATAATTGGGATTCAGACTCTCTAAACTTTTCTCCTGCTTATTGGGTTTCTAAAAATGAATTTTTTGCACTTCCCTGGTACTTCATGTATAATAGCGTTTTGTTTTATAGTATGCAGCACTTCCAACTGTCAAATGAGGATGTGTCGGTTCTACCCTATGCCTCCCCCATTTATGAACTTTCATAATGTCTGATGTCCTGGCCAGGATTTCGTACCAGAGATGGTCTCTCAGTCCTTATGATTCACAGTGCTATCCTTACACTTGTTTCTGATGCCAAATATCTATGCACTCTTCACATGTCTGGATTGTGACTTATTTGGGTTTTGGTCTGTTAGGACTCTTAGGCTCCAAGAACAACTGGTCAGCATCCTCTGTCTGCCTGCCTGCCTGCCCTTGTGGATTGGTAGAAGCTGTTACACTCTGTCCAGAGTTCATGGCTGACCAATGCCACTTTACATATCACAGCTCTCCAACAGAGGTCTGCTTTTCTTTTCCATGTTCCTGCATGTATTTCAGTCAAAATGCGTAGAGAGCTCCCTTCTCTGTTATTAGCCAGTTCTGGGTGAAAGTCAATATGGGTTGCTAAACAACTGTTGGGAAGGTGGTCCTCTGTGGTCTCTTCCATTGAGAGTGTCATACCCGCCTCCTTTACCCAGTGAGCTTGCTAATCTTCCCATGTGGGACTGCACAGAAGCCATGAAGATGAAAAACTGTGTTTGCACTTACCTGTAACTGTTGTTCATTAAGTGGTCTTCTGTGCAGGCACACGACCTCTCTCCTGCCCTACTGTGAACTCTCTGGAACTTAGTTTCTTGGGATCTCCTACAGTGGAGTGGAGAGAACTGAGGGAGTAGCATCCCTTCTTGTCATGGGATTGTTTTGGCAGGAAGACGGCAGAAGGAAGAGGGGCGCTCCTAGTCTGCTAGAAAACTTTGGAAATTTTTTCTGCAGCTATTCTGCACACGCACTGTCCCCACTGTGTGCTCGCACAGAATACCACTCAATGAACAACAGTTACAGATAAATACAACACTGTTTTTCTTCAGCAATACTTCTTTACATGATTAACTTTCCTAGCTCTTTCATGGCAGCCCTTATCAGTCTCCTGATTTCTTGTTTGCAGTCTCTCCTTTTTGGTTGATAATTGAGTCAAGGAATAGAAAATACTTAATAATATCAGTTTGTTTTCTTGATGTGCAGCAGTTCTTCCTTATTTTCTGCTAGCAATATCTCAAATTGTTGATATTCCTTTCACCAGTTTTTGCTCCACCTTCATCTTAGTTTAGAGCCCTATTGGGAAGGGCGGGGTATAAAATTAAAAATAAATAAATAATAAATAAAATAATCTAGTGTTCCTTACAAGTTCTGCGTGCAGATTGAACAAACGGAGATAAAAATATATCCTTGTCTGACACCTTTGCACATTGGAAACCATTGGTTCCTCATGTTCTGTCCCAATAATAGCATCACCCACATACCGTAGTGTCATCATAACTACATGCATTTGGGAATAAAGAGAATACCCCCTTGCCAAACATGGTATGTGTCTATTTAAAATACTATAAATCAATAGCCAAAAGTGATTGTTTTTAAGTATTTTGAAGGGATGCGTGTCCAACTTGGTATATGTAGCCTGATTTCAGATCTGATGGCAGACGTGCACACATTTGATAGTTCATGCCTATACCAGAGCACAAAACACAAGACGAGAGTTGGCTCTAAACAGTCGCAGTGGTATTGTAGACATACTTTTCAGCTGTTGCAGAAATTCTTCAATTTTTCTGCCTCCAGGGAACCTTTGCACATTGAGCTGTCTACCATTTTGAGAGTGCTGGCAGTTAACAGTGTTCTGCTGACTTTGACATAGTTCCACATGAATTCAGGATATTACAGGATGCTCACTGTACAACGGCTTCCAGTTGCAGATGTGAACATGGATGAGTTATTTCTCTTAAAGATGATTTTCTGCCATTATTCATTAGAATAATTCAACCTTGAATTTCCCTTGTGGTTCAAGGTGACTTAGCTTTCGGGACATCAGAAGGGATTTTGAGGCTCTGAGAAGGAAGCTAAAGGATCTGGATGTACAAGTTGTAATTTCATCTCCTGGTTGAAAGATGTGGCCCATGGAGAGGGAGAAGAATAGTGGAAATGAACAACTGAACTTCACAAGTGGTGCCACCAAAAACGATTTGGGTTCTTGGACCATGTTCTGTGGTTTCATGAAGAGGGACTGCTGGCAAGGGATGGGTTGCACCTCACACCTGTAGGAAGAAACATCTTTGCCAGGGGGCTCGCAAACCTGATTAGAAAGGCTTTGAACTGAGTTATGTGGGGGAGGGAGACAGTATACAAACAGATAGGATTTCAACAAATGATGGTAGTCCAAAGATTATAGAGAGAACTGAGCGAATAGATCAAGAAGACAACAGCGGGAGGGAAAAAACCTTAAAGAAGCAGCCAGAGGAAATGCACCATGGTCTTTGATGTCTGTTCTCCTCCCCCCGCCCCCCCCAAGTGAATCTGTTTGAGATGCCCTGTACTTGGCGAGGACAGAATGGGGGAGACACAAGCCAGGTTCAACAGTTCTTACAATGGGTTTATTATTTGAGAGAAACAAGACCCTAACTCCTCCCTTGGGTCTATCTAAGTCACAGTACTTGCTTGTCTTGAGCAGGTTTGAAGCTGTAGACTGTGTCTTCTCTTGGTTGCTTTCAAGAAAATCCACTGTGTCTTGCTTCCTTTCAGTTCTTTCAGTCTTTTTCTAGTTCTAATTATTGTTACACTTAACTTGTGCTCTATGGACCACCATATAATAATATGGTCGTCACGAATATTCCGGTTTCCTACTACCCTTACCAACTCACTCTGACTGACAGAATAGAACTAAAACAGGGAACTGCTGGGTAAAGAAAGGAAACTGCCTATTGGGAAATGTCTTAAAGGGACAGGGGCTAACCAAAATACCCTCCCTTAGAAGACTTAACAAGGCAGAGGCCAAGCAGGAAAACCAAATGCCTGGTTTGCTCAAACTTCCTGCAGGGTTACTAATGATTCTTGGGTGATGGCCTGAATTCGCCATCGCTCCTTTTTAAGTTTTTGCATTCCACCTGTTCTCCAGTTGATCCACCACCTCCTCTCTCTCCTGAGTTGCAACAGGCCATACAACAGACAGTTCCTCAATAAAGGGGCCATTTGGCATGGTGAATGGTTACTTCCTGGTTAATTTAAAATGGTGGGAAGTGTCCATTTTGAATCCAAGGGGCCTCAATAAACTTTTTGTATAATATTTTTATTAATTTTCTCCAATGTAATTCACAGACATGAAAAGGAAGTACAAGACAAGAAAAACTGGCCCGGGGGGC
Source organism: Sphaerodactylus townsendi (assembly GCF_021028975.2). Taxonomy (NCBI): domain Eukaryota; kingdom Metazoa; phylum Chordata; class Lepidosauria; order Squamata; family Sphaerodactylidae; genus Sphaerodactylus; species Sphaerodactylus townsendi. Next base: position 123,119,880 of record NC_059431.1, read on the forward strand.
GGGGGGGGGGAGCTACCCATGAATTATATGCATTCTAAAAGAAATGGATCTTAAAATTATATCACTAATGTCATTTAGAGAGGATATTCTGTAATTTTAAAATTCATTACCTACTAATCTTTAATTCCAAAACAACACTAAGCATCTAATAATCAGTTACTTGAAAATCCCTTGAAAATCCTGATTATTTGAGGAATGTGTGAAAGAAAATAAACTCACTGGTGGTGTCAGAGGCCAGTGGTGTATTGAAGAATAGTGGGACAGGCAGAGGAGGCAGGTAATCCATGTTGTAACTTTTAAAATAAGAGATTCCTGAGTTTCACCTGCTAGGAAATCCCTCTCTGTGGCCTCATCTTCCAATGCAAGGTAGGTATTGAGGGAAATGTACTCTGCCCATGGCCAGAGTGTTGGTAGTCTTGGCATTCCGAGCAAAAAATCTTCTCAGCTGGATTCATTTAGGATTAGTGACCTCTCAGCTCTATGGTTGTCTCCAGTCAAGCACTTCTCTGTTTGGGTTGAGCATTATTTCTCCTGTAGTCCTAAATCACAATTGTTTGGGGAGGGACGGGGGTGGGGGGAGAAGACAGGCGCTTGAAGATACACTGGGCATTCTGCACATGCCCAGAGGCCTCCACGCCTTTCCATAGACAAGTTACAGCAACGTCTAGTTGGAAATGGGCACTCATTGCTCTGCTCCTGCTGTTTTGCTCCAGTGTTCTATCCCCTGATTAGTCTGCACTTTAACAGAAGAGAAAAACAAACAAAACGTTTGGGCAGCAACGGCCACCTCAGCACAAAGATATCCACTGTGAGTCGGAACATAACGTGGGGCTGCCATTTTGTGGATGGCTTCACCTCCTGCAGCAGCTGCTTTGTGGTTGCGCCCACCGTGCTGTGTCAGAATTCCCAAGGTTCTCACTTGGTGTAGTCGTGGTTAAGAGCAGTGGGCTCTAATCAGGAGAACCAGATTTGATTCCTCGCACCTCCACAGCAGCAACGGACTCTAATCTGGAGAGCTGGGTTTGTTTCCCCTCTCCTCCACATGAAGCCTGTGGGTGACCTTGGGCCAGTCACAGTACTCTCAGAACTCTCTTGGCCCCACCTACCTCACAATGTGCCTCCTTTTAAATTCTTCATGCTTCATGCTTTAAAAGCCCTAACATCATATATTGTCCCAAACCAGTCCCCACCCCCAATTATCATGGATTGCAAGTTTCAGAACTCCGCCTTGTGTAGTTTTGCCCTAATTTATTTGGTGCCTGGAATGGGGAGGATTCCGCCCTCCCCCCCCTCAAACCCCCAAACACTTTGGATTCCGTGGCATACCATTGTGCTCAGTCTTGCCTTACAGGGCATCAGATCCAGGGCTCATTGATCAAGCCATTTGGGCTGGTTTAAATGTATCTGTTTCTTCATAGCAAAAGTAAAAAGAAAATCCAAAAATTTTGAAACTATGGGAAACCCTTCCTATATTGTATTGTGTGTGTCACAGTTTAGCAATTAAAATAATATTTTGAACTATTGATGACATGTAAAGTATACAACCCACATCCTAGGCAGGACATACGATCAAACCAGAATTAGGCAGATAATGACATGGGGTCAGAGTCACCTTCCCCTCTCCCCCTCCTTCCCTCCCCACTCAGGGTGGGTGGGCAACAACTATAGATTGGGTCCCCTTCCCCTCTCCCACTCCCTACTATTCCCCCCAGGATAGGTGGGTCATGACCAGATAATGGGCCCCCTCTCCCTCCCTACACTTACCCCCAGGGGGTGGGCCACGAGCCAATGTATACTTTGACAATTCATCAAGCATACATTCCTTAAATCTATTGACAGTAAAGGTATACACAAGCATACAGTTCCTTAAATCTATGCAAATAAATATGTACAAAGATGCCCAAATGTAAAAGATGAAGTTGTTGTGACACGAGGGAGGAAAATAAGCTTTGAAATAAGGGTTGAAATTAAAACCATCAATATGACAGTAAGCAAAATGAAGGTTTTTATTGTTAGGGCTTAGAAACAGTATATAGGCATTAGCATTATTAGGTGGAAACAGATTTTTAGATGCGGCGGGGGAGGGAGGAAATAAACATTCCTGTAATGTAATTAAAGCAGGGCAATGCATTTTGCTATGGAGCTAGCTAGGCGTTATGGGTGTTGGTATTTCTCTCTGGCAAGAGATACCTTTGCATATTAGCAGAGTGCACAGAGGCCCAACACAGCAGAGACTACCCAGGCGTGCCTATGTGCTGAGGACAAAAGATACTTGGAGCCAGTTTGCAGCCTCAAACGAATATGAAGAGTTCTTATTACAGAACTCCATTCTGGATAGAAAAGTGGAGAGATACGTTCTCTATTCTAATCCAGCTGGCTGGATGGTGAGGGTGGACTGTGTTGCATTGTAGGCAGTTGTTCCCCCACCCCAGATCCTGTTTTCATGGGTCAGTCAGGAACTGAGAGCAGTGGGGATGCCTCAGGGTAAGACTAGCTGTGTAGCTAGTTCAGAACTATCAAAAGTCAGCAAGTCAGTGTGGTACAGCCAAAGCTGGGCATGGAATCATGCCCCCACCCCATCCTTGAAGCAACAGATGAAAGGCAGGCAGATGTTCTTATCCCTCCAAGATCACCTATACCAGGGGTAGGGAACCTGCGGCTCTCCAGATGTTCAGGAACTACAATTCCCATCAGCCTCTATCAGCATGGCCAATTGGCCATGCTGGTAGGGGCTGATGGGAATTGTAGTTCCTGAACATCTGGAGAGCCGCAGGTTCCCTACCCCTGACCTATACCTTTGGAGCAATGTAGGAGGAGGCTGTGAAGAGAGCTGCGAGCTAGGCAGTGAAGTGCTCATCTCCTGGCCAAGTGTCAGCTTACAGCGAAGATGACTTGATGCAGCATTAGGAACAGGGCTATAAAACGCTCTCAGAAGATGCTGTGGAGTGTGGTCATGAGTACAGATATTGCTGAACTGCCACCACTCCTCTGATTGAAATTCTGATCCTTGGCTTCAGACTAAACCACGCTTTTGGCCTGATTGTCTTCTGAAAACCTGATCTCTGCCTGCTGGAACAGTTGCTGCTTCCAAGAACTGAACAAGCTGCTGTAGCCTGATAATTTGCAGCTGGCAAAGCAGTGTATCTGCTCTCCCTACGGTTCACCCCAACATTTCTAGGACTTTCCCACCAGAGTTAGCAACTCTAGATTGGGGGGGGGGGGGTGGTGGTTTTGAGACTTCTGTTTTTTATCTTAGTCTTTCACGCACCCCTCTTCTTTTTGCTTAGCTCACTATTGTCCCTTGGTTTTAGACTGCTGAAGTCTAGCCGGCCTCGTTGAAGTGATTCTGGATGGTGAACAAGAAGACCGTGCAGGGGGGTACCAGAGCCCATCATGATCCTAACGCTGCTCTAACTATGCAAAGGAGGGGGGGGGGCTCAGTGCTGAGATCAGGCAGGTTCACTTCAGGCACATCAGTCCTGATGAGTGTCAGGCAGCTGGAGAGCTAGTGAGTTGCAGAGTCAAAAGAGATGAGATCCCCCCCTCATATTTTTAACATCCCAGGGCTCCCATTTCAATCAGAGCTGTGCAGAGAGGGGATTTAATCTTGTCCTCCTGATATAGTTTCACATCAACAACTTCCCAAGTTCCTAATAGCCTTGAAACAGGGCTGGGTTTGGGCTGGTGGGGATTTGTTTCTGGGCACAACTAGAAGCTGGGTTTTTTTTCAAAAAGGTAATCCGTTTGACCTTTCCTGCCACGAACCCACTGGCGTTCCAGGACCTTGGTCCCATTAGAACCAGTTGGGTTCTTGATTCCAGAAAGTTCTCAGCAGACTGCACAAGGCCTTCCTGAACGCAGCAGAGCCCTGCCTCCTCTCCGTGTGTGCCGGGAGCAAAAAAAAATAACTCGGAGCCTCTTGTCTATTCAAATTAATATACCACATTTATTGCACAAACTCCATTTCTAGATAGGATAACGTTAACTTAGTTCCCTGATCTAGTCTAACTAACTAAGATGGAGGGGGATACTGGGCCTCCTGGTGGCAAAATGGAGAAGTGTGCATGCATGAGAGAGGAGGGGCAAAAAGGAAGAAGGAAGTTTCCTGAGAGAAGCAACCTACACATCAAAGGGATAGTGTCAGAGCAGTAGAGCCCAGTGCCTTGACCCCTCCATCTGCCTGACTCTCTAGTCACGTCCCCCTCTGAAGTCTGAGGTTCCAACAGAACATGTCTACCATGAGCAATCCAGTTCTCCTTCTGCACCATTAGAGGGCACATTTATCACTATGGGAAGGGGACAGATTTTCCTTGCTTCAGAGAGTCAGGAAACCCTTCCCCCTGGAAACAGCACGGCGTGTGATACAGGGGTCGCATGAGGAGGGAGGAATTGCAACACCCCGCCCCTCACTGTGCATGGAGAATATTTCTGTTTGGGATCCAAGCCATCGTCTGGACACAGTACAGGAGAGTAAATCCCCAAAGGGCAATTCCACTATTCATATTAGGCTGTTTCAGTTCCTGGTAAAGGATGAAGCTGATTTTCCTTTGCGATCTCTGTGGAAAGAAATGCAGAGTAATTGGGACATTCTAAATTTAACAAATAAAATAGTTAGGTCAGGGCTTACGTGTGAGTAGGCCAGGGCAAAACAAAGTATTCAGAGGAAAGCCATTCTATAACCTGTTAGCGATAACAAAGCATTTCCATAGACTACCTCTTCAGTGCTGAATGCTCAGTGTTGTAAATAATCTCTGCACTGCGATAAACCAAAATATTACGCATTTATCCACACAAAGCGTTGCTGTGGCTGAGTCTGGTGAAGTGGAAAAGAAAGAAAAGGGGAAGCGAACGGTTCGAACATGTGTCATTGCTCAATGATGGCGAGGGGAGGGGCAAGGGGCCCCTCGCTCCCCTCCCTCTCTCCCATTCCCTTGCATGGCAACCCAGCCAGTCCCTCCCTAATGTTCCTCTTCCTCTGCTAGGGTGGGTGGGCCATGTGCAGGTGGCCAGTCCTGTCCCTTTCACTCCCTTCCCTTGCAGGCAAATTATCTAGCGTAAAACATGCTGGGAGGCATGAGCTAAGTTGTGTTCAAATTTCAGAGCGTTTGGTCCAGCAAACCCCTGGACCCTCCCTCACCTTCCCCTTCCTCAGCTAGGGTGGGTGGGCCATGTGAAGATGGCCCGCCCCATCCCTTTTACTCCATAAGGCAGTGGTTTTCAAAGAAGGCATGGTTGTTTCCCTTGTATCAGAGGGAGTCTGAGCGAACATTTTAAGCAGCACGAACATTCTAAGGGTGAGAGTTACACACAGGCAGCTGCATGTCCTTCACCAGGGAGCGCCAGGAAAAAGGCGGTTTACCTGGGCCAGGTGTGAAATTTCAGGTATGTGGACATCTAAAAACACTCTTGCCTGGCTGACTATAGTGGCTGGGAATTTTCAGAGGAATTGGCCCAGCAGTTACTGAGGTATACTGTCATCAACAAAAACACTGTTAGCTTTTTATATATATAGATTATCCACACAAAGGAATTTTAACTCCTAATATAGAATGGCTTTCCTCTGAATACTTCGTGTTCCAGAGAAGGAGTACAGCACTATTCAAGTTCCCTATTATTGCAGCTAGGACTGTTATTAAGGGAATTTTTCGTTTCATACATGTTTTGTATACATTTGTATGGTGGAATGTTTCTATGTTTACACTGTTCTAGAAAATTGGGCACCTTTTATCACTTTTTCCTTCACTAAGTAAACGTTTTAGCTCAACACAGGAATTTTGTATGTGTGTCTATGTGAGTAGCAGTAGGACTGGCGGTGGTTCCATATTTTTATAACTGCTATCTTGGTAAGGCCTCGGCCTCTATGCCCTCTTGTCCCACCTCCAGAGGACCCAGTTGGCCACTATGAGAGTCACGAGGCTGGGCTAGAAGGACCACTGGTCTGATCGAGCTCTTCTAATGTTCTTGTGTCCTGTGCTTTATTCTCAAGCTGATCTCCTTGGCAGAATTTAAATGTTTCTCCATGAGTCAGGCTTTTCCCCACTGTGAATCTGAGATGTTAAGAATGCCTTATTTTCTGAGGTGTGCTCTCTGGGTACTGCCTCCTCCTTGCCTTGCCCAGAGCTACTTTGTGGGTCTCTCCCTGGGACCTCAGTCCTGGCTTGGGAGAGGCTGTGGTCTTTGGGTCAGGGTTTCCTTTCCCAGCAAGTTGGGCAAAGTGACCATAGTCCTTTTCCTGCCTGTCCAAAGGAAACTTGTTTGCAAGTAACCCCCATCAGCACTGCTCCGAAAGAGGCAGCAGATACAGGCTAAAGCGGAAGTTCAGCAGCATCTGAAAGACTAACGTAATTTTCAGGATGTGCTTTTGTGACTCAGAGCTTGGACTGACAGGGGCAGGGCCTCGGCGATGCAAAGCAGTTAGAGCTCCAGAGCAAACTGAGGGTCAGCGAGGACAAACGTCTGAACCCACATCCTGTGGCAATTCAGCACATCACCAGTTCAGAAGTCTGTGGGAGGAGCACAGTCCACCCTTACCTGTGCTGCAGGGAGCGTTGTATTCAGCAACCGCATAGTCATCTGGGGGAGAGAGAAGAACGGCCGGTCAGGTAGACTCCGGTTTGCCTTGCCCCACCTCAAGCCCAGCTGGGACTGGTCAGATGTCATGGCCAACAGACAATTTATTGAGCACTTCGATATTACATATTGTTGCTGCCTAGCCAACTGAACATCCAGGAATGCAATTCAGTTGATTCGATCTAAAGATATATCCTGTATAGGGGCAGCCAGCTCATCTCATAATGAAGTGAACAAGTTTGAAGCAAAACAGGCATAAAAGACATGGGGACCCCGTCTTCTGTTCTATTTACCCAACGGTCTAATCTGGACTTCCACTGATTTTTGGACCTGGGTTAAAAAACATTTTTCCTTGATTTGTGACAGGGTGTTGCTTGTCATTTGTTCCTTTATGTTGTATACTGTGCTGTTCTGTTGAATGTGCTTAGTTGTTCTGTTTTCTGCAGAGGCGTAGCTAGGGAAAATGGAGCCTGGTGCAAAACTAGGAGGCCTAGATTCTCCTTTAAAATCCACCTTAAAGGGAGAATCTGGGGTCCCCAGTTTAAACAACATTGAAAGTGATGCTGTTTTGGGGTGGATTCTCCCCCACCCTGAAACAGCATCACTTTCAATGTTAAAACTGGGGACCTCAGATTCTCCCTTTAGGTCCATGCCGAGGCCAAGTTGAGACACTGCAGCACACTTTGTTTCACTGTGCAAGATTCGCCAAGATCAGAACGACCCCACCCATCATTACTCCACTTCTATACAATCATTTAACCAATGCCCTCAGGATTCCCTTAATCTTAGATAATCTTGACCCTCATCTTTGCGAAAGCATAGCAAAATACCTCTTAAAGATTATAGATGTAACCCCTAGATGGGTACTAAGCATTAGATTGCTAGCATCATAACAACAATAATGTTGGTTACACTAACCATTTGCTACTGATATACAGTGCCTATCTCTGCCAGTAACCTATAGGTTCACAGTCATCCAAAGTCAAACAACTTGTGGGTGACTAGAAAGATGTCGTAGTTCCACTATTGGTTGCCAGATGGTATAACAATTGAATGCAGTGGCAACCTTCTAGAGAACAATTATCCATCCATCTCCCTGTCCCCTTTCCTTTATGATATCTAGGCTCTGCCGATAAGTCTTCAGTCTGGTCTGCAAAGAAGTATGTAGGAATGGCAGTTTTGATGAGTCCGTTTGGACTACACTATTGATAAAAGTCTGAACTACAAATATTACACACGGGACTATCATTATGCGTATATGTTTGAAGTATTTATCTGTTTTTTATGGACAATTGTTTTATTGTAACATGGAATGCCAATAAAGGCCTGAATTGATTAATTAAAAATCCCTGTCGAAGGGGGTGGATTTAAAAGGAGAATCTGGGGAAATTTGGGGGTGCCTGCTGTCAGGCGTGCAATTGTTAAATAAAATAAAAAATGAATGAGCTAGCAGCACCAAACTTTCAGGGTATCTTTAGGAGACTCTCCTGATGATACCACCCAGGTTTAGTGAAGTTTGGTTCAGGGGGTCGAAAGTTATGGACCCTCAAAGGTGTAGCCCCCATCTCCAATTAGCTCCCATTGGAAACTAACCTTTGGGAGTCCATAACTTTGGACTCCCTGAACCAAACTTCACCTAACTTGGGTGATATCATCAGGAGAGTCTCCCAAAAAATCACTGAAATGTTGGTGCTGCTAGCCTAAAAACTGCGCCCCCTGCAGCCCAAAAACTAAAAAACACTAAAAATCCCCAAAAAACCACAAACAAGCCTGCAATTTTTGCGCCCCCCCCCTTCCCAAAGGGGCGCCCGGTGCAATGCGCACACCCCGGTCCCCTAGTAGCTTCACCTCTGTTTTTCTGTGTGGCTATTTACATTACTGTTATGGAATTGACTAACTAGTTATAGCATTTCACACACACACCTTTCTCTTGCCAAGAGCCTTTGAATGAAAAGCTCTGGGCCACAGTGGCTGTAAGGAATATTACAGCGGCTGTAAGGAATATGGGAGACTTGGAGCCTGCTAGGGAAGTCTTTGGGGTTGAACTGCAAGCTCTTGGTGCGCAGCAAACACCCAAGGCACTGAGAAAGCTTCAGATCTAGAGTACTGGAGTGTTTATACACTGCAGGGGTGTCAAACAGATCCAGAGGCTGGATCTGGCCCCTTGGGGGGGCTTATGAGCCCTGAAAGCTGGCTGAGGCAAACCCTCACACGCCCACTTCTGGGGGCTCACCAGACCTGATTGGGAGTTGGCTCAGCTGGTTCATGGGCCTGATAAGCCCTCTCAAGGTAGCCACCCCACCCTACTGAGGGCTCACCAGTCCAGACACACAGCCCACAGTGGGGCCAGCCAAGGCAGCCCCCCCCCACTGCCCCAGGCCTGGCCCAACCAACTCACATTTATGTCATATCCTCCCTTGAGACAAATCAGTTTGACATCCCTGAATACTGCTTGGGGCCGGGGGGCGGGGAGGTCTCTAATGTAGCTAAGATGGGGTTCCCCGGCCTGGTGGTTTCATTGTGCCCATCAACACCTCTCCTGGCACCCTCCAAATGTTTTAGAAAGTAGGTGGGGCCAGGTGGGGCTTTTGCCAAGCAAGGCTTCTAATGGCCCATTCTAATTTGATTGGCTGTGCAGATTTTTAAAAGCATGGCTCTGGCAGCAGCTGCCAGAATAGCACAATATCATCACGGTGTTGCTTAAGGTAAGCTGTGGCAGACACCGGGGGGGGGGGGGGGTCTGCCTCTCATGGCAGCCAGTTCATGACTATGTCAGGATTCCAAAGGTGCATGGAGGCTCAGAAAGGTTGGGAACCGCTGAGCTCGGGCGTCTGTTACAGGAACGAAATTATTCATCATTATAAAATTGCTTGGAACTCCAGTATTACAGCAATTCAAGCACATTCTCTAATTTTGAAGCTTTGGGGGTTTTTTTTAAGCAAGTCTCTAGCCTTTTCCCTTACAGATATATAAGGAAAGAGGCATATCATCTCCATAAGGGAAAGGTCCAGAAACTTTTTAAAAAAATGAACACTGGGAATTCAGAGAATCTGCTTCAACCCCCGTTGCAACACTGCAGTTCTATATCAGGACCACTTTAACAAAATGAAATCACTAATCTGGGGGGAGTTGGAGTGGTTTAATGATGATGACCAAACATCAACCACTGGGCTGGAGATAAGCAGGGCATAAGAAAACAATGGAAATGTTGCACATTAGGAAAAAGCCAGCTCAGAATTGGCCCAAAAACTAGGGTAAAACAGCTGGGAAAAGCTGGATTGGGTCCAGAGAAGAGCAACCAAAATGGTAAAGGTCTGGAATCCATGCCCTACGAGGAGAGACTTCAGGAGCTAGGTATGTTTGGTTTGGTAAAGAGAAGGTTAAGAGGTGGCATGACAACCATGTTTAGATGTTTGAAGGGATCTCATGTTGGTGAGGGAGCAAGCTTGTTTTCTGCTGCTCCAGAGACTAGGACCAGGAGTAATGAGTTCAAGGTGAAGGAAAAGAGATTCCACCTAAACATCAGGAAAAATCTCCTGACAGTAAGGGTTCGATAGTGGAATGTAGTACCTCAGAGTGTGGTGGAGTCTCCTTCTTTGGAGCCTTTTTTAAAAAAGGCTCAATGGTCATCTGCAGGGGCGGAATGAGAGGGAACTGTGACCAGGGCATGCCTGCGTCCTGTGCCCCTGCCACGCCCCTGCCCTCACCCCCTGCTCCAGAACACTCCCATCTCACTCCCGCGCACGCCCAGTGCATCGCGCCCTTTGGCGCTACGCCACTGACCATCTGTTAGGAGTGCTTTGATAGTGTGCTCTTGCATTGCAGAGGGTTGGACTTAATGGCCCTTGTGGTCTCTTCCAACTCTATGATTCTATGATTCCAGAGTGACCAAAAAAAACTGAAGTGAAAATTAAAGGCACAAAAAATGCATGGGGAAATCAGGGAATCAGCCAAAGTGGTACAGGACGATGTCGGAGGGGAGGAAGCCATTCAGGCGGGGAGGAACCACTCAGAAAAGCTGTAAATGGGAATAGTGATCATGGGAATAGTCCTGACCTGGGTTGTAGTAATCGTAGACTTTCGCCACCCCTGACTTCAGGTCCTTCACTTCAAATTCTTGTTCCGCTGAGAATGTGTAACATTGCTCTGTGTTATCCAGCTGAGGAGGGAAACAGATTGGAGAGACAATTAGATTTGAGTCTGGTAGCCCTTAGAGACCACCAAGATTTCCCCTCCTTGTCAGAGTGCGGAAAGTTTTCCACCAGGGTCCTCTGATTTGTTTTCTGCAGACAACCATCAAATCACATCTTCTCTTCCAATACTATCCATTTTCCAATGGAGCATTCCGCCAAATGAACGTCCTTGGTCCGTATCCTGGTTTTAGTCAAGATGGCAGAGACCTGTGCAGCCCTCACCTCATCCAGGTAAATGATGACTTTGTCTGGGTCAAATTCCACCTTTTTCACTAGAGGCTTCTCTAATAGCTGTCAGGACAGAAAAGAGATAAACATATAAATATGCCCTGTAAGACCTCTTGATCACACCAGCCGTGGGCCGACACTCAAAAAGTCAGAGGCAGTTGGTGACCGAAAAAATCAAATGCATCAGTTTCTATAAAATACCATTTTAAGCACTTTTGCATATTTTTCCGCACAAAATGGGCAACGGGTTTAGCATTCCGAGAAACAAAATATTCATGTCTGTCATGTACCTGTAGATGAACATATTACAGATATCCGAGATGGTAGCTTGGTTCTTATTTAAGACTTTTAGTTCTTGCAAGAAATTTTTTATGAGTTTTAGTATTATGGACAAACTTATCCTGGATATCTGCCCTATTTTGTGTACTTCTGCCATTATAGGTTTTTGAATTTGAATTTTCCAGATATTTATAAGTGGCTGCTGTTGGAAAGGGGGTGCTTCTCAGCCCAAATTCTGTGCGTGGGGGGTGTGCTAGAAATCTCAAAAACAAAGAAGTGATGATCTTCTCCATTATAGCCCCTACCTTTGGGAATGGCATGCAGGAGGTCAGAAAGGCCCCCCCCCCAGCATTCTGCAAACAATGCAAAAACAGAATTCTTCTGGAGGGCTTTTCTACATAGGCAATCGAGTTGCACTACACTAAATGATTCAGAAAGTTACTCTCATAAATTATTAGGGACTGTGGTCCACACTACTGTAGATACTGCTGAAACTAGGATCTTCCCCATGGCCTAATCACCAGGGACCTTTTACAGAGGAGACAGCTGGACCCACCACAACCAAAATAAGAGAAACCAGGGAAATAAAGGAACACCAAGTAAAGACTGTCTTTCAAGGCAACGGCCCCAGAAACAATGGAAACATCTTACAAGGTCACAGGAATGCTGACATTTAGTTAAGAGTTGAAGGTTAATTTGAACAGTGAAAAGCCAATCCTTTTAATATCTACTCATATGAATCATCCTCTGCATATTTCAGTTTGTTGAATGTCCTGTCCTGTCAGTTGTGCTGACTCACTCTATGCAATCTGTCCCAGTGAGAAAGGTAGACTTTAAATAATGTAAATAAATACATAAAGAGCAAATACTCCCAATATTGTACCAGCCAAACAGCCTAGCATTGGCAGGCATATCTGGGACTGCATGTTATCAGACCCTGCAAAAACTCTGCCCCGAGCAGCTAAATATGATGGAGGGCTGTGGCGATAAAAAAATACCCCCCCCTCCCCACACACACATGAGAGACAAAACCAAAAACCAATCAAACATAAGAGGTAACAGTGAAGGGAATCGGTAGGAAAATATAAGCAGTGATAAATTATCTGACCCTCTTCACAGACTTCTTCACGGGGATGTGGCCCGACAGCATCTCCACTTCTATCAGAACCATGTTACTTCTCTCTCGCTCCCCTGTGTAGCTGCAGGGAGAAGGAAGGCAGGGGTCACATGGAAAGCTCCAAACCGTTTTTGTAACAGGAAGTTGAAACTGGAAATTTCAAACTGGAAGGCCAAAGGATTTGAGAGATTGAATCCCATTCTCAGGTGGACTCCGCACAGCATATGTATACAGGGTGCAGCCACTATAAAGGAACCCGTCTCCTTTTCCCTGTTCACACTTGTGCCCTTCACCTGTTCAGGCAGCCATTGGAGCCCATGGAAACAATTCAGGTTGCTTTTGCACCTTTGCACAAAGACTTTTCTCTCTTTTTAAAAAATTTCCTACAACATGCATAGCTCAGCAAATCTACACACAACCGGCACAGAATGGCGGGGACGGGGTCAAGTCGATTTCTCTTGGCTGTGCTGAACAAGAAGCGTTTTGTCGAAGGCTTTCACGGCCGGATTCAACTGGTTGTGGTGGGTTTTCTGTTTTCTGTTACACTGGACACAGTGCATAACAGGCTTCTCTCTGTGATACACCTCTGAAGATGCCAGCCACAGATGCAGGTGAAACGTTAGGAACAAGATGCACCAGACCATGGCTACGCAGTCCGGGAAACCCACCAGAACAAGTGTTCCCAAGGAGTTTCCCCTGCTTACAGCTCATTCCCACGTCCTTTCAGTGTATAAAGTGCATTAATATAGTTAGTTTTTCTTGGTGATTCCATGCATGTGCCATTTTCTTCATTTCCTTTTTTTTAAAAAATGTGATCTCTTCATATACGATCCTTATATCGTGACATCATAGCTTCAAAGATATCTCATTTAAAACAAAAGAAAAAGAAAAAAAACCGACACATGCGTGTGGAATTGCCAAGAAAAACTAACTTTCCTAATGCACTTTAGATGCTAAAAGGACGCACGGATGAGCTGCAAGGCGAGGAAGCTCCGTGAGGACATTCAGCAAATGGCGGCAGCACAGAGCCTCCTGCAGAGGAACCGAAAGTGAGAGCCGGGGGTGGGGGGGAGGAGTGGGGGATATGTTTTCCCTGCCAGTGCTTCATGCAGCCAAAAAACTAATATGCATCTGCAAGGGACATTGTACTTGTGCTGTGCAGAAAGGGCGGCTGTTTCTCTGGACAAGGACGGTCCAGACTCCACCGACGTAACCAAAGGAGACGGAGCCCCTGCCTCAAATTGCCAATTCTACAACCCTTTCCCTGCCCTTGCACCAACGCTGTCAGTTGCCTCAGCAATCCTGACTTCCACAACTCTGACAAGCAGTGAGTATGCATTGTGTGTATGTGCGTCTTTGTGTGGAACTGACATACTGGCACCTCCAGAACCACGTGGTGAGTTCACTCCTCTCCGTTGCTGTTGGGTTCCCAATACTTTTTAAGCCTCTAGGCACCTTTGGAATTTTGACAACATGGTGGTTGCAGCCAGGGGCGGAGTGAGGGGAAACTGGGCCTGGGGTGCGTGCGTGTCCTGTGCCCCTGCCGCAGCAGCGCCCACCCCGCCCCGGAACGTCCCAGAACACCCCAGCCATGCCCCCCGCTGCAGCGTGCGCCCAGGGCATTGCACCCCCGCCTCACCCCTGCCCCGTTGGCACTGCACCACTGGTTGCAGCCATAAAACAGCAGCAACCAGAGGCGGAACCATCACAAAATGTCTGCCGTAGCCTAACTTCAGTCGCAGTGTAGATCTTTGCACTGTGGCAGCAGCAGCTGCTGCTGAAGGAACGTTTTTAATAATCTGCACCGCCATTCAAATCTCCTGCGGTCGATCAGAAGACTGGCTGTGCAGAAGATCCACCTGGCCCCACTCAATTTCTAAAGCTATTTGAAGGGAACCAGGAAAGGCTTCATTGTGCCCACTGACACTGTGTTGCAGACCCCTGAGGCAAGCAGTCAGTTTGCATAACTGGGTGGGGACCAACAGAAGGCAAAGGTAAACTGAGCCCTAGGGCTGTGGTGGCGAACCTTTGGCACTCCAGATGTTATGGACTACAATTCCCATCAGCCCCAATTGGCCATGCTGGCAGGGGCTGATGGGAATTGTAGTCCATAACATCTGGAGTGCCAAAAGTTCGCCACTACTGCAGGGGGGTCACAAGCCCTAACGGGGGGTTGGGTTGTGTCTATTTGTTTCCGTATCGCTAGTGTTCCTAAACCCAGGGGCGTGAAGCAATTCCTGCTGAACAGAAGACTCCTTTAGAGAAACCACAAACAAATGTTCATGCTCCCCAAACCAGTTTGGGGTTTGAGCTCCTCAGGAATCAATGCTTCCCTGTGTGTCGCCCCCCCGCCTCCACAAGAGTGCAGTACCTCACTTGCAGATGAATATCAAAATATTTCTTGGTAGTTCGGTTGCATTCCTTAGGCAAAGTCTCCACGTCCAAAGCAAAGGTGTCACGTTTTTCAGGGTGCTGGTTATAGCGAAGAGTGCTCTGCAATGAAGAGAAATTTTTCGTGGTGTGAGTTCCTGCTGATCAGTGAGCGGTGAGGGGTGCCTGGAGCCAAAAACAGCCGGACCAAGAATTACCAATCCTCCCACATCGTTCAGTTTGGTTTCTGAGGAGAAATATTGGGGCCGAAATGGCCATTCTGTGAGCCAATGGCGTGGCGTTGGGCAGTCAGGGCTGGTGCAACCCCAGAGATAACTCCACGTCCCATTAATTTTAGAGCAACGATTGTGGGCAGGAACAGGGTTGTATCTGGCACTTTCTACGGCTAGCAATGACCATCGCACGGAGCCGTTGGCAGCTGACCCTGTTCCTTGAACCCAAACACGATCGTACAACTGGCTTTCCCTTTTCCTAACTATCAGGGGAATTACGCTGTACCTGATTTTGCTACAGGCCCTGCTTTCCCCTCAAGGTTTCACATTCAAACTATGGGCTGTTGTATGAAATAAAAAGTTACTCAGCTTAACTAAGTAAATTTCTCTGAAGGTATGCAGGTGCTCTTCATCCACCAGTTAAGGCCGCGTAGCTTATCTGCATCTTTCATATTAAGTACTACTGGGTAATCTTTTTGCTACATTTAAACATAACACTCAATCGTCCTCACTCTCAGGTATGTATATCATTGCTGTCCAAATGAAACAGGCAGATTTTTAGGCCTAAAAGCAGCTGAAAATTGTATCAACGCTAAGAGAACATGATGTGTCGCCTTCCCAAAAAACCACAGGCTTTTCTGCATCTCCATCCCTTGTGGAATAAAATAAAGTCAATCTTTCTGACCATATCAGTAGCGTTGATGTCCAGCAGAGGCGTCTGGGGGCCAAATGGTGCCCGGAGATGAAACCCATTCCGGGCGCCCGCCTTGTGTGGAGCCCTGCCCCCACCCCCACCCTTCCCCACGCCCCACTCACCTGAGCTGGTGGCGGTCTGGTGCCGAGGGGTGCCCAGCAGCCGTGCAGAAGGCTGCCATCCGCCCCACCTCCAAGCCGGTGCCTTTTCAGAACAGGCTCCGGTGGAGGTGGGGCGGGGCGGTCCAGCATCAGCCTGCCACAGCCCAGTAGGCTGCTCCTCAACCCCACCTCCATTGGAGCCTTCTCCGAGAAGGTGTCAGCTGAGAGGTGGGTGGGTGGGTGGCAGCCTCCCCGAGCAGCCGCTTGGTCTCCGGCTGGCTGGAGCCTGAGCAACTTACTCCAGGAAGAGGCCAGGCAGCGGCTGGGGCGCTCCAGCCTCCACACCTCTTCCTGGAGCCCAAGTGGCCAGCTCCTCATCCTGGCCCAGCAGCTGCAGCACAAGGAAGGCATCTGGTCACACAGGGGGCCGATTTTGTACCCCCCATGTGACCAGATTAGTTGTGCCCAGGGACACGGGTTTCCCCATGTCCCCGGGCAAAAATCCCACTGCGCCCAGTTTCTATCTTCTTGTGGTTTTCCAAGGGGCTAAAATGCTACCGTGTGACCGTTTGGAAACAAGAGTCCTCTGTGTAAGTTTCTTATGTAACTAAGCTTGCCCATTAGCCTGGTTACCATCTGAGCTATCAGCTACTGGCAGAGCAAATGAGAGCCAGTGTGGGGTAGTAGATAAAATGGGGGACTACCATGGAAAGTTGATAACCTCGGTCCCATCCCAAAGTGTCTCCTTGGTCAACCTCACAGGGCTGTTGTGAGAAGATGGCAAAAGAAGAATAATGTTCTAACGGCCATTTTTTCCCGAAATGGAGAGAAAAGGAGGATATACATTTTAAAAATGCATCGTATCTGTATGGCTGTTACTGGCCTTGCTAACATCCTAAGAGAAGACAGTCCATATGTTAATTATGTGCAGAGGCAGGATTTTTCTCCCAGCCTGCTGCACTGTGTTAATTTGGAGGGGGGGGGATGTCACCTAGATATGACAACAGAGCAGTAAAGAGCGAGGTGTCCAACAAGAGGCCCTGGGGATGGATGTGGCCCCTTGGGAGGGGGATTAGCAGGTCTACAAGCCAGCTGAAGCAACCCCCCCCCCAATAAGCCCTCTCAAAGCAGCCAGCCCACCCCAATGCAGGCTCGCCAGTCCAGGCAGCCCTCCCCCCCAGTGCCATTCTGGGGCCAGCTAAGGCAGCCCCCCTCCCCGAGCCTGGCTCGACCAAGTCACATTTATGTCATATCCAGCTCTTGTAACAAATTAGTTTGACACCCCTGGTCTAGAGTATTCGTGTTCTCAAGGACGTCCTTCCCTGACTCATGAAGATCTCCAGAGAGTTTGCTACAGCTCCTTCCTGAACCATCTGGTGCTGGTCTCACCTCTCTCTCCCAGTGGGTGGCAGAGCACCTTTGAAGGGTGCTTCCCAGAACCCCCAAGGCTCACCTGCACGTATGCACAGCCATTCCCCGAGACCTCCACCTTGTACTCTCCGGGAACTTCGGGGAGAGGCGCCTGCTGCAGCACCAGCCGGTTCCCCTTGTCAATGTGGAATTCATGCTGGAACCCCGTGGTGGACTTCACCAGCACCTGGACGCCTTCAATCTCATGATAGGTTAAGGTCGCGTACCGGGATAAGGCTTGCAGGGCAACCACCGTGTCCTGTAGGGTAGAAAACAGCGCTCTGGTCTGTGTGGATCTGCCCTGTGAAAGTATCCATCCTGTTCCTATGTGAAAGTCTTGCTCTGTTGCTTTGGCTGTCTCATCTTTTCCTTTGCAGCGAAGGCCGCGTTCCTTTAGTGCAGCTGTGAAACTGTATGGGGTTAGGGTTAGGGTGGGTTTGCTGATTGCGGGGGATGGGTTTGCTGATTGCTTTATAGTAGTAACGGCCCTGCTGGGTCAAGCAGAGCCGTCTTGGCTTTTGTACTGGACTCATCTTACCTGCAATAAAGAAATCTTTGTTCATTAACAAGTGTTTCTGTTGACTGGTAAAAGGAGGTTGTGACATTGGGTCAGAGGGAATGCATGGGAGCAGAAGCAATGAGCCAGAAGTTCAGTTGTCAACAATGGGCCTTTCCCCACTTTTCCCTTGGGCGCCGTTGCTGTGCGCAATTCCCAGTGCGCAGCATCCCTGGCACGCGCCCGGGCATCCCCACGACCCTGCGCTCTCATCAAAAGGCGCCCTTTGCAAGAGCGCCAGGGATACCTCATGCTGAGGGGGCGCGACAGCGGCAGCGTCGGGTGGCTGCGCTGTCGCCGCCCCTCTCATGGGGAGTGCCGGGGGACCCCGCGCTACTCTCCTCAAGTAGTGCGGGGCTTAAGGTAAGTGGGGAAAGGCCCAATATCATTTCTGAAGGCGCAATGAATGGAAACAGGACACGACAAGAACCAGTTCAATCTACATGCCTAACAAGAGACCGCTGCCTCACCATGTCCTGCATTCCAGTATTCAGAGATGTTTGGCCACGATGCCCCTGGGTGGTCGCCTGGTCTATATCAAAGTGTGCTGGACTCTGATCAGCAAGACACAGATTTTGATTCCACTGGTGGGAAGAAACGTGGAATCTTTGCCATAAGGTACAGGGAGAGGGCTTTAAAAGGAGATTAGGCAGACTCAGGGGTGAGAAGTCAATCAGTGACTACTAGTCTCAACTTCCACGTTCAGAGATATCCAGCTCTTACTTCCAGTATGATGACCATTTTACCCTGGTTCTGTTTCCTCAGGCCGGACTTCTCGTGGGATCAAGGTTATATCAGGCAGGGCACTGTAGCTGCTCCCAGCATAAATGACACCCTCCCTGCTCAAAAATCAGGAATCGGTTTGCCTGGTATCAAGGGCTTAAATTGGGTTGAACTTTGGAAGGACCGATCCAGCCTTTTTGAGCCTGCAGGCACCTTTGGAATTCTGATAAAGTGTGGTGGGTACAGCCACAGAATGGCTGCCATAGGAGAGGAGTTGGCCACATCATGGCTGACAGAGTGAAAATGCCCATGCTGTGAGGACAGTTTTTTGAAAATCTGCACAGCCAATCAAATCTCCAGTGCTGAAGCAGAAGTCTGGAAAAATAGCTCTATGCTATGGCATTATCTCCAACTGCAGTCCCTCCTTCCCAAACTCTACCATGGAATATTGTATTCATTTTGGGGCACCACAATTTTAGAAGGATGTAGGCCAGCTGAGATTTGTCCAGAGGAGGGCAGCAAAGATGGTGAGGGTCCTGTAAAGAAGGGTTGAAGGAGCTCAGGATGTTTAGCCTGGAGAGGAGACAACTGAGAGGTGGGAGGAGGAGGAGGAGGAGAAGGAGAAGAAGGAGGAGAAGAAGAAGAAGTAGTAGAAGAAGAAGAGAGTAGTAGTAGTAGTTTGGATTTATACTCCACCTTTCTCTCCTGGAAGGAGACTCAAGGTGGCTTACAAACTCCTTTCCCTTCCTCTTCCCACAACAGACATCTTGTGAGGTAGGTGGCGCTGAGAGAGTTCCAAAGTATTGTGACTAGCCCAAGATCACCCAGCAGGAATATGTAGGAGTCGGGATAAATCATGTTCACCAGATATGAGTCTGCCACTCATGTGGAGGAGTGGGGAATCAAACCTAGTTCTCCAGATTAGAATCCACCTGCTCTTAACCACTACACCACGCTGGCTCTCCATATTTAAAAGTACTTAAAGGGATATCATGCAGAGGATGGTGTGGAGTTGTCTTCTGCTGCTTCAGAAGGTCAGACTAGAACCAACATATTGAAATTCAATTAAAAGAGTTTTAGGCTAAATGTTAGGATGAACTTCTTGACAGTTTGAGTGGTTTCTCAGTGGAACGGAGCAGGCTTCCTCAAGAGGTGGTGGATTCTTCTTCTTTGGAGGTTTTTAAGCAGAGGCTAGATCAGGGGTAGGGAACCTGCGGCTCTCCAGATGTTCAGGAACTACATGGCCAATTGGCCATGCTGATAGAGGCTGATGGGAATTGTAGTTCCTGAACATCTGGAGAGCCGCAGGTTCCCTACCCCTGGGCTAGATGGTCATTTGACAGAAATGCTGATCCTGAGAATTCAGGCAAGTCATGGGAGAGTGGACAGGAACGGGACTCGGCTCTCAGGGCCCCTTCTGACATGCCAGTTGACACTTTGAGGTCAGGGAGCAATTTTCTTCCTGGCCAGATTGGCTAGGCATCCTGTAGGAGTTTATTGCCATCTTCTGGGCATGGAGCAGGGGTCACTGGGAACATGTGTGGGGGGGATAGTTGTGAATGTTCTGCATTCTGTGGGGGGCTTGGACTAGGTGGCCCTAGAGGTCCCTTCCAGATCTATGTTTCTATTACATTAAATACACATTTTTAAAAAATAAGGCCAAATGGAAGAATGCTGTACTAATCATGATGCATTCCATAAATCACCAGAAGAAATTTCTCATGTCTAAGGTGGATCAGCAGACATTAGTCAAGTCTACAGAAGACACAGAGGGGCCCCCCAGCCCCCCAGCAGAGATGTATTATTTCCAAGCAACTTACAAGTTACAAGGCACAGTCCATTCTTTACTTTACATATTCTGACTATGACTCATATTCTGTCTTCATGACTGTAATATTCTCCTGTCTAGCTTTCTTCTGGCAAACTGTCATCCAAAACTGGTTCATCTCTGTGGCACCTTCCATGCATGCAGAATAATACACATTCAATCCACGAGTGGATTTTGCTATTCTGCACAGTAAAATCCAGCTTCAAAGTGCATTGAAAGTGGATTGAAAGTGCATTATTCTGCATGTGTGGAAGGGGCCTGTGTCTCTCTTTCCCATTTCCTTATGTTTGGTGTCTTTTCCCTGAACCGCTATGTTACCGTATATACTTGTGTATAATTTGACTTTTTCAGCACATTTTTAATGCTGAAAAAAGCCTCCCTCGACTTATATTCGGGTTGACTTATACTCCAGTATATACGGTAACTGTATGTAAGCTCCGTTTGTGTAACCCAGGGTCCATTGGGGGAGCTAAAGAGCTCAGATTTTCCATATAAGGAAGTAAAGGCTCCATTTCCTCAAATGTTAAGAGGCCTGTATTTTAGGTATGAGAATGTTTGTATTAATTGTTGAGAAGGGGATATTGTGTTTATATTGATTGACTATTAGTTTGTATTTTGATTTCCTGTTATAAAATGTCATAATGGGTGTTATATAAATATTATTTTCCTCAGCCTGTAGCTGGAGGCAGTCAACTTCACAGAGTATGTTGAGTTTTTCAGCCTTTTTTTAGGCTGAAAAATGCCCCCTCGACTTATACGCGGGTCCTCCCCCCCGCGGAGCCGCAGCGCTTACTCGCAAGTTGCGAAGCCTCGTCCCCTCACTAACTCACGCTTTCTTTCTTGCAGGCTCTAAGTGTAAAGCTTGGCTTCAGGGAAGCTGGTGCTCGGGGCAGCCTGGTTTTCTTAAAAGGGCAATGTTCCAGCATTGCCCTTTTAAGAAAACCATAGAGACAGGCTGCTCCGAGCGGCAGCTTTCCTGAAACCAAGCCTTAGACTTAGAGCCTGCAAGAAAGAAAGTGTGAGTTAGTGAGGGGGACGAGGCATCCTCTGCTTTGTTTTCTCCTGCCTTCAGCTGCTTTCCCTCTCCCCAGACCCCCACACACCCGCCTTGCCCCTCCTTAAAAAGCCTCCCAAAGGCTTCTGGGGCGCTCCTTTCCTCCAGCTGTGGCTCCTTTGCCAGCTCAGCACCCTGCCTCCTGATGGACCTTTCCCACCCTCGACTTATACACGAATCAATAAAATTCCCCAGTTTTTTTGAGGTAAAATTGGGTGTCTCGACTTATATGCGGGTCGACTTATACGCGAGTATATACGGTACAGCTAGAGAGAACTGTAAAGTGGTGGTGGGGCTCATCTCTGGAGGGGATGAGTCTGCCTATCGGAGTGAGGTGGACCGACTGCTCTCATGGTGCAGGGAAAATAACCTGGTTCTTAATACTAACAAGACAACGGAGCTTATAGTGGACTATAGAAGGAATAGCTCAGAAATTCAGTCCTTGACTATAAATGGAGATCAAGTAGAGCGGGTGGCTAGTTTTAAATTTCTGGGCACTATGATTAAAGAGGACCTGACCTGGGGCGTACAGACTGCCGCGGTGGTTAAGAAGGCCCAGCAAAGACTGTACTATCTGAGACTTTTGAGGAAACAACAACTGAATGGAAAACTCCTGGTGTCCTTTTACCGCTGTGCTACAGAGAGTGTCTTAACCTACTGCATCTGTGTATGGTTCTCCAGTTGCACAGTGGCAGATAGGAAGGCGCTCCAAAGGGTGATCACTACTGCACAAAGGATTATCGGCTGCCCTCTCCCCTCCTTGGAAGAACTCTATAATTCCTGAAGCCTAAAAAAAAGCCCAAAATATTCTGAGAGACCCGTCTCATCCAGCACACTCTCTTTTTGAACTGTTACCATCCGGCAGACGATACAGGTCTCTCAAAACTAGGACCAAGAGGCTTAGAGACAGCTTCTACTCTAGAGCTGTGGCTATGCTGAACTCCGCGGCTTCGTGTTGATGTGTTTGGGGCTGTGTAGGGATGGGTGGAGGAAGGGGAAAGTGAGGATGGGGTATGAGTCTGAATTTGTGTGCATCGAGGAATGCTACTGTAAATTTCGTTGTGCATGCACAATGACAACAAAATGCTTATGCTTATGCTTAAAGGACTGAGACACTGCTAGTCTGTTTTGCATAGCAGACCAGAACTATTATATGTTGATTATTGTTTCTGTATTGGTTTGCCATATTTCATTGTTATACTGCACACTATTGTTAATGAAACAGAAAACAGATTTAAAGTTTCTTTTGTTGTAAGTCTGGTGAATGTGTCACAAGGTGGGATCACACTGTCAAAGACGAACTCCTTTTCCATTTCTGATAATATCCCTCTTAAAATCTAAGTTGGGTTACATTTGGACATACAGATGATGATGAGGAGTCCAATTTTGAAGGATTTTAACTCTTGCGTTTTAGCTTGGTTGCTGGTTGAGCTAAGGTTTTTGTACTTTTAAAGTTATTGTTGAGACCATATTGTTCTTGTTGACCCTCTTTTCCACTTACAGAGCTAGTTTACTGTTTTTCTTTGAAATAAATATTCAAAAACATTTAACCTACTGATGCCCCAATTAATGTAATTTTATTGGTATCTATTTTTATTTTTGAAATTTACCAGTAGCTGCTGCATTTCCCACCCTAGACTTATACTCGAGTCAATAAGTTTTCCCAGTTTTTTGTGATAAAATTAGGTGCCTTGACTTATATTTGGGTCAACTTATACTCAAGTACATACGGTATCTCTAAAAAATTTTTTGCCCTTTAAAGCTGTCTACAACGCAATATCGCCATGAAACGTTTTGGATTAGCCCAAAATGAAGCAAAGCCAATGATCGTGTCACTGTGCTTGCCTTGTTAATCTTATTTCTTATGTTTCCTTTTCAGGGCCTGTCTTCGTTGTCAAGTTGCTCTGAACAGTGTCTTCGCCTTCACTGGCAATACGTATATTATTGTTGCTCATTGCATTTTGCCAGGGCAAAGCCTGCAACGGAGTCCACATTTTGAGGCACACTCAGGTACCCCACCATCCTATATGGGAAACAGATAATGCGTTACCTGCGTGGAGTAAAATCCCCCATATGGATTCTGTGACTTAACAAGGGGGCCCGCAATCTTGGTGATGTCTTTGATTTCATCTGCAGATACTTCTGGTTTGGAGAGGTAAGCCAGGAGGACATAAGCAGTGGTCTCAACATCTGACCAGACCACGTACCCGTCTGCAAAGAAAAGAGGGTTCTTCATTCTGTACAAAGTAACAGGTATCTCTGGGGCTCTTTAGCCACCCTTAGCTGCTGTTAGAAGAAGAAGAAGAAGAAGAGTTTGGATTTATATCCCCCCTTTCTCTCCTGCAGGATACTCAAAGGGGCTGACAATCTCCTTGCCCTTCCCCCTCCACAACAAACACCCTGTGAGGTGGGTGGGGCTGAGAGAGCTCCGAGAAGCTGTGACTAGCCCAAGGTCACCCAACTGGCGTGTGTGGGAGTGCACAGGCTAATCTGAATTCCCCAGATAAGCCTCCACAGCTCAGGCGGCAGAGCTGGGAATCAAACCCGGTTCCTCCAGATTAGATACACGAGCTCTTAACTTCCTACACCACTGCTGCTCCTCCTGTTACAGTGGAAATGGGAAAATGTGTCAAGAGTTTTTTTGCATATTCAGGTGGCTGTTTTGACTCCTTCCTTTTCCAGACAATCCAGGTGCCACAGTCTAAGAGTGACTAGCAGAAACAAGCAAGAAACTTGGTTTTACTTAAAAGGACTCCTAGGACCATTTGTCACAGATTCATTGGGCAGAGTAACTGGACCTTGGGCTGCAACTAAAAGTCCAGGTGAACTGTGCAGTCACAGAGATACCTGGGGCAAATCTAATATGCCTGTTGGTAAAATGGTGTCATGCCCAGTCTTATACCGAGTCTGACCATAATCCTCCTCCTGGTGATAGGTGGGTGCAGTCGCCTTTCTCTCCCCTCCTCCCTGCACACTGTCCTTCCCAGGATGTCCTGGGAATCCACACTCCATTGTTGTCATTCGGCACCTGGGGTTGTCTCCTGTGTTGGCTGAGTTAGAGGGTACGGGGTAAGGAAACTCAGGGGCATTCCTCTCCAGCTGAGAGAGAAGAGTTGGGCTTCTCTGGGAAGGGGGTGTGCGGCTTTGAGTGGGGCAGTTCGTCATTGGCTTTTGGCAGGTTTCTTCCAGTTCCATCAATTAACTTCTGGTGGCTCTGACGTTTCACCTGAACTGCTGTCTCTGAGTAAAGACTTTTGTTTTAAAAAAAAGGAAATGCTTTCCCTGAAGGGGGGTCCTGACAAATGGGAACAAAAATACGCAAGATCAAGATTGAAAAGCATCTGAAATGCTACATAAAAAAAGGACTTTGCTGTCCCAGGTTAGTCTGCTCTTAATCAGCGCTTGGAAGGCAAGCAGGGTTGGCCAAATTTACTACACAAAGGCCCCTTCTGCACACGCAAAATAATGCATTTTCAAACCACTTTCACAACTGTTTGCAAGTGGATTTTGCTATTCCGCACAGCTTCAAAGAGCACTGAAAGCAGTTTGAAAGTGCATTATTCTGCATGTGCGAAATGAGCCAAAGACGGGCAATGGCAAACCACCTCTGAGCATCTCTTACTTTGCAAACCATGCACGGTCAGTGTAAGTCGGCTGCAACTGGATGACACTTTGTGCCACCATATAAATGGCATACTTGCATAGCCAAAATAATACCAGAGGGGTCTTACTGGTAAACAGAGGCAAACAATTTTTAGAAACAGAGGCAATGAGCCAGCTACTTAGACTGAGTCCCTCTCCGCACAGCAAATGATGACTGGGTTGCAGCCAGGATGAATGAGCCCAGCGTAGCCCCAGGACGTTTGAATGGCTGTCCCATAAGCACGGAGGCACATTTTTTAAAAAACCTTTTCTACACCTGTATTAATGCGCAGCTATGCAGGCAGGCACACACGCTCCCTCAGAGCGTTGCTGGAGCCAGTAGTGCCTGCATGACTCTGCAGATGGAAGCAGGGAGGTTTTTTTAAAAAAGTGCAGCCACGTAACACAACTTGGAGTTGCATAACGTGGCTTGTAGCTGCGCCCACAGCTGCAAGGCGTGTTAAAACAAAAGAATCGCAGAAATTGCGATTCTTGCAAAACCTGGGTTGGGGAGAAACGCGGCTTCAGGAGCAGGATCTATACAAAGTTCTCACTCGACCCAGGTTTTTTCCCGCCCTTAACCTGTGTTTATTGGTCTGTGCAGAAAGGGCCTCATGCTCAACACCATCCGCAAAGGGCTGGTACTCAAAACATCTCATAATCTGACTGGGAACCAATGAAGTATCTAGTGAACGGAACGATCCCTCGTACCATGTTTGATAGCCTGTTCGTCTAAATCACTCAGGAGCTGTTGCCGTGTCTCCATGTCCCCTGCCAACGTGAAGACGTATGCCAACAAGGCTCTGGGGTAGGCATCCTCCACAAAACTTAAATTCCTCTTCAGACATCCGATTGCATCTTGTACCATGGTATTCTAGAATGTGACATGAGGAAGTATGACAATCTCTACCAGAGCACACAACAAGCAAAGGAAGGGGAAAGGGGTCGGGGGCGAAGGAGTACAGTGGCAATAGGCACACAACAGAAGAAAAAACTGTACTCTGGCTGCTGGAATTCAAAAGCAACAGGCATGCACAGCGATTTGATAGTGCAGAAAAAGTGTAAACGCAAATGACAAACAGCTACGCAGCAGCTTAATAATAATGATGGGATCTCCGCGTCTCAACAACACACTGGAAGCTGGACTTTGTGAGCCTGGGTCACATCTTTTTGGAGACATTTTGAGGCTTATGTTTCATTGGTCATCAACATACCAGGAGGTTTCTTTGGTGAATGCTTTGGAGCCACCTCTAGTTATCTCCGTGTGTTGCTGCGAAGCGGTGATCCCGTCATTATTGTCAAGCTGCTACATGGCTGGTTGTCTTTTGCACTTTGGTGCACTTTGGTGCTCCTGAATGTCTACTAGAGACCATCTTTACACAGCATTTCCACAGATTTCATGGGGTAAAGCCACAGCAAAGTGCTATTTGTAAAAATTACTTCATTTGTACCCCCACCTTTCTCCCCAGTGGGGAACGAAAGTGGCTTAACGTTGTTTCCTCCGTGGAGTTCCGCAATGTCTTTACACCCAAACATTTTATTTCCACTCTCCAAACATTTTAAATGAATCCCCCTTTAAAATGTTTCTCTGGCTGAAACGTTCTGAAAACTTGCCCAGTTGCTGTGCTATCTATTGACTACGTTTCCCAAGCTCCTCTGCTTCCCTGAACCTCCTCCTGGGTGCCATTTTCTGAGCTCCCTCCGTTCTCCACATCTTTACAGCATTTCTCTGTTTGTTCTTCTATTTTTTGAAGGGGGGAATCTTTGAAACACTGAGTATATGAGGCAAAGGTGTATTGCTATTAGGGACATGGGGTCACCCATGTCCCTGGGCACATGTCATGGGGGCATTGGCCGCCGGCCAGGTTCCTGTGGTGTGGCAAAAGGGTCAGCGCCCGGTGGCTCCCCCTCTGCCAGGGCACAAGCTGTTTTCTGCAGCAGTAGGCTGGTGTCTGCCTCCCAGGGAGGGCAGCAGCCAGCCCACCACCGAGTCCCGCCCCCCCCCCGGCCTCCCTGCAGCTCCTGCAGCTTCCAAAGGTAAGTGGGGGGCACGGGGGTGGGGGTGCAGCATCTGCTCCAGGCACCATTTCCCCCTGGTACGCCTCTGATATGAGGAGTATAAACTGTGACGCGTGGCTGTGAAGCACTGAAGCACCGATTCAAGACAGAGCTCAAAAAAGGGGGGAATCACAAAACAGTGGTCAGGAATCATTTCCAAGAGGTGAGTATGGACAAGGGGGGGGGGGGGGGGGTTGAAAACATTTTACAAACATTTTAGGAGCTTTGTGTGGAAAGCATCTATAACAGTTGGTTCTAACCAACTCCACAAGGCTGCTGAAATCACACCGTGTATACAAAGCTCCGAGGGTCATTTGAATTCCAGGTTGAAGTCCTACCTGTGTGGGGATGCTCATACATTTATACAGTGACATAGGTGTACTTTTTTGGTAAGAATAGATAAAGAACCTTTATTTCGCCAAGTACTTGGCAGCTGAGTTCTTATGTTGCTGACATCTGCTGTTATTTTATTTTTTTGGGTCTGTTTTCAGCTTCTATTGTTTTGTGTAAATGATTTTTAAGAACATTTGTGTTGAAAAACAGGATACAAATACTGTACATAAAAATCACAGGGTGACGCCCTCCTGACTATTCCATTGTCAAAGAAATTCTGTTGGTGGATTCATAGGGTCTTCTCAGGTGAAGGAGGTGCGCTTGGCCCCCTCACATTTGACCTTCAAGAGGCAGTTCAAGACAGTCCCTGAGTAGTGATTTTAAATGTTGGTTTCTACATTTTTACTGCTTTTTATTCTATGTGTTTTTCTATGTTCACAAGCCATTTTGAGTAAAGGAAAAGACATTGGTAGGGTTGTATATTCCTCCACCACAGAACTCAACATGCCAGACCTTCTTTATTGGGCCCTAGTACCGATCTAGCCCTGCTCCCCCCTTTCTGTTTGAAAGTTTGAAAATAAAACTACATTTGGGTATTCAACGTACCATGCTTAATCATGTACAAAATAATGGTTTTGACAAAGGCAGCAACATAAAAATGAATGACAATTCTCATTTGTTCGGGACAATATTCTAATGCGGATGCATACAATTTTCTCAACCGCTGCACTTCAACTGACTGTATTCATATCTTTCTCTGAGACAGAATATAGTAAATGTTTTCAATCAGTCCATCACTAGAAGACTCACATTCTTGTCCAGGTGGACCTCCAGCAGCGCAGCGGTCACATAAGCTGTCAGCGAGTACTCATCCTCCACACCACCCTGTGGACCGAAGGGAAAGCATCAGAACCAAGCTGACCCACGAGGGTTCATTCCCTCCTCGGGAGAAAGAGATTTCCCCCTTGCCATTTCCAGAAATATCCTACACAAGACAAAAACCTGAACTTCCATTGTCTGAACCTCTAGTGGGAAGGATAATATTAGCCTGTTCAACATGCTCTCGTGCTTCATTCAGCTGACACTTTGAGCCAGAGGTCCCCAATATGGTGACACCTGTCCTGGCCCCCACCAAGTGGGTTTTTTTAAAAAAAAAACAGGGGTGGCCAGATGGAGCTTTATGGTTTAATGCCGTCAGGGCTTTCTGTCCAGTGCCTTGCCTGTGCAAACGACAGAGCAATCTTCTAAAAACAAGGGCTCCCAACCGTTTTGAGCCTGTGGGCCCCTTTGGAATTCTGACATGGCACGGTGGGCACGGTAGCAAAATGGCTGCCACAGAAGATGAAACCAGCCACAAAATTATTGCCACAGCCTAACTGCAGTAACAGGATACAGTGTGGGTGCTGTGTGGTTTCCAGGCTGTATGGCCGTGTTCTAGCAGCATTCTCTCCTGACGTTTCGCCTGCATCTGTGGCTGGCATGAAGATGCCAGCCACAGATGCAGGCGAAACGTCAGGAGAGAATGCTGCTAGAACACGGCCATACAGCCCGGAAAACAAAAAAACCCAAGTGATTCCGGCCGTGAAAGCCTTCGACAATACAAGGATACAGTGTGTTGTGTTGTGGCAGCAGCTGCTGCCAAAACACACTTTAAAAAATGAAATCTCCAGCCAATTAAATCTCCAATAGTCAATTGGAAGCCTTGCTGGGCAAAAAAGCCCCATCCTCTCATGCGGGGAATTTCTCTCTTCCTGCTGCCGTCAACTTTTCCCGGCCTTTCTGGATTTTCCAGTGACTGTCTTCTCATAGCATGATTCAAGTACAACAGCCTCAGATTAGACATTTTAGCTTCTAGGGACAGTTCAGGCTTGATTTGACCTAGAACCTTGATTGATCTAGAACACTGATTTGTCTTTTTGGCAGCCCACAGTGTTTGTAAAACTCTCCTCCAACAACACATTTCAAAGGGACCTACTTTCTTCTTGGTCCATAGGCATATTAGTTCTTGCCTTCCAGATACATTTGATAAACATCAGTTCGCATATCGGACTAATAGATCTACGGAGGACGCCATTGCCATTAGCCTCCACACAGCTTTGACGCATCTGGAACAGCAGGGGAATTATGTGCGAATGCTCTTTGCGGACTTTAGTTCCGCATTTAATACAATCTCGCCACAAAGACTGGTGACAAAACTTGTGGATCTTGGACTCTCACATTCAATCTGTTTGTGGATTAGGGACTTCTTGTCTGGACGTTCCCAGAGGGTTAGACTGGGAAATCGGGTTTCCTCAGTTCTTACTCTAAATATGGGAACGCCACAGGGCTGTGTGTTGAGCCCTTTACTGTTCACCCTTTATACATATGATTGTACTCCTGTCTATCATAGTAACACCATTATCAAATTTGCTGATGACACAAGTCTGCCTATCGGAATGAAGTGGACCGACTGCTCTCATGGTGCAGGGAAAATAACCTGGTTCTTAACACTAACAAGACAAAGGAGCTCATAGTGGACTATAGAAGGAATAGCTCAGAAATTCAGCCCTTGACTATAAATGGAGATCAAGTGGAGCGGGTGGCTAGTTTTAAATTCCTGGGCGTTATGATTAAAGAGGATTTGACCTGGGGAGTACAGACTACCGCGGTGGTTAAGAAAGCCCAGCAAAGACTGTACTTTCTGAGACTTTTAAGGAAGCAACAACTAGATGGAAAACTTCTGGTGTCATTTTACCGCTGTGCTATAGAGAGTGTCCTAACCTACTGCATCTGTGTATGGTTCTCCAGTTGCACAGTGGCGAATAGGAAGGCGCTCCAAAGGGTGATCAATACTGCACAAAGGATTATCGGCTGCCCTCCTCCTTGGAAGAAATCTATAATGCCCGAAGTCTAAATAAAGCCCAAAATATTCTAAGGGACCCGTCTCATCCAGCACACTCTCTTTTTAAACTGCTACCATCTGGCAGACGATACAGGGCCCTCAGAACTAGGACAAAGAGGCTTAGAGACAGCTTCTACTCTAGAGCTGTGGCTATGCTAAACTCCGCTGCTTCATATTGATGTATTTGGGGCTATGTAGGGATGGGTGGAGGATGATGATGTATGAGTCTGAAATTGCATGAGTCTGAAATTGTATGAGTCTGAAATTGTGTGCATCGAGGAATGCTGCTGTAAATTTCGTTGTGCGTGCACAATGACAATAAAATGCTTATGCTTATGCTTATGGGAGCCTTCTTCATTGTCCAGCGTAGAGAAAACTACTGCAAGAATTCATGATCTTGGTTGACCGTGACACAGCCGTGCACTGAAGAATCTTTTCCAGCTTCCTTGTGGCTGCCCTCCCCAGTTTCACAGCTCGCCCAAGAGCCAGGCGCCCAGCTGCACCTCTGCAGCCGCACTCAGCCTCCCCGGAGGCACGGAGAGGCTCAAAAAGTGAAAAAGTCTCCCCACCACCGGGAAGCCTCTATTAGGCTTGACAGACTTATGTCACTCAAAAGGGTGGCTTAAGTCTCAATTCTCAGCCACTGGCACAATGTGCTGAATGGCCGGGAGGGAGCCGATAGTCCCCTGGCCCCGCCCCAGCCCGCCCCTACTATACCAGTGGCAGCAGGGGGGCTGAGATGCTGGCGCAGTGTCCAGTGCCGCATCTCAGCTCCGGGGAGGGCTGTGGCGGCTGCACAGCAGAGGAATTGCCCCTCCACTTGGGTAAGTGTCCATGAAGGACCTGACCCTGGAAGCAAATGCTCAGGGTTTAACATGAACCACAAGAGAAGAGGTCAAACGTGTGCAAAGGAACTAGAGGAATTATACCACTGACCTGGACCCAGGCTGGGATTAAATACTTTGCTTCCTGCGATTTCAATAGAAAGCTGTACAGGAAACATTTTCAGCCAGATGTTGAATAAACTGTGATGGGGCTGCATTGGGTTGCATTTCAATGCACCTAGACATCTACTGCAGCTCAGTGTCTGTACCTTCAGGGCATTGTTGAAGAGCCTTCCTACACTTTCAAAGCAGCCGCTGGGAAGCTGGTGCTTCTCCAACCAGCGAACGGTGTCCTGGATGTGCTTCTCGTCAATGAAGATGTAGGACTTGGCCTGGCCAAAAGCCCGAGCCACGAAAGCTGTCAGCCTGTGGAAGCAGATGGGGGGGGGGGGGGAACCACTCAGCTCTCTGAGCCCAATATTTGGCATTTCAGATACGACAAAAGGAGCTTTGACTCTTGAAACCATATATCCCGAAAAACTCGTTGGTCTCTAAGGTGCTGCTAGACTTGAATCTAGCTGTTCTGCTGCAGATCAACACGGCTGCCCTCTGAAACTTCCCCCATTCTGCCTGAGGCCATTTATATCCTTGTCTGGAGCAGCAGTGGCGTAGGAGGTTAAGAGCTCGTGTATCTAATCTGGAGGAACCCGGGTTTGATTCCCCGCTCTGCCGCCTGAGCTGTGGAGGCTTATCTGGGGAATTCAGATTAGCCTGTGCACTCCCACACAGGCCAGCTGGGTGACCTTGGGCTAGTCACAGCTTCTCAGAGCTCTCTCAGCCCCACCCACCTCACAGGGTGTTTGTTGTGAGGGGGGAAGGGCAAGGAGATTATCGCTTTCTATCTACCTTTTTCCTGGAACAAAGCTGTGAACTGGAGCTGCTTGAATAAATGTAAGTCTTACCTTTTACCTTTATCTCTTGGGAAGTTTCTATAAGCTGCACTCACACACAATGCTGGGCAGATCCATAATTCTAAACTAAATCTAACAAAACAAACTGGAGGACACAGGTATGGGGGTGGAGCTAAAAAAAATGGGCACCTCCAGTGCTGGAAGCATCTTCCCTTGGCTGCCAGACTGAATGAAGAATGCTGATATCAAATGCAATGAAATGTCTGAGGGGAGATTCGAAACACAGTGAAATCCTGTAAGCAGAGTCACTCCGGTATAAGCCCATTGGAATGAATGGGATGAAACAGGAGGAACCCTCTTTAGGATTACAGTTTAGCCTCTAACTATAGTCTGTCTCAGAAAAAGATGTTAGTAGGGTTGTATATTCCTCTCAACATGCTGGTCCTTCTTTGTTGTAGAATGCGCCATCTGGGCCCTAATGCCTATCTAGCCCTGCTTCCCACCCCCCTTCCATTTGAAAATTTTAAAATATATTTTGGAATTCAGTTTAATAATGCACAAAATAATGGTTTTGAAAAGGCAGTGTGTAAAAATGAATGATAATTCTCATATTTGTTTGGGATTATATTCTAATGCAAAAGGATACAATTTTCTTGACCACTGCACCTCAACTGACCATGCTAATATCTTTTTCTGAGACAGAGTATGGTTGTATCCTCAGTATCCTCAGAGGTGGGGCTGTGGCTCAGAGACACGGCATCTGCTGGGCATGAAGAAGGCCCAAGTTCCGTTCCTGTCATTTCCAATTCAAAGGGTCAAGTGATGTGAGAGACCTCCATGTGAGACCCTTGTGGCCGGATGAATGTCTCTGGAAGGAGAGACACGCCCAGACCATTCTTCATCCGACAAGCATGGCTCTGGCTGGCTGGCTGGCATCAGCCCCGTTCACTCACCAGGTGTTGCCCTCATCATCGCGCTCACCAAAGGCGCTGTAGGAGCCGTTGTCATGTTGGTAGAGCAGCTGGCGCTGGTACCCTGAGGAAGGCAGGACAAAAAACTACCTTTGAGCTCCTCGCCTGTACTCTAGTTTCAGGAGCTCAATCTCTGATGTGTCTTAAGGGCTCACAATGGTTCACACCTCTAGGAAGTGCTGGATTTACCTATAGGTTTGTCAGGCCGAAGCCTTCGGTCTCAAAATCTAGGGGGCCTCAGTCCAAGGTGTCTAATATTTTTAACACTGTCCTAGGTCTATCTTACACATGCTGTCACATAATGCACCTTAGTCTCTAAACAACCCTTCAGTAATTTTCCTTGCACTCCATTTCAGAATAAAACTGTGCAACTTTCATTTTCCTAAAAATTCCTGCTTGTTCCACAAAAAATGTTTACAAAGTTTGGTCATGGCAAAAGTTTTTCACTGTGTCTTGCTTCCTTTCAGCTCTTTCAGTCTTTATCTTTGCTCTAACTGTTGCTAAACTTGACTTGGGCTCTTTGGACCACCATATAAAGATATTCTGGTCACCAGCTACCCTTAGCACCTCACTCAGACTGACTGACTACACAAAAACAGGGGGTAGCTGGCTAAAAAAGGAACTGCCTAACTGGGAAATGTCTTAAAGGGCAGGGGCTAACTAAAATACCCTCCCATAGAAGACTTAACAATAAACTAAAACCATACTAACTGTAGGGAAACTGAAGTTTAAAGGGGGAATAACAAAAGCCTCTGTGGGGGCATGACTCTCTCTGTGGGCGCCTCGACTCTCTCACCACAATCAGCCTCTCTTCACTCAGCCCACATCCCTTTGGGGAAGCCAACACTCTCCTGTCCATGAAACCCCTGACTGAAGCTCTGCAGCAAGACAACTTGGGCGCTTTTCAAAAGCAAGAGGGCAGGGGAGTCATCCTCTAAACAAAAGACATACATACATAGTTACATATATACACACATAAATCTCACCTTTCTTTATGTATTCCAAGGCCTTGGCCTTGGTCTCAGGAGTCGCCTGGTTGGTCGCTTCCAAGTATTGGAGGATGAAGATATTGGGGACAAACTTGACCATGTTCTGCTCCCCACAGCCAAAGGGCATCTGAAGAAGCCGGTCTGTATGCTGCAGTGCAGGGCCCAGGATGTCACCTGAGGGTCACCGGTCGGGGGAAGGAAATACACATTAAGCTCAGGGGACTGGACAGCCCTTCTTCTAACCCCCGCCTGAACAGAATCCAGACACAACCTTCTCCCTGGCAGCATCTGAAGACTTGTGGAGTAAAATCCAGTAGGACAGCAGATGAAATACTGGGTCTGAACTCCAGATAAGGCGCCAGGAAAGGGCCAGAACTTGGCAAAATGTGCAGACATGAGCAGGAACAACTGGGCCCAGGGGGAGCGGGGATGCCTTGTAAACCGGGAAAAAACTCGGCTCCAGGCAGCTCAATTCTGAGGACCCTCAGGAAAGCCCTCTTAGCAGCCGTCCCAATATTAGGGAGCCCCCATCCTGGGAGCTCTGTCTTTCCTCTTCACCCTCCCCCACAACAAATACAGGCTTCCCAAAATTAATGGGATGCAGATGCTCCCCTGAGTCACCCCACAACCCTAGAAAAGTTGCTGAACTGAAATCACGGGGCTTCTGTCAGGATATGCCTGGGAATACCCCAATAGTCTGTTTGTTGTTGTTTTTCCAGTCATATTGTATTTTAAGAACTTTATCTTTGTGAATCAGATGGGTGTGTTGGTTCTCTTACTTTTCTGTGGAGAATCTGGACGTAAATAACAGGTTAGAGAGCCGTGTATGAAAATCAGGTTGCCGACGACTTAAACGTCAACGAAAGCCATGAGAGGAACAAGGGGCAAATCTGCTATAAGGAAGCCACGTGCACATAGAGGGCAGCCCCCAACTAAGATCCCGCTATAGTTCCCCCCTCAAGCTGGCAGGAAGGATCTGTGGGAAACCAAACTCCTGAGGAGAGGGCAGAGAAGGGCGAACCGTCTGGAGGGCAAGAGAGTGAATCACAACACAATCGACACCTTGGCGGCCTGTCTCTCCTGTGTCCATCCCTGCCCCTCCCGTGGCCAAGGAGTGGGCTGTCCGCTTGCACCTCCCAGGAAGGACCCAGACCCATTTCCTCACCGATGACAGAGAAGGTGGCTCGGCCAGAGTCCTCCACAGGATTCTCGGGTAGCTTGAGAGAAACGTCCTCCACCACAGCATCCCCTGAGAAGAGCACACAGCCGGAGTTAGCAGAGATTCAGAGCACCCCTCGTGGTGGGCAGGATCCACGGGCCAGAGGGACTTCTGCTCTTGCCTCCCATCCTCCCCTCAGCAACGTTTGCACCTCGAGCGCCCGGCTGCTACTCTGGAGTCACGTTCCCAGAGTGAGCAAAGGGGACCTGCATTTGCAAAACAGCTTCACTGGCATTTTGCTCAAGCTCAGGGATCAGTTTGAGATGACCCTCCCACCTGGGCCCCAGCTGGACCACCGGAGAGCTGACTTGGAGACAGACATTGGCCCACATCAGAAATCAGCACAGAACTGCTGAGGGAGAGTCTGCAAAGGCTGGCCCATGGACCAACACTCTGAATCAGCACAAGGTGTCTTGATAGGGTACAAGGAATGAACATCAAGAGGCCAAAAATCTGTGGCCTCCGTGCATGGCCTTCCTTCTCCTCCACCTGCCTGGAAAAGTCAGCTCCTCATGCTGGTCTAGTGACCCAAGATCTGGGCCAGAAAAGTAAATCTCACCTGCCCAAGTAGGGCTGATGTCAGGCGTGTGCCACTCTGGGCCCGGCAGCTTGCATGTCCACACCTCAGCTGCAGATGGCCCAGCCATGATCATCGCTCAAGGCTGCGGAGGCCTCCCCCTACTTGCATGGAACTAGTCAATAGAGCTGAACCGTTCATCCTTATCTGCCTTCCTGAAGGAGTGAACTGTCGGTCCTAAACAATGCCTCTGTTCCCACTGTCCTTTCACATGCTGATATTGTGGGAATGCGAGGATGGGGGGATTCTGGGTTGAACCTTTCTGTAACTTACAGGTATATACCAGAGGCCAGAGAGCCAAAATTCCAGTTTCAGCTATCTGAGCCCTGGGCTGACACGGTTCCAATAAAGCTCTTGAAACGTTCTTGATTCTCATTGATGTAACAGGCCCTTACCGCTGGGTACCAGCAGCACAACTCAATGAAACCCATAGAAACCCTCTCTTTGCTTAAGATTCTCTGTGGCACAGTTGCTAGCCAAGCTATCCTGAGGCATCCTGGCCCTACCTGAGGAGCAGAGGAATGAATTGTGGGTCTCTTCCTTGAGGATGCCTTCTGGCTGTGGAAGGAAAAAAAGTTGTGGGTCCTGAATCTGCCCCTTCTGTGCACAGTGGACACCACAGAGGCATCTCCCTCCCCATTCTCCTCTTCCCCCTGCCAACCCCCCCCCCCCCCAAGAGCTGCTTCATTTGGGCCACATTTACCTGAACCCCCTCACCGGAGCCCACAAAACATGGCAACCCCTGGCCAGATTTCTCAGGCACTGAAAGAATCCTCATAAAAGTATTGTCGAAGGCTTCCATGGCCAGAATCACTGGGGTGCTGTGTGGTTTCCGGGCTGTCTGGCCGAGTTCTAGCAGCATTCTCTCCTGACGTTTCACCTGCATCTGTGGCTGAAGATGATGATCCTCTGAAGATGCCAGATGCAGGCGAAACATCAGGAGAGAATGCTGCTAGAACATGGCCAGACAGTCCGGAAACCACACAGCACCTCATAAAAGTGTTCTTGGGAGGGCCAAGAAGAGCTGCTGGGGTTTGACAGCTGTCCGCCACAAGCCCAAACTCCTGAGGAGACCACACTGACCTTGACAAGCAAGGACTTGATCACAGTGTCGGAGCGGCCATGTGCAGGGGTCACGGAGATTCTGTTGCCACACAGCTCCTGCGTCTCCTCGGCCTCAGCAGTTACCGAGAGGTTGACACGTCCTGCAGGAATGGGGAAATGGGGGGCTTCACTGAACAGTGGACTCTCAAGTGAGACCCCAACATATCCATGCGCAGGCACACAATGAAGGTGCAGTTGCTCATGGTCAGTGGGATGAGCTTGGCCTCCCTCTGACACCACTGCTGCAACCAAGCCTTGGGACCTGCACCCCCCACGCCACTCTTCTATGGACGGCAGGTCAGGGCACGTGAAGGAGGGTCTCCTGCCACCCCCCGCACACTGGAAGAAGAAGAGGAGGAGGAGTTTGGATTTATAACCTGTTTTTCTCAACTGTAAGACATCTCAAAATGGCTTACAAACCCCTTCCCTTCCTTTCCCCACAACAGACCCCTTCTGAGGTAGGTGGGGCTGAGAGAGTTTTGAAAGAACTGTGGCTAGCCCAAGGCCATGTGGAGAAGTAGGGAAACAGACACGGTTCTCCAGATGAGAGACCAGCACTCTTAAGATTATACCACACCGATGATACTGAGGCCCGTTATGCATGGAACATTTACCTCATGGCTCTTTGCTGCGCAGTGGGGTTGTAGTGGGGTCTCCTTGTGCTTTTTTCATTTACATGCAAGGAGACACAGCACTGCCTGCCAGACAGCTTGCCTGCTGAACTCTCCCAGATCTTCTTTTCTTGATTCTCCTAACTTCACCCCTCAACTCATTCTTAAAGGCACAGTTGTAAGATTGCTGGATTTGTTAAAGACCTTTAACTTCTTGTTATATTGATATTGCTGCCATTGCAGTTATACCAATATTGTAGCCCCGTTACAAAAATAATCTCCCAAAATTAAAGAGGCAAAGCAATTTTTGGACCACATTCTGCTGAAGAAGGGGACCATGTCCTAGAACTGATATTTTCTTCCCTCCCCCTTCTCTCTCTCTCTCTCTCTCTCTCTCTCTCTCTCTCTCTCACACACACACACACACACACACACACACACACACACACACACACATCCTGCCTCTGCTGCTCCAACAGGAGGAAACAGAGAGGCTTGTTATTTTGATTTTCCTGTATTAGATCTATCATTATTTTGACAGATCTAATATGGTAGAAATGCTGGAAGTTAAAATAAAGTTTTTAAAATTCTCCCCAATCATCAGGGAGAGTGGGAGAAGAGCAGGGGAGGTGGGGGGCGGGGGGAGCCAAAACGCCGAAGCAAAGAATTACACAGGGCCATTTGTTCTATCTCCCTTGCAAAGGAGAGGAAATGTTTGCTCTTTGCCTGCTCTGACAAACAGCGGAGATTATGTACTGGTGTGATTTGTTTGCACCACTTGGCAGAACCGGTTGTTAAAGTCAGTCTTCGACAGGTCTGTGATTTATACGAGCACCCCCACGCGCTGATTATAGGATCTGCTTTGCAGTAAGGGGGGGGGGGGGGGGGGGCGTCCATAACAGAAGCTCTGCCCCAAAGCGAATCTCCCTTCAGCATGAGGCAGAGCACCAGTGTATAATCATCCTAATTTGTATCAGAAGAAGTTAGAGAGGGACAAAAATCTTGGCTGGAAAGGAAACCGCCTACCCCCACCCTTTCCTCCACAGCAATCCTGCTTCAAAATAGATGTCTGGGAAAGTAAGGGGCAGATTATACGGTTACCCACTCCGGCTGCCCCACCCTTCCCGACAGAGAAATTACAAATTTCAGCTGGGTTCAAAGAAAGGGTCCAAATCACCTCTAACAACTGCAGTAGAAACTCATTTCTTGATTGACTGATCAGGACCAGGAGAGCATCCATTCTCAAGACACTTAAAGATCCTGACTTAAAGATCTTTACAGACAAGCACAGGAATATACATGCAAGTGGACATTAGGATCTTGCAGGACCTTTACAGCAATTACTCAATGGCATCTCCATACTGCCCCAAATTGTAACCAATAGAAAAGCAGTCTCATAAGAACATAAGAACAAGCCAGCTGGATCAGACCAGAGTCCATCTAGTCCAGCTCTCTGCTACTCGCAGTGGCCCACCAGGTGCCTTTGGGAGCTCACATGCAGGATGTGAAAGCAGTGGCCTTCTGCGGCTGTTGCTCCCGAGCACCTGGACTGTTGAGGCATTTGCAATCTCAGATCAAATTAGATCAAGATTGGTAGCCATAAATCGACTTCTCCTCCATAAATCTGTCCAAGCCCCTTTTAAAGCTATCCAGGTTTGTGGCCATCACCACCTCCTGTGGCAGCATATTCCAAACACCAATCACACGTTGCGTGAAGAAGTGTTTCCTTTTATTAGTCCTAATTCTTCCCCCCAGCATTTTCAATGAATGCCCCCTGGTTCTAGTATTGTGAGAAAGAGAGATAAATTTCTCTCTGTCAACATTTTCTACCCCATGCATAATTTTATAGACTTCAATCCAATCCCCCCTCAGACGTCTCCTCTCCAAACTAAAGAGTCCCAAACGCTGCAGCCTCTCCTCCTAAGGAAGGTGCTCCAATCCTTCAATCATCCTCGTTGCCCTTCTCTGCACTTTTTCTATCTCTTCAATATCCTTTTTGAGATGTGGTGACCAGAACTGGACACAGTACTCCAAGTGCGGTCGCCCCACGGCTTTATATAAGGGCATGACATATAAGTCTCTACTTCCTTCTTATCCTTCTAAGGATAATCCTGCCTCATCGACTTCACTCTACTGGTGTAAGAAGAACTGCTGACCGGTACGTTCAAGAAACAGGATATGCATTAAAGATCAGTTTGCCCTATGAGGCAAGGAAGGCAGACTTCTGGAAACTCGGCTAAAAGCACTGACGACAGTGCTGGGTCACCCACTCGGTTCACTGACGTGGCTGCACTCTGGCTCATTGTCATATCGTGTTTTTCTCCTTCCTTCCCAGGGGTTTGGGGCTCACCTAGCTGTGTTGCCGTCACGTTCCAGGAGAAGGTCTGGGCCTCCTCTGCACAGAGGCAGGTGGTGAAGCGGCAGGCCAGGCAGGGCTCCACCTCGACTTCCTTGGATTCCGCCAGCTGGATTTTCACCTGGAGGGAGAGAAGGGGCCATTCAGAGGAGGAGGGACAGATGAGGCCTGGGGCCAGGTGTGTGCCAGGAAGCCCAACAGGGAACTGTGCCCGTGGCACAGACAGGATGTCCCCAAGGAGCCAGAGGGTGGGTTGACCACACGCCTACTGTTCATATCAAGGCATCCCAGCTAGTACCCCTGGTGGGGTGGCCTGGCATACCCCCTGGTCCAGAAGAGCTCTCAGCAGGGCTACTGACCCCGCTCTCTGGCTTGTTTTGGCCTGCTTTGTCTACGGAGATGAAGGGTGAGGGCAGTGCCTTCCACTTCCTGTAGTGCAGCATGGAGATGAGGGTTTCCTTCCCCCTGCCCTCCACCTCCAGAGCTGCTTCCCTTCCTCCTTGGAGACACAGTTTTAGGGAGGCAAGAGGGAGGGGCAGCCCATAGAGGCTCGTGGGACTGTGGACGTGCTCCTAGGGTTCCTGTTGATGTCTCTAGCTTGCTGGTGCCGATTGCCCAGCTGAATGCTGGAGACAGTCACCTCCCACCTCCCGGCGAACAAGGTGCCCAACAGTCTCAGGTGGATCTCTCTGGAAACAGTGATGCGAGGGAGGGGGCATTTGGTTGGCTCCCTCCCTGTCTCCCTGTCAGGGATTGCCCCTAGTTGATTGAGATGCATTCCTAGCTAAATGTAGTTGTTACAAAATATATGGGCGGTGATTGTATCTAGTTGATTAGGATGCATTCCTACCTCAATGTAATCACCACAAGATATATCTAACAAGCCTGCCATATGTTACCACAGTTGTAATGGGACATTCTTTCCTTGATCTTTATTTTAAGGCTTCACACGCTGAGTAGATAACTGGGCTTACCCATGACACTTCTGGTCCCATGGGAAACGGAATGTTTTTGTTACACTGTGGGGGCAGGAGGCCAGGTGGCTTCATCTTTATCTGTCGCCGACCTTGGGGCGCCTGAGCTCTCACATTCTTTGGAGAAATGGGAGGGGGGAACAACTTTTGGATAAAGGGGATAGAAAAAGCCAGGCTTGGCAGGTTCGGCAGAATGGGCTTTGCCAAGCTGGGTGCCTTTCAATAAACACTGCTGATCTACAATACAGGGTTCATTTTCACACTCCTTTGTCAGCCTCCTTCTCACCTTCCTCATCCTGCTGGCAGCTGGGAAAGACAACCCCCACAACGATGTGTCTGAGGAGGATCAGTTTATCTCAGGCACTTGCTGCCAGGGGCTTTCCTTAGAGGGCAAAAGCTCAGCTGAAGAGTAGAAAATTAACCTTCGTGGAGACCAGCATGGGATTTCCTGATTCACTGCAACTCCAAAAAACCTTTTTAAAGGGGCACTCACAGCATATCTACTGCCCTGTATGCTCCTTATGAATGGGCACCTATCCCCTCATCTACCTAGCAAGGGAGTCACTCACCTGGATGCAGTCCTTCAGGTAATTGAAGACAGTGACTCTGAGTTCAAAAGTCTCCCCACGGATTACAGAATAAGGCATCACCGGATCTACAAAGAAGGGCTGAATGGCCCGGAAGTCAGCCGGTTGGGCGAGCCCCAAGCCTCCATCTGCCACACAGAAAGCGTCGGCTCTCCACTCGGTGATGGTGTCCGGAGAGGTGACCGAGACAGATGCTTTCCCCTCTTCGCTGAAGAATGGAAACAGAGCAAACCACTCTATGGGCGATTCCGTACACGAGTAAAATAGGTTCGACCCAGTTCCCTGAGAAGGGTACTGACCTAGGTCGAAGCCATTGTTGTTCCCCACTGCAACCAGCTTGATCCCAACTTGGAGGGCGGAATCATCCTGTGCCTCTTCGCCGCTCCATTCCTATTGGCTATTGTTCTGTAGCCCCCATCCTATTGGCTATTGTTCTGTAGCCCCCATTTTGAGGGTCCATAACGTTGGCCCCCCTGAACCAAACTGCACCAAACCTGGGGGGGTATCATCAGGGCAGTCTCATGATAAGACCCTGAAAGTTTTGAGACTGTGCCTTCAGAAATGTCCTCCCCCCTCAGCCAGCAACCCCCATGGACAACAATACAGAAAACTCAATGCAGAACAAAGATTCTTGGGCAAATTTCTGGGTTGTTCCTGCAGGGGGCGCATTTTTTGATGTATCGGCACCAAAATTACAGGGTCTCATCAGGAGACTGCCCTAATGATACCCCCCAGGTTTGGTGCAGTTTGGTTCAGGGGGGCCAAAGTTATGGACCCTCAAAACTGTAGCCCCATCTCCTATTAGCTCCCATTGGAAACAATGGGGGATAGGGGCACCCCCTTTGGGAGTCCATAACTTTGGACTCCCTGAACCAAACCTCACCAAACTTGGGGGGTATCATAAGGACAGTCCCCTGACAATACGCTGAAATTTTGGTGCCGCCAGCCTAAAAACTGCCCCCCCTGCACGCCAAAAATTAAAAAACCACTAAAATACCCAAAAACGAACCCAGCATTTTGATGCCCCCCACAAGGTGAAGCCCTGGGCAGCTGCCCACCTTGCCCAATGGGCATTACGCCAGTGCGGGCAGCCATGTTGGCCTGCGTTGATTTGAGTCCCGCAGAGACTGACAGAATTTTCAGTTTCCCAGAGTCAAATCTCTCTTTTTCAGAAAGTTCACCCTGAAAGTATTATTGGTCTCCAAGGTGCTATTAGACTAGAATCCAGCAAGACTTACACAGGCGTTCTCCGCACAAACCTTTTAAAACTGTTTGAGGCAGGAAATACAATGTTTCCTCCATGGAGTTTTGCATTGTTTCTACCCCAAAACGTTTCATTTTCACCCTCAATTAATCCCCTTTTAAAACTTATTCTCTAGCTGAAATGTTTTGAAAATGTCTTCAGTTGCCTGTGGGGTCTGTTGATTCTGTTTCCCAGGCTTCTCTGCTTCCCTGGACCTCCTCCATGGCGCCACTTTCTGAGCTCACCCAGTTCCCCCTGCCTGTTTATTTGTTCTTTTATTCTCTTTATTTCTGTTTGTTCTTTTATTTGGGGGCGGGGAGGGGGGGGACTGAGTGAGCTCAGAAAACTCTTTGAAGCATGGAGTATACATGGAGTAAAGAATGCAACAAAAGACTGTGAAGAACTAAAGCATCGATTCAACACAGAACGAAAAAAGAGGGGGGGAAATCACATAATGGCAGCCAGGAATCTTTGGGGGGGGGGGGTAAGTGCAGACATGCATTGTTGTAAAGGGGGTGTGAAAACGTTTTAGAAGCATTTCAGGGGACTTCTGCGGAAAGGGCCACAGTGAGACAGGTCTCCCTAAAGACGCACTATCCATCTGAGCCTGAAGTTCCCATGTGCGCTTTCGATCCTAGCGTAGAAACCCAAGGGGGAGTCCCCTCAGTCTTGACCTTTCTCTGCACTGGCGGAATTACTTCAGTCACGCAGCATCCAACAGGTCAAGGCGGCTCATTATGTTGGGTTTTTCATTTTGCAAAAATAAATTTAAAATCTGCAGCCACCTCTCACTGGGGGAAGGAAGGGTGAACGGACATAGGATTTGGGATGGTGAACAGTCTTGGTGGGAACTCCCAACTTCTCCTCCTCCCACTGGACAGAGGCTAAAAGCAGGGCTGGTGAGAACAGCACCCCTAGATAGTTCCCTCTCCTTCTCAGGCCATTCTGAGCCAACCCACACATCACATGACTTGCCTAGCGCCAGGAGTGGCCCAAGGACGCCAAATTTTTGTACCTCAATCCTTCCCCTACCTGCACTGCCAAGAAGACTAGATTATATATTGTAAGGAAAAAAAGCCAGAGAATTTCAGAAGAGAAGACAACTTTGGATGTGTACTCTGTCTTTCTCTCCTGTAAGGAGTCTCAAAGCGGCTTACAAACTCCTTCCCTTCCTCCAGAGGTGGGGCTGAGAGAGTTCTGAGAGAACCGTGACTAGCCCAAGGTCACCCAGCAGGTTTCATGTGGAGGAGTGGGAAACAAATTCAGTTCACCAGATAAGGGTCCACCGCTCATGTGTTAGAGTGGGAAATCAAACCAGGTTCTCCTGATTAGAGTGCACTACTCTTAACCCCTATGCCACACTGGCTGTCATTAGAAAAGGGAGAAAGGGGGACAAACGTAACACTGGCCTTCTTGGCATGGTCAAAATAGCCTCAGAGTGCAGACCAGGGATTTTACATGCCACAGCGCTTTCCTTCATTTCTGACTCCCCACGGCTCCCCAGTTCTTCCCGGGATTTGAGGCAGGGAGGGTGCGTTATGCTCCATCTATTACCGCGTGAGCCCAGAACTTTTCCATTTGCAACGCGAGATCTTCCGCAATTTCTTCTGCACATGTGCAGACAACCTCAGTTTGCCGCGTTCTGATTGGATTATTCTCCCCCCATTCCCCCACTCACCTTCACTAGTTTTAAATGACTCTAAACCCAAAACTTCTTCCTTGTTGATAAGAATTGGCTTTCATTGCAGTAAAAAAAAAAAACACAAAGGGAGAAACTGCAGATTTTAGACAGAAAAGCGGGTCGCTGATTCTCTTTCACGCACACGGATTTTAGACAGGAAAGCGGGGTGCCAATTTGGATTTTAGACTGAAACGTGGGGTGCTGATTCTTTCACACACACATGG
The DNA here is from genome assembly GCF_021028975.2 of Sphaerodactylus townsendi. Classification (NCBI taxonomy): domain Eukaryota; kingdom Metazoa; phylum Chordata; class Lepidosauria; order Squamata; family Sphaerodactylidae; genus Sphaerodactylus; species Sphaerodactylus townsendi. Next base: position 123,164,421 of record NC_059431.1, read on the forward strand.
ATTTTAGACAGAAAAGTGGGGCGACGATTGTCTCTCACAAACTTGATTTTAGACAGGAAAGCGGGGGGTGGGGGCACTGTGGGTGGCAGGGTGCCAATTCTCTCTCACACACATGGACTTTAGTCATGAAAGAGGGGTTTGGGGCACCGCAGATGGAAGGGCTGCGATTCTCTCACACACATGGATTTTAGTCATGAAAGTGGTGTGTGTGGGCGTCGCGGACAGCAGGGCACCGATTCTGTCAAACATCTAGTGCCTGTTGATTGGTGGGGAGGGCCAGAATGGCAAGGTGGGAAAGATGACCCTGTTTCCTCAGCCATGGGGTTTTTCATGACTGCAGAAGCAAGCGGAGTCACACAGGGGCATTTCAAAAGAACCTCCAATTTGGCGGTTTTTGAAAGTCACGGGGAAAAGGGAAAATGGTCGTGCAATGGAAGGGCAGACCCCGTGCAGCTTCGAGCACCATGAAGAATTTCAGTCTGCACTGGGATATTTCCTGTGCTAACAACTGTACAATCCGGCTGTGAAAAAACAGCCACTGAGTAGCAAAAGAAATTAAAGCAAGACTTGAATTTTGGATACTGAATTCTTCCCAGCAAAGAAAGGTGGGAATCTCAATATTGCGTTGGCTGAGGTTATCATTCAGTGGCAGGTAAGGCATGAGACAATATCTTTTTATTGGGGTTCTCTGCCCAGGACAATTCAGACCCAACTCACTTGACTGGTATCAGATCCCAGATCCAGGTCTCAGGAAAGTACGTCCTGGGTTTGGACTTCTTCTTCTCCTTTGGTTTGGAATCAAGATCCTGAGACCCTTGCTCAGTCGCAGGAAGTGGTTTCTCTTGTACGATGGCTGAGGGAAGGAGTAAAAGACAAGTCAGCCAACCAGAGAAGAGATGTGCTACAAGACGGCCACATTGCAGAAGGACCACACCAAGCCAGGCTTGTGCCAAGCCAACACCACCTTCCTGTTGACTCAAGGAATGGGAAGTCAGGTGGGAGATTATCTTGGCTTGCCAGTGGGTCAGCAAGATGGCAGAGTGTCTCAGTGAAAAGCAGAAGGTCCTGAGAAGAATCCGGGGGAGGGGGGGAAATGACAAAAGAGGTAGCAATTGTTCTCTCTCTCCCTTATGTACCTTTCGACCTGCACAACAGCTGCATCACTCTGATTCTCACCTTTGTCGCCTCTGAAAAGCAGCCTCTCGTGCGGACGCTCGCAGGAGACAGGCTTTTTAATGTCGGTGTTGGTAAACACTTTCATTCCCAAGAACTGCAGGAAACCAGGAGAACAGAAATGACAAGGGACGGAAGAGGAACAAGCCACCAAAGAAACGTTCGGCTTGGACAGCTCCGTGGCAGAGCCCCCCACTCAGCATGCAGAAGGTCCCACGTTCAACCTTCAGTGACCTCTCAGTAAAAATGATCAGGCAGCCGGTGATGGGAAAGGCGTTCCCCCTGGCACTCCCTGGGAAGCAGCTGTCAGTCAGAGCAGACAAGATTGACCAAAGGCTTGATACAGTATGTCGCATTTTCATGTGACAGGGCTCAAATTAGTGACCGGAGAAGCAGCTGTTCAACATCTGCTCTCCAGCAATAGTACCAGGCCCAGGAAACCACGGCTGCCTGTTTGTACCTGATCGCCCTGCTGCAAAGGAACCCCAGCCACCATTTTGCCCACCCTCCACATCTGGATGTCTCCCCCCACCTCCAAGCACGCATGTTTTCTGCCTTTGCGTCCTGGATGGATAATTTAGGTGAATACCAGAGAGAGAGGGAGAAGAGCGGCTTCTGAGGGTATCTCTGGTTGCCAGAGCTCTGCCCCCATTTCTCTCCAGTGCCGTGTAACAACTCCTCTGCAGCTGCAGAGAGAGGGGGAGAGAGCGTGGGTGGGACCCACGGTGGCACCAGAGAGCAGCCAGCACTACTGTCAAAAGAACCCTTCTCTCTCTCTCTCTCTCGCTTTGGACAACCGCCTCTCTCATTTTGCTCCGTGCCTGGGAAGAGTGACCTCCGAGCCTGCAGCACAGCAGCCTGCCTGCTTCCTCTTTCCTTCGGTGTGAAAAGCAGAAGGCAGCAGCAGCAGCAAGAGGAGGAGGAAGAGATCTGAAATGGCAGAACTAGGGTGGGAGGAGGCGGGAAGGAGTAAGAATACCCGAGGAGAAAGTAACTCCTGTCGGTCTGCTTCATTTTCCCTGCGAAGACAGGCGAAAAGTCACTCTTTCCCTGCTCTTGGGAAAAGCTGAGAACCTTGGATTGCAGCACAGTGAGCGCGGGAGGGGTGAAAAGGCATCCGTAACAGAAATTCCTCCCCAAAGGAAATGTATGCTCAATGGGGCAGAGCACAGGTTTATAACAGACCTCTATCTCTCAGCAATGACACCAACCAAGGGGGCCAAGTGATTTCAGTTTTAAAACCATGTTGGAAAGAGGTTAGTATTTGGGGGGGGGGCACCTTTCATGAGACCCCCGCTCAGGAGCAGATGCCGCTCACCTTGAACAGACTAAAGACGTCTGCCTCGCTTTGATACCAGGGGGCCATAAGCAGAGACCGCTTCTGTCTTGGATGGGGACCCGGACGAAGGAGACACGGGTACGGCTCGAAGTCTTCCAAGTGATAACCAAACCCTCTGAGAGAGACCGTATCACTGCCATAGAAGTAAGGGATTCTGAACAGCTGGAAAGAGAAATTGCTGAAATGGGCAGCTGCTAGAAAGCTCGGATTTCATGCCACTGGCACGGCCCTAACAGCTGGAGTTCTCCAAATATTATTTGTGCTGAGCTACGGGCCAGAACTTGGAGCCGTGGCTAAGTGGTAGAACCTCTGCTTGGCCTGCAGAAATCCCCAGGTTCGATCCCCAGCAGCATCGACTGAAAGGACTATGTGGTAGGCACAGATACACCTGTATGATGGCCAGGTCGAATTCCTTCCTGTCCTCGGTCCTTCCTGGGAGATTCCACCGCGTGCCACGCTCCACGCGACTTTGTGCATGTGGGGCAGAAATGCCAGATTCTGTCTCCCCCATGCTCCTTGACTGTCAGCTTTATAAGGACTTACAGGAGAAATCTATTGCCCCAGTGGCCCAGGTCAACACAACACAGAGCAAGAAGAAACAATGTGCTCTCCTCCTGTCTGGCAGCAATCCACAACTCTCATTCTTGGCAGCTCAGTGCTTCTCACGGCAATTATTACATCTCAAAAATTTTAAAGTAAAGACTTGTATGAATGATGAATCAGGATACAACAGAGTCACCAATTTTATCTTTTTATAACATCAATTTTCACCATAACTTTCCCCATCTTAACCTGTAAATGTTTCTGACTATATGGATATTTTAATTTAATATATACACGTCTTCATCCTGTAGACCTGGGATGAGGATGAATAAAGAAGGATAGAGCCAACTCCCAGAAGAGGCGTGTCTAGGCAAACTGGAGCATGGGGACAAAACCTGAGTTTGCCGCCGCCACGCCACCCCCCACCCCCCGGTATGGGCAGCCACCCACCCCCACCACAACCAAACAATGATTTTTTGCACCAACTCACAAAACACCTACCACCCCCAGCAAAACACACATGGCTCTCTTCCCACAAACTCTCTTTCCTAATTTTGTCCTCATACCAACCCTATGAGGTAGGCTGTTAGCCTGAGAAATAGCTCCAAGTCAGTGCAAGAACAAAAGAACATAAGAACGAGCCTGCAGGATCAGACCAGAGTCCATCTAGTCCAGCACTCTGCTACTCGCAGTGGCCCACCAGGTGCCTTTGGGAGCTCACATGCAGGATGTGAAAGCAATGGCCTTCTGCGGCTGCTGCTCCTGAGCACCTGGACTGTTAAGGCATTTGCAATCTCAGATCAAAGAGGATCAAGATTGGTAGCCAGAGATCGACTTCTCCTCCATCAATCTGTCCAAGCCCCTTTTAAAGCTATCCAGGTTTGTGGCCATCACCACCTCCTGTGGCAGCATATTCCAAACACCAATCACACGTTGCATGAAGAAGTGTTTCCTTTTATTAGCCCTAATACTTCCCCCCAGCATTTTCAATGGATGCCCCCTGGTTTTAGTAGTGTGAGAAAGAGAGAAAAATTTCTCTCTGTCGACATTTTTAATCCCATGCATAATTTTATAGACTTCAATCATATCCCCACTCAGATGTCTCCTCTCCAAACTAAAGAGTCCCAAACGCTGCAGCCTCTCCTCCTAAGGAAGGTGCTCCAATCCCTCAATCATCCTCGTTGCCCATCTCTGCACTTTTTCTATCTATTCTATATCCTTTTTGAGATGTGGCGACCAGAACTGAACATAGTACTTTAAGTGTGGTCGCCCCATGGCTTTATATAAGGGCATGACAATCTTTGCAGTTTTATTCTCAATTCCTTTCCTAATGATCCCCAGCATAGAGTTTGCCTTTTTCACAGCTGCCATGCATTGAGTTGACATTCCCATGGAGCTATCAACTAAGACGCCCAAATCCCTTTCCTGGTCTGTGACTGATAGCACTGATCCTTGTAGCGTGTATGTGAAATTTGGATTTTTTGCCCCTATGTGCATCACTTTACATTTTGCTACATTGAACTGCATTTGCCATTTCTTAGCCCACTCACCTAATTTATCAAAGTCCGCTTGGAGCTCTTCGCAATCCTTAGTGATTCTCACTAAATAATTTGATATCATCTGCAAACTTAGCCACCACGCTACCCACCCCTACTTCCAGGTCATTTATAAATATGTTAAAGAGGTCCCAAAATGGATCCTTGGGGGACACCACTCCCTACATCTCTCTATTGTGAGAACTTCCCATTTACACCCACCCTTTGCTTCCTGTTTCTCAACCAGTTTTTAATCCATAGGAGGACTTCCCCTCTTATTCCTTCATTGCTGAGTTTTCTCAACAGTTTCTGGTGAGGAACTTTGTCAAAAGCCTTTTGGAAATCCAAGTAGACAATGTCTACTGGTTCCCCCTTATCCACATGCCTGTTTACACCCTCAAAGAACTCTAGTAAGTTTGTAAGACAGGACTTGCCTCTGCAAAAGCCATGCTGACTCTTCCTCAGCAGGTCTTGCTTTTCTATATGTTTTATAATTTTATCTTAAATTATAGATTCTACTAATTTACCAGAAACAGATGTCAAACTGACTGGCCTGTAATTTCCTGGGTCCCCCCTAGATCCTTTCTTAAAGATTGGTGTGACATTGGCCATCTTCCAATCTTCAGGGATGGAGGCTGATTTCAGGGATAAGTTGCATATTAAAGAGGGAATAATTGCTTGAGCTCTTTAAGAACTCTTGGATGAATGCAATCTGGGCCAGGGGATTTGGTAGCATTTAGTTTATCAATGGCTGCCAGAACTTCTTCCTTGTCTACCACTATCTTCGCTAGTTCCTCGGATTCGCCTCCTAAGAAGCTTGGTTCAGGTGCAGGAATTTTCCTCACCTCCTCTTGGGTGAAGACAGATTCAAAGAATTCATTCAGCTTCTCTGCAATCTCCATGTCATCTTTTAGCACACCTTTTGTTCCTTCGTCATCTAATGGGCCTACCACTTCCCTAGCTGGCTTCCTACTTTTGATGTACTTGAAGAACTGTTTGTTGCTGGTCTTGATGTTCTCAGTCATGCGTTCCTCATAACCCTTTTTTGCCTCCCTTACAGTGTCAGGATGCTATTAGTGTGTGCATTGTCCTTGAGTCTTTCCCGCCTGTCAGCCCTGGCTGTCTGTCTAGGTTGAGGAATTTCGGTTCCACATTATCTCAGCTTGCCTGTGTGAAACTATGCTTCTTTTAATTTGTTTAATTTCTTGTGGCGGGAAGGAGGCTTGCTACTGTGTTAAAACTATTATCGCAGTTCTGAGTCTCTCAGAACCCGCATTGCCTGTATTCGACTATGACTGCCAGTACAATAAAGAACTGAGAACAGTTACTTTTGCCTGGACTTTACTAGTTCCTTACATACAGCTAACTTTTCTTTTGCCACCATTTGTGTTCCTTTTCGTATTCTTCATCAGTCGAGCTGGACTTCCATTTTCTAAAAGACATTTTCTTTTTCCTGATAATTTCCTCAATCTCCCTTGTTAACCATGGTGGCTTTCTTTTGGACTGGGTGCTGCCTTTCCTAATCTGTGGGACACATTCCAGCTGAGCTTTTATTACTGTGTTTTTAAATAACCTCCAAGCACCTTGGACATTTTTTACTCTCTTGATTTTCCCTTTCCGCTTCCTACGCACTATCCCCCTCATCTTTGAGAAATTTCCCTTTCTGAAGGCAAATGTAACTACATTAGTAGTTGTCACTTCCTCGCATGCAGAGATACTGAATCTGACAGCATTGTGGTCACTGTTCCCTATCGGCTCAACAACACTGACTTCCCGCACCAGGTCCTGGGACCCACATAGAATTAGATAGAATTAGATCTAGGATCACCTCTCCCCTGGTTGGTTCCACAACCATCTGCTCTAAGCCACAGTCATTTAGCAGCTCCAAGAATGCTCTCTCCTTACCATGACCTGAACATGCATTTTTCCAGTTTATGTGGGGATGGTTGAAATTGCCCAATACTTTTGCTTTTGTAAGCCTTTCTAATTTCTTTTTCCATTTCAGAATCCTCTTGTGTGCTTTGGTCAGGGGGACAATAATATATTCCTAACATTAGACTATCCTTCACCCCTGGTATTGATATCCACAGTGCTTCTGTATGGGAATTAGCTCTTCTTACATTGTCTATTGTATGTGACTCTATGCTCTCTTTGATGTAGAGGGCAGCACCACCCTCGATATGCCCTGTCCTATCCTTCCTGTAGAGTCTGTAACCTGGGATAACAGCATCCCATTGGTTCTCCTAATTCCACCATGTCTCTGTGATGCCCACTATATCAATGTCCTCCTTTAAAACTCTGTACTCCAGCTCCCCTATCTTAGATTGAAGGCTTCTACTATTAGCATAAAGACACCTGTATACCCTGTCTCTGACCCTCACCTGGGATTTATGTGCTTTACCCTCTAGCCATTTGTAGACACTATCACTTATCATATGCACATTGCTATGTTCCACGCTTGTATGTGGTTAATTTGGAAAAACCTCCATCTCTATCTGTATCCCCATAGATACTGTATTCCAAACTGAAGCCACCTCAGCTCCTGTCGGCTTTCCCCCAGGGATCAGCTTAAAAGCTGTTCTGCCACCTTTTTAATGTTGAGTGCCAGCAGCCTGGTTCCTCTTTGGTTAAGATGAAGCCCGTCCCTTTTGTACAGGCCTGTCTTGTCCCAAATGGTTCCCCAGTTCCTGACAAATCTGAAACCCTCTGCCTTACACCACCTTCTCATCCACGCATTGAGACCCTGTATCTCCACTTGCCTAGCTCGCCCTGCGTGTGGAATAGGTAGCATTTCTGAGAATGCCACCTTGGGGGTCCTGGACTTCAACCTGTTACTTAGCAGCCTAAATTTAGCCTCCAGAACCTTCCGGCTACATTTCCCAATGTCGTTGGTGCCAATGTGGACCACAACTGCTGATTCCACCCCAGCACTAACAGCCTATCTAGATGAAGTGTGACATCCACAACCTTCGCACCAGGCAGGCAAGTCACCATGCGGTCATCACGCCTCTCACAGACCCAACATTTCTAATGATCTAATCGCCTACTACGAAGAGCCCCCCACCGCCCTGAGGGGTATCCTCTGTGCAAGAGGATATCTGATCACCAGCTAAGAAAGGGGGCCCATCTAAGGGAGCATCTTCCACCACCTCAGACTGGCACCCTCTGTCACCCAGACTCTCATTCTCCATGACATCTGAAAAGATGTCACCTTGGGAGTGGGACCCGGCTGTTAGGTCCCTGAAAGCCTTGTCTGTCACTTTCTCAGCCTCTCTCAGCTTCTCCAGGTCTGCCACCTTGGCTTCAAGAGAACGCACACGTTCCCTGAGTGCCAGGAGCTCATTGCATCGAGGGCACACCCACAACTTCTGTCCTAGTGGCAGATAGTCATACATGTGACACTCAGTGCAAAACACTGGAAAGCCCCCATCCCCCTGCTGGCTTCCTGCCTTCATATCTGATTTTGTTTAGATATTCAAATATTAAACTTTTAAAGAGTGCCTTTCCCTAGAGTTTTCTGTATGTTTTACTATCCCTCAAGATATGTCCTTATTCAGTAAAACACCTGTGTGTGCTGTCAGGCGTGCGCTGCTGCTTCCACAGACTGAGAAGCACAGCTAATAGCAAGCCCCACCTCTCAGAAGCCTGGGAGAAGCACATGGCTAGGACAAAGAGACAAAAGAGACAAACAGACAAAGGATAACCCCTGTTAACCCCTGTTAAAAACACACAGTTAAAAAGATGTGGCTTTGAGAAAAGCTATCCAAAAAGAAAACCCCTGTTAAAATTTTAAAATTTAAAAAGATGTGGCTTTGAGAAAAGCCCTCCAAAGGAAATTCGAGCTCACTCAGCCCTTCCTGTCCCAGTCCTCTTTTCCACAGCTATTCCTCTCTGCTGCTTCCACAGACTGAGTAGCACAGCTAATAGCAAGCCCTATCTCTCAGAAGCCTGGGAGAAGCACACGGCTAGGACAAAGAGACTATGCAAGTGGGTATTAAGCATGTAAATCTCTCACACATCACCCCCAGCAAAACATTTACCAAACAAGTATCAGCATCATCTCTCACAAATCACCACAAAACTGCACCTCCTGCCGGCCAAAAAGTGAAAAAACACTAAAAAATACAAAAACCACACAAATGAACCTGACATTTTTGCGCCCCTCCATGTGACCAAATGGGAGGCACCCGGGGACATGCACCCATGTCCCTAGGCAAATACATCTCTGACTCCCAGGGAGGTTGGTTTAGAGCAGTGATGGCGAACCTATGGCACGGGTGCCAGAGGTAGCACTCGGAGCCCTCTCTGTGGGCACGCGCACACAGAGTTCATCATGTGGGGGGCAGAAAATCACCCCCCCACACACACACACATCTAGACTGACCTGGGCCACTGAGCACAACGTGCACGCACCACGGTGAGCAGGGAGGACTCAGCTGGTGGGCCTGGTGCCTGTGCTCTGGGTGGCTGCTGCCTGAGGGGGGGGGGGCAGAGGAGGCAGAGATGCTAGAGAGGCACAGAGCAGTTCTTGTGGAACTTGCTGGAGGCTAGAGCAGGCTGGTCCCTTCTCGAGCAGGTGGGGTGGAGGAAGAGTGAGCCAACCTTTTTTTCTAAACTAAAACCTCAGTATTCAGGTTAAATTGCAGGCTTGGCACTTTGCGATAAATAAGTGGGGTTTGGGTTGCAATTTGGGCACTCGGTCTCGAAAAGGTTCGCCATCACTGGTTTAGAGGCAATGTACTGAAGACAGGTTCCTTAAACCTATCCACAGTCTACAGGGTAGAAGAGAACAATTTTAAGAAATGTGATCCAACCTCTGGGTTACGCTTCTCTTCCGTTGTAAGAGCATGCCCAGTAGGGATGGTGGATATGCTGTGAAAGTGAGCGTGTGGGAGGAAATGAAGGGTGCTTCGGCTCTCAAATGTTTATGCCCTGAAAATCCTGTTTGGTCTCTATGATGCTACTGGACTCAAATCTAACCCTTTCGGGCATTTTATATATGTTCAACTCCCCCTGTGGCAGCTTGCTTTGCAGTGGGAGTTTCCGGGGGCTTTCTGTATCTATGGGCGTTTCCCCACTTGCCACGATCCCCCTATGCCGCGCGCTGCTCTCAGCATTTCTGGCACACGCCCGGGCTTCCCCACGACCCTGCGCTCTGCGCGGGGTCATCAAAAGGCGCCGTTTGGAAGAGCGCCAGGAATGACGCGTGCTGAGGGGGCGCGACAGCGGCAGCGTCGGGGCGGCTGCGTTGTCACCGCCCCTGTAGTGGGGAGTGCCGGGGGACCCCGCGCTACTTGCCTACAGTAGCGCGCAGCTACTGGTAAGTGGGAAAACGCCCTACCTGATTGCTCTGCTGCAAAGCAAGCCAAGTTGAGTCACCATTTAGCCGGCCCACAGCTAGTTTCCTCGTTCTCTTCCAAGCTACTCTTTGGCTCCACCGTGCCTCGCCCCCAACCCCAACCCCCCCTTTGCAGCTGATTGGGAGGGCTTAACATTGAGCCCATGGACAGTATTAGATCTATTGAAATGATTGTTTCCTGTGTTAGATCAAGCATTATATTGATAGATCTCATACAGTCCATGTGCTCAATGTTTTAAAAAAGCCCTTCCCATCAGCTGCAAAGGCGGAAGGAGAGGGTGGAACCAAAAAGCCCAAAGGGGAGAATAATGCACGGCCATCTGCCAAACCGGTGTCGAAGTCTTCCACGGCCAGAATCAACTGGCTGTTGTGGGTTTTCTGGGCTGGGGGGCTGAAGGCTGGGAGTTTTTGCTTCTAACGTTTCACCCCTTGAAGGTGCCAGCTCTAGATGTGGGTGAAACGTTAGGAGCAAAAACTACCAGACCACAGCCACACAGCCCGGAAAACCCACAACAGCCAAATGCCCATGGGTTTCTATTCTTTGCTTCCTACCATTTAACCATAAGTGAACCTGTCTGCTTTTGCCACGATAGCCAAGGTGTCTTTGCTGAAAGTCTTTCCAAAGTACAAATATATAATTCGTACTTTATGAGTCTTATTGTTAATCGTGATGACTGCTTGGAACAGACTTTAGATCCGTGGTGGCGAACCTGATGGGAATTGTTGTCCATAACATCTGGAGTGCCAAAGGTTCGCCACCACTGCTTTAGATGCTTGGAATCCACCAGGAATGGAATAAAACCAGTACAACATTGTCTGCAATCCACAGACGGCAGGAGGAATTCATTCACATGTAATAAGAAAAATGGGTTTTCTCACCTTATCAAGGGAAAACATTTTATTTATCTCCGCCTTCAATGTGACACTCTTGTCCAGAGCCCGGAGAGAACACAATGCCCCAGAAGCAGCTTCTATCTGTAGGCTGACCTCTGATCCTGGAAGGCCTTCCTCCTTAGAAAAGGCCACCGACACCTGTAAATGGAAGGACATGGGAGGATGGTGAACTTGAAAGGATAATGGAAAATACAGGGAGGGTGGAATTGAGGAGAAAAGAAGAATGGAAGAAGGAAGTTCTTAGAAACAGGAAAAGGAAGAGTCATAGGTTTGCAGCAGAATGCAAGGTCTAGCCCACTTGGATCCAATGGTGTACCACCCAAGGGATGGGGGTCACCCATGTCCCCACACATACGCTGCCGAGCCCCGCCCTGCCCCCCAGCCTCGCCAGGGCCTGGGGATGGAAGATGACCTGTTAGGAGATGGGGCATGGGGGCGCTTCCCCCATGCTCGGGGGCATGGCTCAGGGACACCAAGCCTGCCCCGAGTTCTATCCCCGAGCGGAGGCCGAGGGGTGTGGCTTTGTGACCCCAAGTCATACCCCTGCATCTGGAGAGGGCGTGGCCCCGCCCCAGAGCCCCACCCCTGGCCTTCATAAAGGCTGGCTTTTGAAAGCTGGCCTGCAGGGAGATGGAGAGTGGGGTCAGGGGCGGGGCCATACCCTCGCACTTGGGGCTAGGTTGGGCTTGGCGCCCCAAGACCTGTCCCCTTTGTCTCCCTGTAGGCCAGCTTTCAAAAGCCAGCCTGCACAGAGCCTGGGGCATGGCTCAGTGCCCCAAGCCATGCCCTCAGGCTTGTGGGCACGGCCGCACACCTCGTCTCCCTGCAGGCCGTCGAGCCCCTGAGCCCTGCCCCCAAGCACGGGGGTGGCCTGCCCCCATCCCACCGTCCGATCCCCGCCCTCGGGTGGGAGAGCGCCGGAGAAGGAGTTATCCCTGGGTGCCATTTCCCCCCCGCTCTGCTTGGGTCTCCAAGATTATGCACCCACCTGATGCTGGAGACACTTCTCTATGTTGAACACGTCCACATCAGCTGCCACCTCACCATCAGCAAACACAGCAAACAGCAGGAGCCGGGCAGTGGGCGCCAGATCCATGCTCACAGACACAGAGAGAGAGAAGGTGCCTTTCAATGCTGTCGGAAGGATGGTCGAGAGGGAAAGACAGAAGTACAGACACCATGAAAAATACGTACCTGTGGTCTTGATCCTTACAAATCATGATAAAGCAAAGCAGTCAAAGGACTTCCTTTGTCTATATTTTGGTTGAGCCCCGGTGGCTCCTAGAATTTAATTGGAATATGAATTGTCCTTCAAGTTGCAAGAATCTCTGATGTTTTGTCTGGTATCTCTTCCTTCGACTGTAGCCAGGGCTGTAATTTTGAAAGCATCTGGAGAAGGATGTTTGTCCATAAACCGCTGAACCAGAGGGGCTTCATACACCTGGCTGTGAATCCTGGAGATTTGCTCTAATACACTGACAGGATAGAGAGTCTCTTTATACCCAAAACAACCAGAAACATCAATCGGATTGTTGGGTCCTTCCAGTTCTCAGTACACAGTGAAAGAATGAAATAAATCTTTTTCAAACACTGGCCAATAATTAAAGAGTTAACTGGGTGCCAACACCTGCCCTTGTTAAGGCTCAGATGCACTAGAATTTTGGGAAATACCATGGTGAGAACTGATATTAGGAAACTCCCTAGAAATATTCCAATATTATGGGATATTGCAGATGTGATGTGTATTGGATCTGTAAGCTGACAGTAGAGTGTAAAGAGGTTGTCAATGACCCCTTCCGCACACGCAAAATAATGCGTTTTCAAACCGCTTTCACAACTGTTTGAAAGTGGATTTTGCTATTCCGCACAGCTTCAAAGAGCACTGAAAGCAGTTTGAAAGTGCATTATTCTGCATGTGCGGAATGGGCCATAAGAGGAATTAGGCTTCAAAAATAAACTGGATAGATTCCCAAATTGTAGCACAAGCAATATTCTTTATTATGATGTGAATGTAAGATGAACTTACAAGAAGTAAAGGATAAGAGTATTAGAGCAAACCTCCAGGATCCACAATCAGGTGTATGAAGCCCCTCTGGTTCAGCGTTTTATGGACAAACATTCTGCTCCAGATGCTTCCAAAATTACAACCCTGGCTACAGTCGACAGAAAAGGTACCAGTGAAAACATCAAACAAAGATTCCTGCAAGTTGAAGGACAATTCATATTCAAATTAAATTCTATGGAGCCACCTGGGCTCAGCCAAAATATAGATTATTCAGCATATTTTTAAAAGAAAAAAAAGGCAGAGTCGTGGACTAATTAACGGCACCTGTACTTAGGGATGGGGAGCAAAGCAGTGCCACTCTCCCTTTGAGGACAGACATGAAACAAGAGAGAATGCAGCCTTTCAGCGTCCCAGTAATTATACTTAAACAAAAGACTGTCTGTGTATTATTGTGCTAATGGAGTAACATGCATATACATACAAGTATGAGAGCAGGAACTTAACATTGGTGGATTCCGCACAGCATACGGATAATGGGTTGCAGTTGCTAGAAAGGAACCTGTTTTCCTTTTGCCAGTTCACACGTGTGCCCTTTGCCCATTCAGGCAGCGATTGGAGCCCCGGGAAACAATCTGGGCTGCTTCTGCACCTTCACACAGAGTTGCTTTAAAAAAAAAATTCCTGCAACACATGCATAGCTGCGCCGGCATACAGAAATGAACCCCTGCAGCCATGCCAATCGTCCCACAATCTGATCTGCTGCACCTGCGTAGCTGAGCAGGTGTCACAAAAGAAAAGAGGAAAAACCCTAAAAGGGGCCTCCCTGCAATGGCCAGGATGTAACGAGCGGTTGCTGTAGAGCGGCCATCCTCGCTGCCACTGGGAGGAAACGAGCTCGGGGGACTCTGTGCCCTGTCAGACACTCAGAGAATCTGCCCACAGCCTGCTGGGCGACCTGCGCAGAATGGCGGGCGAGCGGATTCTCCCTGACGTAGTGGGCGGGATGGAACCTAAAGTGAACGGATGGAAGGGAGGGAAACAAAGCGTCTCCTGCCTGTTGTGTTCACCCGGATTGTGCAAAAGGATCACTGGTTTAGTGATTTTCAAAAATTCCGGGTTGAGGGCAATTAACGGGCCAAACTCATTTTTTGAACGGGACATGTGTGAAGCCCCCGCCCCCCTTTCCCAAAATAGCTTATATAATGTCCAACACCTGTTATATTTGGCCTCTGTGGAATTCACCATTGTTACTATAGAAAGACTCTCTGTGCATTATTGTGTCAGTGAAGTAGCAGTGATACAAGTGGTGTAGTGGTTAAGAGCAGGTGCACTCTAATCTGGAGGAACCGGGTTTGATTCCAGCTCTGCCACTTGAGCTGTGGAGGCTTATCTGGGGAATTCAGATTAGCCTGTGCACTCCCACACACGCCAGCTGGGTGACCTTGGGCTAGTCACAGTTCTTCTGAGCTCTCTCAGCCCCTCCTACCTCACAGGGTGTTTGTTGTGAGGGGGGAAGGGCAAGGAGATTGTAAGCCCCTTTGAGTCTCCTGTAGGAGAGAAAGGGGGGATATATATCCAAACTCTTCTTTTTCTATATTTATTTGTAGAATAGCAAGAACTACACACTGTCTCCTTAGAAAAACTTTTTGTGCTAATCGTGCCTCCTTGTAGGAGAGCAAGAGTTAAACAATGTTAATATAAAATTGCTTGAGAGACTTATAAGCTGTTTTGCAAGTGAGTAGTGACCCAAATTTAAGCACATATTATTGAAGCACTGTGTGTGAGTCTCTAAAGATATTCTTTGATATTTAAGTAATCGGGCCAAGCAGAAGGATTTCCGAGGCCAAACTTATCAGAGTTTGGTTAGCCCATAAAAATCATATTGCTGAAAGTGCTTAGCAAGAAATTAGAAATGTTTAAAGTAACACAGTCCCAAATGTTTGGTGTGCTACTTTTGAGTTTTAATACAAAGCTGGATAGCTGACTTTTGTTCGTCAAGGCTTGTTAGAGAATCTGTACCATGGAATATTGATGAATTTTGAGCCTTATGAGAGATTCAAGGAAACGAGTCTTGTTTTTTGTAACAAGAGAGTTAGCCTTGGGTGAAGAGTGTACTGTTTGGTTGTGGTGGGTTTTCCGGGCTGTGTAGCTGTGGTCTGGTAGATCTTGTTCCTAACGTTTCGCCTGCATCTGTGGCTGGCAACGGATGCCAGCCACAGATGCAGGCGAAGCGTTAGGAATAAGATCTACCAGACCACGGCCACGCAGCCCGGAAAACCCACCACAACCAGTTGAGTCCAGCCGTGAAAGTCTTCGACAGCACAGTGTATTGTTTGCTTAACCTCCAGGTCAGGGTGGTGACCTCTTAGAATTACATTTGATCCCCAGACCTCAGAGATCTGTTTGTCTGTTTCTGAGAACAGATTCTATGATATTATTCCCTGCTGAGCAACTTCCCTTCCCCAAACCACACCATTATCCCCACATTTCCAGGAATTTCTCACCTTCGGGCAGGCAACCCTCTCCACACCTCATAATTCTCCTACTTACTCTCATCCTGGCCGACTGGCACCTGTTTCTGCCCACTGGAAATAATTCTTCCCTTTGAGACAACCTGCAGGAAAATGATATAGTAGGCAGGGAGGAAATTTTAGTTTATTTTTTATTTAGATATACTTTTCTATCCCGCCCTATGCTTGAAGGGCTCAGGGCGAGTTACATCAGAAGACACAAAAAACACTTGAATGCAATTGTAAACTATGCACAATAAAACTTGTTCAAAATTCCTAAAAGAATCCCTAAAAACCTATTAAAATCCTGAAATATCTGAAGGGGAAACCATCCAATTTTCATAGGGAAAAAGTCAAAGGCCAGGATAAATAGGTGCGTCTTTAGTCCTTTGGCACATCAGAAAACTTGGAAGGTAGAAAGGAAAGAGGCTGGAAGAAACTCTGGCTGATTATGCACAAGGGATCTGCTGCGTGATGGGGGCGAGTGTCCGTCACAGCAAGATTCCTTATATGGTTGTATTTCCTCAAGCCCCACTTTCACTTTCCATTCTCTTCATGGCAAGCGAGATCACTTGTAGCACAAACATAATTTTCTTCGCCACTAGAGAAGGTCAGATTTGCCAGTGAGAACTGATTTGCCCCAGATCTCTTCCCTCCACCCACAGCCAGCCTGCTTGGCCTCACCCCACCCCTCCCTGTTGCTGACTCTTTCCTGCTTCTTGTCCTGCTGGATCATTTTTATTGCCCATGACCTCCCCGCTCTTGTGTATCTTGACATCTTTTTAAATTTTTAATTTCTCATATCCGTGATGTAAAAATAATACTACTAGTCGATCCCGCCAAACACCCGATTTGCCTGCGCATTGTCCCCTATTGCCCCTGCTCCTTCTGACTGATCAACAGACTGGGACGCCTCCAGCCCTCCTGTTTTTACACACAAGCAATCAGTGATTTGAGACCACCCCGTGAAAAGGCTGTTTATGCTGTCCTTTTGCAGTTTGCACACCATCATTAATTCCTCACCACTTCCTCACCATTAATTCCTCACCACATAGAAGACAATCAGTGATCAGGCAAAGTGTTCAGATGCCATATGCAAGACTTTTTTATATCAATGTTTCAATATATTGATATGAGAATTTAAAAAATAAATTTAATTAAGAATTAAAGCATACATGCATCATAGGAGACTTTGCAACAGCCAGTGGAGATCACAGTGATTGTCCTCATCTGAACACAATAAAAAAGCCAGCCGATTGGGCAATGCTGCAAACAGGGCAGTGGGTGATAATAGCGAACATGCCACAAAACAAAGACTCTGCAGCAAATTCTCTTTGGGGTCATGGGAAGCTTGCCAGGCATAATCGGCCCCTGACAGATTTTGTAACCAAAGTCCATCAAGGCACAACCCTCAGTTTGGTCGATGAGAAGGGGCAGGATCACAGATCAAAGGACTTTCCATCAGAAACCATGGCGGCTTTTTTCTGAATTTGTTTGCAGCAGCAATGACCAGGAAGGAGAAATGAGATCTAGGAAACAACCAGACCAGTTCCCAAACTTCACTGAGGAAACTTATCTTCCCATTCTGTATCCATCACAATGGCCCTTTATGCATACAGTACTTACTCCAGGGCTATTTGCTCCACAGTGGGGTTACCCCACATTTCTTAGTTTGAACATATATGGTTTTTAACTGGGATTGGGTGTGAAATGGATTTTAACTGTTTTATATAATTGATGGACACTGCCCTGAGCCCTTCGGGAAAGGGCGGTATAGAAGTTTAATCAATCAATCAATCAATCAATCAATCAATCAATCAATCAATCAATCAATCAATCAATCAATCAATCAATCAATCAATCAATCAATCAATCAATCAATTAAATGAATGAATGAATGAATGAATGAATGAATGAATGAAACTATGAAATGAAATAAATGAAATAAAGTTAAATAAATAAATAAATAAATAAATAAATGAAACTATCCAGTTCCCAGAAGAGTGAAACACAGCAGAGTTATAAAAGGTTCTGAATATAGGTTCTTTAATAAGGTTCTGAATATAAAAAACTAGGCTACAAAACATACATTATGTTGATTTTAGTATGCTGCATTTTAATGGGATGGGGTTATTTTATGTAGAGCCAAAATTAACTAATATTTAATAGATTTTAGCCTTTGGTCTATGTGCTCTCTTTCTGTTTCATTGTTCACTGCCCTGAGCCCTTCGGGGGAGGGCGGTATATAAACAAACAAACAAACAAACAAACAAACAAACAAACAAACAAACAAACAAACAAGCAAACAAACAAACATGAGGAAGTGCCCCACTGATTCCTCTGAGCCCAGGCAACATTTTGCCTGCCCCCTGCTTCCAGGTTGGGAGGTTGTTTGTTGCCTATTGCTCCTGAAAATGAGGATTCAAAAACAAGGAAGAGTCCATGCCTACATGAAATGCTCGTATCGCAGCCAAACGCCCCTGCATCCATGCATTAGTGAGGCCAGTGCCTTTGTGTGTCAGCAGACAGTTAAACACTTCTGGCAATGAGCATTAAGCAGGTTTAATGTGTCTCTGAGAGGCCCATTGGGTGAACTGATGGCACTTCACATTGTATGACCTAGTAGAGGGCTTATGTGAAGATAACAATACATTTGTGACACTGTCTAACCAGTGGATTATGGACAAATGAGCTATCCAGTCAGGTGGAGTGAGCTCACCTGATGGTGGCAAAGCAGACGTTCAGCGGACATGGAATCAAGGATGAGGTGGCTACTGGGAAAGTGGTTCTTCAGTCACTATTTTGCTAAACAACCACAGACTCATCTCCTTGGTAAGTGAGCTTGGTACTCTTCCATTGGGCACTGCACAGAAGACACGATGGTGAAAACAGCGTCGCACTTGTCTGTAAGACCCCTTCTGCACAGCTGCATGCCACACGTAATGAAGCACTCCAAAAGTTTTCAGATCAAGAGTCATTTTTTCACCATGAAGAGTCCTTTGTCCTCCAAGGCTGCCGGCAGCCTAGAAACCTATACTTTCCCTTCATTTCCCTTTTTCCCATCAGAGTAATGGAAAAAGCCATTTAAAGGTCTATAGGGTGGGAGGGAAACATTCAAAAACCAGCTGGGCCACACTGTTTGGAAAGCACAGTGGCACTGGAGGAGGCATCCACACCCGTTTCCATTTGAACCAGAGAAAAACTGGCTTGTTGACCTCCTGTTAGATACTCACCAAGTAATAGAAATCCACGTGGTCAGCCTCAGGGCCCAGTTCTTTCCGGTCGATTATATAGTCCACCAGTACTTCCTGATCCTTTCCGCAGGGCAGTTCTTCCTCTACATTCTGGATCTCGAGGAAGCTGTTGCTTTCGGAGTAGAACGGCTTCAGCCAGTTGTATGCTTCCATGTGGGCCCTGATAAAACCCAAATCACCTTGGGTTCCATTTCCAGTGGAATGTCGACCCTAAAGAACCAAAGGCACAGCATGGACAACAATCAGTGGATCAAGGGTGTTTGGGACGGATGTATGAAGTCATTCTGCAGGGAAGCACCAGAAGCATCTCAAGAAGGAAAAGGTGCCCAGACAAGCCTCTCCTGCAGATCTCAACCTAGAGTTGCACAACAACACACAAACAATAAAAGGAAGGGGGGTGCAATAAGAGACCTGGAAACGAAACACTGTGCACCCAGCAGCTATCAGTGCAAATTTATTTATTTATTTTCTTATACCCTGCCCCTCTCTGGCTGAGGCCAGGCTTGGGGAGGCTTGCAAACAGAAGGCACGAACATTAACATCTAATTTCCTTTCCAGATGGTGACAAAAATATCTCAATACAGCCTAGACAGTCCCCATTTTCTAATCACAGAAGAGCAAGGAGAGTAAGCTGTCAACTGGAAGGGGATGCCACGTGGTTTGAGCATATAACCACAATACTCAGCATTTAAACTCAGCAATCCACTTATAGTTGGTGGTTAGTGGTCAGGAAGCCGATAAGATAATGTCGCGCAATGGAATTGCTTAAGGTACTGAATAATCTGTAAAATAAACAAAGAATGTGCAAATGATAGAAGCCAACAGCAGGAGGGGGAAAACCTTAAAGAAGCAGCCAGAGGAAATGCACCCTGGCCTTCGATGTTTGTACACCAATGCACAGAGCACGGGAAATAAACAAGATGAACTTGAACTCTTAAAACAAATATGATCTTATAGGCATCACCAGTGGTGGGATCCAAAAATTTTAGTAACAGGTTCCCATGGTGGTGGGATTCAAACAGTGGCGTAGCGCCAATGGGGCTGGGCGGGGCACGACGGGGGCGTGGCCAGGCATTCTGGGGGCGGGGCATTAATAATTTCCCTGTTACTGTAAAAAACTCTTACTGTAAAAAAAAATTCCTAATTTCCAGCTGGTATCTTTCTGTCCATAATTTAAACTCATTATAGCAAGTCCTATCGTCTACTGCCAACAGAAACAACCACTTCTCCTCTAATTGACTGCCTGTCAAATACTTAATACTTTCAAATACTTAATTTTGTTTCTAGAAATCAAAAGAAGGATACTTTCCTTCAACAAGGAACTTCACCATATTACTAAAACATGTTATTAAAACAGCCCAACAGGGAGAATTATCCCGTTTTCTACCTTCGCTAACCAGCCACATAGGAAACAACAGGACTTTATGATTTTTGGACTTAATGGAATTTCTAACAGAAAAGCGGACCCAATTAGTAACCCCCTCTCGGCACACACAAATAATGAGTAACCCACTCTCGGGAACTGGTGAGAACCTGCTGGATCCCACCACTGGGCATCACTGAAACCTGTTGGGATGAATCTCATGATTAGAACATAAGAATTGAAGGGCCTATTTCAGAGAAACAGATCAGATAGGAAAGCAGGAGTAGCATTATATGTAAAAGATTATTACAGCTGTGAGCATGTCCTGCAAGCCAGGTTGAGAACATGTGGGTAAAAATTAAGGGGAAGAGAAACAGCACTGATCTCATTGTGGGGGTCTATTAAAGA
This sequence comes from Sphaerodactylus townsendi, assembly GCF_021028975.2. Classification (NCBI taxonomy): domain Eukaryota; kingdom Metazoa; phylum Chordata; class Lepidosauria; order Squamata; family Sphaerodactylidae; genus Sphaerodactylus; species Sphaerodactylus townsendi. The sequence goes on from NC_059431.1 coordinate 123,184,804, forward strand.
CCCCCATGCCAGTCTGAAGAGATGGATGAGGCATTCTTGGAACAGATGACCAAACTTTCAGAAAGGAAAGAATTAATAGACGGGGGAGATTTCAATTATCTGGATATTTGTTGGGAGTCAAACTCTTCTATGACAATCAGGTCCAACAAATTTCTCACTTGCCTTGCAGACAATTTCATGGTCCAGAAGGTGGAAGAAGCAACAAGGGGAACGGTTATTTTAGATCTGCCCCTAACCAATAATGATAACCTGATTAGTGAGTGGAAGTGGCAGGATCCTTAGATGGATCATGTTCTCCTGGAGTTTGTTATACAGTGGAAAGGGGATGCTAATCATACATACATTCTAGACTTTAAGTAAGCAGATTTCTGTAAGCTTAGGAATCTATTGGGTGTGATCCCATAGTCAAAAATACTAAAAGAGAAAGAAGTACACGATGGCTGGGAGATTCTTAAAAGTGAGATCTTGATGGCACAATTTCAAACAGTTTTAATGAGGGAAAAATGGGAGGTTTCTAAGGAAACCAGGATGGCTGTCTAAGGAACTTTCAACTGAGATGAGATTTAAAAAGGACATGTACAAGAAATGGAAAAGGGGGGAAATCAACCAAGAGCAATTCAAACAAATAACCAGGAGAAAGTAAAAAAAGCAAAGGCTGAGGCTTGCCAGAGAGGTTAAAAACAACAACAACAAAAGGCTTTTTTGGTTATGTCCGTAGCAAAAGGAAGAAAAAAAATATAGAATAGAGTCACTGCATGGAGAAGAAAGCAACATGCTAACAGAGGATGGAGAAAAGGCAGAACTACTCAACAACTTTTTTCCTTTATTTATTTATTTATTTATTTATTTATTTATTTATTTATTTATTTATTTATTTATTTATTTATTTATTTATTTATACTTTAGGCTTATATACCGCCCCGTCCCCGGAGGGCTTCAGTCTTTTCTCAATAAGGAAACGGTGCTCATCCAGGGGGAAATGAAACAGAAGATACAGTAGAAGAAATTCAGCACAGAATAAAGAAAGAGTCAGTGCAAGAACACCTGTCTCTTTAAACAGATCCAAATCTCCAGGGGCTTGATTAACTACATAACTGCATGAGGGTGATGTCTTGCCTTTGAGCTAGCTCAGGGGTAGGGAACCTGCGGCTCTCCAGATGTTCAGGAACTACAATTCCCATCAGCCCCTACCAGCATGGCCAAGTGAAATACATGCTGACGAAGAAACTGATAGGGTGCTGTAGTTCCTGGGCTATCTGGAAAACCACAGATTCTAGGAGCTACCCCTGATTAATTTTTTTGTGTGAGAGCCAGATTCTCCTGGCTCCTTATATTTATATTTAATTATTGCGGCTAAAGTGGCTGCAGAAGACATAACACTCAAGAGAATTGTTTTTTTCCCGGATCAACACTCCCACCTTCTATTGACCAACAGCCAAGAATTTCTTCATCATCATCCTGTCGTTTTGTGCGCCCACCTATGAGTACTTGAAGCTTGTCTGCTGAAGTTGAACACTTTCTGGCGTCAGACGCTTGGTATCCCTCGCATCTATGCCATTAGTGGATCTCTTTGAAAGTGATACCTTTATTGCAGAGACTTGATATCTTAGTACTGTCTATGCCTGGGATCCCCTGTTGGTGTTATCTATAATATGTATCCTTTATTGGTGATTAGGAGTTCTGGGTCTGTTAGAAGAAGAAGAAGAAGAAGAGTTTGGATTTATATCCCCCCCCCCTTTCTCTCCTGCAGGAGACTCAAAGGGGCTGACAATCTTCCTGTGCACTTCCCCCTCACAACAAACACCCTGTGAGGTGGGCGGGGCTGAGAGAGCTCAGAAGAACGGTGACTAGCCCAAGGTCACCCAGCTGGCGTGTGTGGGAGTGTGCAGGCTAATCTGAATTCCCCAGATCAGCCTCCACAGCTCAGAAGCTGACTTAGAGCTGAGGGAATCAAACCGGTTCACCCAGATTAGATACATACGAGTTCTTAACCTCCAATGCCACTGCTGCTCCTGAATGTTTTGGTTATTTCAGAGACTTGATATCTTAGTACTGTCTATGCCTGGGATCCCCTGTTGGTGTTATCTATAATATGTATCCTTTATTGGTGATTAGGAGTTCTGGGTCTGTTAGAAGAAAAAGAAGAAGAGGAGTTTGGATGTATATCCCCCCCCCCTTTCTCTCCTGCAGGAGACTCAAAGGGGCTGACAATCTCCTTGCCCTTCCCCCCTCACAACAAACACCCTGTGAGGTGGGTGGGGCTGAGAGAGCTCTGAGAAGCCGTGACTAGTCCAAGGTCACCCAGCTGGCGTGTGTGGGAGTACACAGGCTAATCTGAATTCCCCAGATAAGCCTCCACAGCTCAGGCGGCAGAGTTGGGAATCAAACCCGGTTCCTCCAGATTAGATACCTGAGTTCTTAACCTCCAATGCCACTGCTGCTCCTGAATGTTTTGGTTATTTTGGTTATATTAATGTTTTGGTTATTTTCATTAAAAATAGAGCTTTTTACTATGCACTAGAGCTAGACAGATTCTTTTTCCTGATGAACTGCATCCCAGAGTATTAAAAAAGAACTGGCAGAAGTAATTTCGGAACCACTTGCTATAGCAGTGATGGTGGATGTAATCCTATGTACAATCGGTGCCAGAAGTTGTACTTCGGAGCCCTCTCTCTGTAGGCGGCAGTGCGTGCAAGCACCGCAGGTGGACTTCTCATGTAGGGGGTGGAAAATCACACACCCCACACACACACCTAGGCTGGCCTGGGCCACTGAGCACGATATAAGTGCACTGTGGTGGGTAGGGAGGACTCGGCTGGTGGACCTGGTGCCTGTGCTCTGGGTGGCTGCTGCCCGAGGGCGGGGTCACAGAAGAGGCAGAGATGCTAGAGAGGCACAGAGCAGTGCGCACGGGACTTGCTGGAGGCTAGAGCAGACTGGCAACTGCTTGAGTGTGTGGGGCGGAAGAAGCGGGAGCCAATCAGTTTTTTCTAAACTAAAACCTCAGCATTCAGGTTAAATTGCCGGGTTGGCACTTTGCAATAAATAAGTGGGGTCTTGGTTGCAATTTGGGCACTCGGTCTCGAAAAGGTTCACCATCACTGTGCTATAGTCTTTCAGAACTCCTGGAGAACAGGAGAAGTCCCAGTGGACTGGAGGAGGGCTAATGTTATCCCCATCTTCAAAAAGGGGGGAAAGGAAGACCCTAATAATTACTGTAAAGCCAGGGAAGATTCTAGAGACAAATCGATGAGACGAACAGTCTGCCATGCTGTGATCACAAAGAAAGTCAGCATGAGTTTCTGAAAAACAAGTCATGTCAGACTAATCTTATCTCTCTCTCTCTTTTTTAATAGAGTGATGAGCTTGGTAAATGAAGGGAATGCTGTGGACATAGCATACCTTAATTTTAGTAATGCTTTTGACAAGGTGCCTCATAATACTCTTGCAAGTAAGCTAGTGAAATGTGGACTAGACAATGCTACTATTGGATGGATTTGAATTGGTTGATTCAAAGGATGCTCATCGATGGCGCATCTTCATCCTGGAGAGAAGTGAGTAGTGGGGTTCAGTCCTGGCCCCAGTGCTATTCAATATTTTAATCAATATTTTATTCAATATTTTTATCCACGACTTGGATAATGGAATAGAGGGCATGCGAATCAAATTTGCAGATGACACCAAATTAGGAGGTGGGTAGCTACACCCGCAGAAGGGATCTGAGTCAAGAATTCAAAATGATCTGGAGCACGATGAGACAGCTGGGCCAAAACAAACAAAATGAATTTCAACAGAGATAAATGTAAGCTACTACACTTAGGCAGAAAAAAAATGAAATGCACAGGTATAGGATGGGTGACACCTGGCTTGACAACACTACATGTGAAAGGGGTCTGGGAATCTTAGTAGACCACAAACTGAACATGAGTCAGCAGTGTGATGCGGCGGCCAAGAAAGCCAATGCAATTTTTGGGCTATATCAGTAGGAGTATAGTGTCACAGACTCGAGGGATGTAATGGCATGTACATTCTATTCTGCATTGGTTAGGACCCTCACCTGGAATATTGTGTACGGATTCTGGGCACCGCACTTGGACCGGAGGGATATTGACAAGCTGGAGCGGGTCTAGGAGAACTGGCAACCAAATGGTAAAAGTCTGAAATCCATGCCCTACTCGAGAGAGACTTCAGGAGCTGGGATATTTAGTCTGGAGAAGCTGGCGTTAGGCAAGTGACATGATAGCCATGTTTAAATATTTGAAGGAATCCAATGTCAAAGAGGGAACAAGCTTGTTTTCTGCTGCCTCAGAGACTAGGACATGGAGTGATAGGTTCAAGGTGAAGGAAAAAAAATTCCACCTACTCCAGCGTTAAAGGAAGGACTTCCTGGACCCGTCAGGGCTATGTTCGACAGTAAAAATTCACTGCCTCGGAGAGTGGTGGAGTCTCCATCTTTGGAGGTTTTTACATAGAGGCTGGATGAATGTCGGGAGTGCTTTGACTGTATGCTCCTTCATGGCAGGGGGTTGGACTTGATTGGCCTTGGGGTCTCTTCCAACTCTATGATTTTATGTTTCTCCCACCCAGGACATGGGGTTTTCTCTCTCCTCATCCCCCCTCCCTTCTCATTACTATGATTGGGTGTACTTTCTCAATCTTCCTGCTTTGACTTTTGAAGCACTGCCTTCTCAGCTCCAGAAGCACCTGCTGTTGTAGTTCCATCAGTGGTGTGGAATGTAGGTTGTTTTGTCACTGCGGAAGGCCGCCTTGTCTCTGGATCTTGTCTCTGGGCTGTGTGATTGATGAAGGGCTATTCAACCCTTGGGAGTGGGTAGTCAGGGGTGGAGTCGTGTGATGTGGGGCATGACATGGGGTGTAATAGAGGATGCTTGTCTGCTGTTGCTTTAGTTCTGGCAGCATAAGTCTAAATGCTTATTCCTGGTGCTGTTTTGTAATAAAGGTAACAGAGTCTCATTATTGAACAGTCTAGGGCAGGGGTAGGGAACCTGCGGCTCTCCAGATGTTCAGGAACTTCTAATTCCATATTCAGCATGGCCAATTGGCCATGCTGGTAGGGGCTGATGGGAATTGTAGTTCCTGAACATCTGGAGAGCCGCAGGTTCCCTACCCCTGGTCTAGGGGCACAACATCAGGTCAATTACTCCTATGCATAGCAGTAGCATATTGTGGCCTTTACAAAATATCCTTGCTTGCTGAACGTTCCCCTGCAGGGCGTCTGCAGCTGCCTTAGCCCCCAGTGCTGATTTTCATCTTCCAGAGCACGATATTTAACTCACCCGGATGGCAACCAGGGTGTTGTTCCAGTTTGTTGTGTCTACAGAGAAGTGGACTTCACCATTCTCATCTGTGACGTATGGGATGTGTGTCTCTACGTCGTTGACGTCAACTGTGAGATAGACAGTCTCGTTCTGAAGAGGTACGTCTTCAAAAGCAATGCTCACTTTCATCTGCAGGAATAAAAGTGGAATAGACACTTTGTTCAAGTCCAAACATCTTGCAGACCAGTGCTCCTCCATGCAACAAATGTGCAACTCTTCACTGCATGTGTGGAGATCAATCACCTCTCCTCAGTGTAGGACACTTTGCGGGAGCTTTGCATTTCCAAGAACCTCGGTCACAGTATTTTGTTGCAGTTTAGGTTTCAATTGAATTCATGAAGCTGCTTTACATCGAATCCTACCCTTAATCCATGAAACTCAGTATTGTCTTGTCAATGGCTTTTCTGGCTGGAATCAACTGGCTGTTGTGGGTTTTTCAGGCTGTGGGGCTGCAGTCTGGTCATTTTTGCTCCTAATGTTTGGCCTGCATCTACAATCAATCCACGTTGGCTGCGACTTGATACACTTCCCACCAGCTTTCTCGTGGCCTGAACTAGACAGACCAGGCTAAGAACATAAGAACACAAGAACAAGCCAGCTGGATCAGACCAGAGTCCATCTAGTCCAGCTCTCTGCTACTCGCAGTGGCCCACCAGGTGCCTTTGGGAGCTCACATGCAGGAGGTGAAAGCAATGGCCTTCTGCGGCTGTTGCTCCCGATCACCTGGTCTGTTGAGGCATTTGCAATCTCAGATCAAAGAGGATCAAGATTGGTAGCCATAAATCGACTTCTCCTCCATAAATCTGTCCAAGCCCCTATTAAAGCTATCCAGGTTAGTGGCCATCACCACCTCCTGGGGCAGCATATTCCAAACACCAATCATACGTTGCGTGAAGAAGTGTTTCCTTTTATTAGTCCTAATTCTTCCCCCCAGCATTTTCAATGGATGCCCCCTGGTTCAATGTATGCCCCCTGGCTAGTCTGTTGTTATCAGATCTTGGAAGCGAAGAAGAATTGGCCCTGAGTGGGAGTCCACCAAGAAAGAAAGTGCAGGGTTGCCACTCAGAGGCAGGCAATGACAAGCCACCTCTGAATGCCTCTTTCCTTGGAAAACCTCTGGGGCTGCCAAAACTGCCAGCACCCAACCCTATTTCACCATGTATCGGCTGTTCTCATTCTTTCAACTTTGAGGACCGTGTAGCTGCCCTGAGCTGCAATGAGAAAGATGGACTCTAAATAGCATTTAAAATACATTTAAAAAAATTAACCCCTCATCTGAAGCAGCTTTGGATTTGGATTTGGTTCCAGGTGTCATTCAAGATGCTGACTATCACCTTTTGCTAAAAACGATGTCGGGTCAACGTGGGGATAAAGTCAGCCTCGAAGGTCTTCCAAATTCAAAATTAAAATAAATGATTTGGTTCAATAACTACATTATATCAAGAAAGGAGGGAAATGGGGGTGAGCTGTTACCTTGCCAGTATATGGAAAGCCCTGCTTGTAGAATGTGTTGAGGTTGACAAAGTTGACTGACACCTCGTTGGCGCTGAGATAGAAAGAATGTACTTTTATTCTTGTCGCTCCTATATAAAAAAAGAGGAAATGTTGACTCCACATGGCAGCATGAAGAGAAGAAGAAGAGTTTGGATTTATATCTCCCCTTTCTCTCCTATGGGAGACTCAAAGGGGCTGACAATCTCCTTGCCCTTCCCCCCTCACAACAAACACCCTGTGAGGTAGGTGGGGCTGAGAGAGCTCCGAGAAGCTGTGACTAGCCCAAGGTCACCCAGCTGGTGTGTGTGGGAGTGTACAGGCTAATCTGAATTCCCCAGATAAGCCTCCACAGCTCAGGCGGCAGAGCAGTGAATCAAACCCGGTTCCTCCAGATTAGAAGAGTACACCAAAAAAAAGCTCTGCACCTTTGCTTTGAGAAACCTAGCAATGTAGTACTCAGGACAAAACACAAGAGGCCTTGAGGACTCTTTGGAGGGAAGCTTATCTAGGGATCATACAAACATCTTGTGAAGATCACTTGTATATGGGAGAGGGCTCTTCCCCTTTTATGTCCACTGGACTTGTCTTTTGCAGACAAAGGTACTACAGGACGGTGGGGCTTTCCCCACTTTTTACCTTCTGCTTTGTCTTGCTTCATCGGGAGAAAATGGCGCCTTGGGGTCCAGGCACTCCCCACTTGCAAAGTGGCAGCAATACGCGCAGCTGCCCGGCAGCTGCCCGCTCTTGCACCACTCCCTCCAGCGTAGCGTCACTTCCCTGGCAGCTGGAAATGAAACGCGCACCATTGACCCAGGGTCTGGCGTGGGGAGATTAGAGTGGGAACCTCCTGAGGCCAGCGCCAGGAATAGCCTGCAGCTTGAGGCTGGCGAGGAAGCTGCAGGCGCAGCAGCAGAAGGTGAGTGGGGAAAGCCCCTATGTTAAAACACAGACTGACAAGCACTTTTGTGCCCATTCCCTGCACCAACCTTCAGAAAGCACATGCACAGTTTTACAGTTTGCCTGGTGGCGGAAGACAATCTCCCACCCTTTCCCTCAATCCCATGGCCTTGATAATTTGAGAAACACAATATAAAGTAGAAAGATAAATGTTGCTGATCTTGGCACTTAAGGAATGTTCCCAATCTCTATGGTAAAAAACATAGAAACTGGAAGGGTTCCTAGAACATCACCTGGAAGTGATGTCACGTTGTTCAGCCCTCTGTCCATAAGTGATGTCCCATCATCCATCCCTCTCAAGCAGTTCCTTTAGTCCCGTGGTGGCGAACCTTTGGCATTCCAGATGTTGTGAACTACAATTCCCATCAGCCCCCGCCAGCATGGCCAATTGGCCATGCTGGCGGGGCAATGGGAATTGTACTTCTTAACATCTGAAGGCTCTGGGATCACTTCGCCTCACCTAGTCTATTCAATCTTTACCACAAAGATCAGGGAAATTCCTACCATAGCACCCAGGAATTACATCACATCCATACAAAACTCCACCCTCTCCAGGCACTGCTCAACAATCTCCCAGCCTTTGGTGACCTATGTGCAAAATACCAAACCTACTATGACCTGCTGAGGTATGCCCCTGATAAGATGATCCCACGAGGCCTGCTCCTCCCCATAACCCCAGCAGGCAAAACTCAACGCACTAAGCACTGATTGCAGGCACATGCAGTCTTGTATATAAGCAAAGGTGCCAACTTCCCTTGGAGACAGGGAGTAGTATCAAAGAATGCCTGTGTGTGCCCACTGCTTTGAAGAAGGGTCTGCTCACAGCCAGTGGCAGCCAATTGGAAAGCTGAAAGAACCCCAATCAAAGAAATTTGGGAGGGAAAAGGAAGAGAGAGTGCCACAATGGCTAAACTGATGAATCTTGAGAACAGACAAAGAAAACGTAAGTTTGAAAAGGGGTGGCTTTTATATTTTTTATATGTGGCTGAATCAATTACTTTAAAAAAAAAACCTAAATCAATATTGATATGCACAAATATATACATATATTTTATAGTGTTTTAAGCCATATAACCACATATAGGTAGCCTTAAAAGTTAGCCTGCACAGGCGGCAGCTTCCTTGAACCTGCTCTGTAGTAATGCTGCCCGGCCCAGCAGCACCCGTGGAGTAAAACGTTGGGACGCCCGCGGACCCTCGGCCTTCTGAGTCGCACCCACATGCCCCCCCTCCCTCATCCCCCCTATGAGTCCACAGGGTGCATGAACTGTCTGGCTCCAGTCTTTGCGAGAGCATGAGGGACAATGGTCTTGCCCCAGGTGAGATTAGGCTCAGGCAGCTTCACGGCTCCCTCTCCTTGCGTAGCCAAGGTGAGGATCATGCATCACATGATGATCTCCAAGGTCTCCCGGTCTCCGGCTCATCTCCTACCCACCTCCTTTGCAAGCACAATGAAACCCTAATAAAGGTGCAGAGACCAGCACAGGGCAGAGTTGTCAGGATCCGCGTCCCAGCGCTTCCTGTTGCTGGCGGCTCTCCACCAGATGAGAAACCTCCTCCGGCGTCTACGCCTATTCCTTAGCGGCTTGACCCTCGGGGTTGACTACTAAGCTGGTGCCGAAACCGGGGAATCCCTCAGACCTCCACGCCTACTCCCCGTAAGCCTGCCACGGGAAGGGGCGGCGATACCCGAAGTCCAGCTGGATCCCGAGCATCCAGGGACCACCGTTCCGGTGATAAGCCTGTCCTCCTGGATCAGAAGCATCCAGAGGCGTTTCTTAGCGTCCTAGGACACTCTCTCGATCCAGCCGGAACACGGTGAGAGTAGTGGGGAGCTTGCATAAGCAGGGCTTATGACAAGCACGTTGGCGAGACTGAAAGCGTTAAGCGAGAGAATGCGACAGGAGTCCCGTAAAGAGAGGGAGCTGCATAAATTGGTTGAGAGAGGAAGTTGAAGCTCAGTGTCCATGGTACCCAGAGGGGGGACGACTGAATCTTAAGGAACTGGGGAAAACATCGGGCACTCTTAGCTTTCAGAGCCTCGTAGCGCCGATGTAAGGCTGCTACTGGCGAGTGGAGGCAATGTTATGTAATACCGCCATCAGCCTCTCAGACCTATGGCTCCCTTGCATTAGGCAGCCCTCCCTTCGATCTTTCTGCCTTCCAATTTCAACCCCGGAATTTTTTCTCTGAAAATCCACTAAATTGGGCGCCCTGCTCCTCCTTCTGCCCCACTTATATTACGCCCATTTCAAATTCTCCCAGCGGCTCCAATAGCCGCCCCCTCCCCACTGCTCCTTCACATTTCCAAAACCACCGCACCTCCGTCAGCGCCCGCAGCGTAATGGCGGGTTTCAAAAAACTCTCGCCAGAAGTATTAGCCCGCGATCTGCAAAGGAAAACCCTGGCCGGAAGGCGATTCACCGATATTCTCGCATTGTGCCCGTCCATTTCACAGATACCGGGGGGGGGAGGATGGGCGTTGTTAGGTAGGTTGTCAAGTACACTTATAAGCTATAACATCCTCACTGGAGCTCCGCATAAAGCGATGCGAGGCCGTAGGAATCACACCTAGCCCCTCACGTAGGAGAGGCATGCACTAGAGGCAATCAGCGAGGGAATCACTTAATGGTTCGGCGGACGACTGGAGATGACCACCTTCCGCATGCTCCTGAGCCCTGCACAATTTGTGATCTGGGAGGCGAGTTCCATGCCAGCAATGCTTTAGCAGGAGGTAGCCGCCTCTGGCTCCCTACCAGCGCGGCGCAGCTTTGCCGCCAGGCTTTCGCTTCAACCCCAATGCACAAATTAAGCCCTGCCGGTGGCCACCCTTTCACGGTCGCTTCACTGAATGCTCGCCACAAGAAGGCGTTTTTGAAAGTCCCCAATAATACCGGACAGCCAAACCCCAAAGTTTTTCTAGCACTCCGGCAGAAGCCTCAAGAGCTCCTACTGAGTTTGTGAACAGGCTCCAGAGTGCCCTCAAGAGAACGCAGGTTGACAACGAGGAGGCTCCAGGGCTTAACTCCTGTTTAAGCGCCTTGCCAAGGAGAACGCCTCCGCTGAGTGCCGCAGAAGTTTATCACAGGCCTAGGAAGGAACCCGAGCTGGCCGGACATGCTCAAAGCTTCTTGCCAGGATATCGGGTCTTTCGCCCATCAAAGCCAGCCTTCTAGCCGCCGCCCTCTCTCGCTGCCAGTGAGACAGCCCCAGAGACGTAGTAAGTGTCTCAATTCGCGGTAAGCCAGGACATTTCGGCGGGAGGGAATTGCTTAGGCTGCCCGGCTGGGGGGCCTAAGCAACCCCTGACGGAGGAGGGTCTCTCCCTCAGGAGGGCTAAGACCCCAGGAAAGTCTAAGACCGGAGCAGCCTCCCAATGCCCGGCTGGGAGGCCCCCGGGCATCTCCCCAGCCTCGAAACCAAGATCCAGCACCTCAAACCCTTCCTCCGGAGCTCCCCCATGAGATCTTCAGCTGCCCCAGCTCGCTCATAGTGATCCCATCCCCACGGAGACCCTTGGGCTGGTCTTGCCAGCTTGCTCCCCCCCCCCTCGCCTATACTCTCCTGCTCTGCTAACCACTTCTACTTCCAAAGTCACTACATGCCTCCACTAGTGTGTTCCCCAGAATGGCCACGCATTTCAAAATCTCTGCAGAGTCCATTTCAGTCACTGAATTGCAACAGAAAGAAATGCTGGGACGGAAGAGGGGACTGCCGCTTTTGAGTCCCTCCTCAGAATGCCCCATAGCCAATCTACAGGACAATGAGGCAGCATGGAAAGGGGAAGATGCTCGCGACAAATGGCCTTAAGCCAAAAGTCCTTTTCTCAGCAAGAAGCCCCCCCTTTGGCCCCTCTCTCCAGCTGTAAGGTTCCAACCAGATCTCATAGCCTCCTGAGCCTGTGCAAAGCTCCCTAAGCTCAAAGCTCCCAGTGGCAGCAAAATCGCCAGCACCTCAGAGAGAGCAAAATCTCAAATCAGAGTTGCAATCCCTCCCTCGTTACTTTATATGTGCTCTGTATGCCTATGTATGTTCTGTATGTCTTGGGCCTTCCCTTTCAAGAGAGACCCCCCTAAAGTTTTTTTCCCCTCATAGGGGGGATTTTTCCATTGCTTCTTAAGCTATGCTCTTGTGCTTCAATTAAAGTTTCTCCTTCTGATTATGTGTGCTAATGCTCTTGAAGGCTTCTCACCATTACAGCATCCGCCTTAAAAGCGGGACACAGCTCTGGGTGGCGTGCTCCCCAGGATACCCATGGGACCTGCTTCTGCCGCCTCCATCTTAGTTTAAACCTTCAAAACTTTTGCATCTTTCCAAACCTCTCCTGAGGAACCTTTTCCACTTCTGCCCATCTAGAGCCTACACTGCCACATTTGATGCATGGCGCAAGGATTTATATATGAAGCCAAAATCATTTTCATGCCTCCCACATTCTCTGCTGAGCCCCTGGCTAGTCACAGTGCCAAGGGGGGGTCTCTCAGCCACCACCTATCTTACACAGCCTCCTCGGGCTGTGAAGTTGTAGGAAGCGAGTCTCAAACCGACCAAAGTCCCCTTACGGGAGGGGAAGTGTAGAGCTGACTTCCAAACCCTTCCCCCCTGCCTTCCTTTCATGCACACCCTCCCTCTTTCTAATGGGCTGACGACTCCCACCTCCTAGATTCTAGGATCTGATAAAGGGTTTTGCAAACCCTCTCAATTTGCTCCTGTGATCAAAACCTCAAGCCCAGGAACTGTTTTCTTTGCATCTTCTCTATATCTTTTCCTATAGATGCTATATTACTTATATAGACTATAATTGTGAATTGTTCAAGTTGCTTTGCAAACAAACCCACACCTTAGATCGGTGCATTGGGATTGTTTTTACAAACAAACATCCGACCTGGATATGACCTCTCTCCTTCTCCTAAGCCTTGGCGGGCAATTCCCTGCCTTTGTATCTCTTAACGCCTTGAATGTTGCAAGTGATGCGTTGCTCGGAATGGGCCAACTGGGCGCCTAAACGAAAAGCTTGGCCAAAACAAACAAAAGAGTGAGGGGAGTAGTTCCCCACCTCCCTATCGACACCAACTCAAAGGTCTCATCCAGCAGACCATATATCCAAAGTACTCTTCTCTATTCTCTATCTATCAAAATTGCTCTGCCCCCCCCACTCAGGGCCTCGGACTTTCCATTGTCATCTACAAGAATCTAACTCCAGCCAGTGCACTTAAAACCCTGGGGGAAAAGCGTTGCTTGTCTTTTCTCTTCCATACCAGGAGTCCAGCTTCGCCATGCCAGGCCAGCCCCATCCTTCCGGGAGATGGAGTGCAGGGCCTCCCTGGAGGATCCGGACCCCGGCCACCCTGTCGAGAGGGCCCGGATTGCCCCAGCCTGGGCAATGAGATGGGAGGGATCTCTCTGGAGCCAGCACACCCATTCTTCCCATTACAGTGATCACAGGCCCGCCTGGGGCCACCCCCCTGGGGAACGGGCAGCAGCCTGGGCCAGCTGTGGCTCAGAGGTTGATGCCAGCAGGTTGCTGCTCCTCATCTACAGTCGCCATTCTCTCTCCCTCTCTGCCGCCCCTGGCTGCCAAGCTTGAGTTGCAGCCAGGGACATTCCTCGATAGATTAACCCTTGGAACTCTCCGCTGTTCTCAGCCGCTGGAATATTGTTGGAACACGCCTTTCTCTCACAACTCCTTGCTCGTGAGAATTCACTGAACCTGCAATGCTAAGACTATCAGTAGCTCTCCCTACGCCTCTTGAGAAATCCATGGACTCCTAGCACGCCATCGCTCTAGCTTAGCTTTGGTAGTCAAACAGCAAAGAGCCATGCATTGGACACATTATGCAACCACTGGGTTGCCTTCCTTCCGTACATCATCCAAGCCTATGTATCGCTTAGCCATGTTTTGCTTGGCCGCTTACTGTGAACCAACTATTGCTGAAGTTAGTTGCATGCCTTAATTTTAGAAGTTATGTTATTTGTTGTTGTTGCATTTCCGCATTCTGTGTCTGCCGGGAACTCCTCTGCTATCCGCTCACCATCGCTCTGGCCTCTCAGGCGCTTCACCCCGGAAGCCTTAAAGCTATCAGCCACCGCTCCGCTTCTCTTCCTTCCTCGACCCCCCTTGCCGAGAGCGATTTGTTGGGCGGTTCTAGCCAAGGCGGAGTGTGTTTCCCTCGCCGAACTTCCCTTGTGGGAGTCCCCGGACTTGTTTCCTGGTAACACCAAGACTATTAATGGCCGGCTGGCCTGTGTCTTTGCTAAGTCCATATCAACTCCACCTCCATTGCTCTGGGATGCCCTGGCCTCCGAGCAGCAGGAACTTTTCGTCAAGCGACTTTAATCAGATAATCTCCGTGCGGCCATTGATTATTTGTTGTTATTGCATCACCAGGGTTGTGAGAATGTACATAATATGTGTTGCTTTAATCTCTCTGATAAATTCCCCAGTTGATTCATATGAAAGTGCGTGGAGTTGCAAGAAGTTGTATCCAATCTGGAAATCAATGCGATGTATTGCCCCATTGGTGGTCAGCCACTCTGGAGCTGGCGCTCGCCGGGAGGATGGTTGAGTGCTATCGTTACAGCTCTGCATTGGTTTGGATTGTCATGCTCCCGTAAATCGTCGGGTCTTGTTTTGTTCAATGTGTATCTAATGAAAATTACCTGTAACCTGTGTAAGAAGCCTCCCTCGACTCTCCCCTGCCCTCGCGAATCCAAGTTCTAATGTTGCACAAAGCAGCTCGGTCAACTCGACCAAACAGCCGGAGGAGACAAGCCGTCCCCCTAAATCGCCCCTTCTTTGCATTTCCTCGCCTTCCCTCTGGAAAGCGTTAAAAAAAGCTGAGGAGATGTAGTAATGCACTGCTGACCCAGCAGGCATCCGTGGTAGAACGTTAGGCAGACGCCAAGCGGACCCTCACGACCTTCTGGTCGCTATCTCCGCACTCCCAATCCTCTACATCCCCTATGAGTCACGGGGAGGGTCATGAACTGTCTGGCTCAGTCACCTGGGCGCCAGGGACAATGAGTCTTGCCCCCCAGGTGAGGATTAGAGCTCAGACGCTACGGCTCCCTCTCCTCAAGAACGTAGCCAGGTGAGATCATGCATCACATGATGATCTCCAGGTCTCCCGGTCTCCCGCTCATCTCCCTACCCACCTCCTTTACACGCCCACAATGAAACCCTAATAAAAGGTGCCAGAGACCAGCACAGGGCAGAGTTGTCAGGATCACGAAATCCCGCGCTTCCTGTTGCTGACGCTCTCCACCAGATGAAACCTCCTCCGCGTCTCGCCTATTCCTTAGCGACGACCCTGCGGGGTTGACTACACTGCTCTCTGTTTAATTTTTATGGAGAGTTCTGGTTCCCAACTGCGCAGCTGAACGAAATGCTTTGAATAAAACTCTGAACACTGAAGAAATTTGTGGATGGTTATTTTTGAGTAACCGGACAGAGCCTTAGCTCTGAGGATGGGGCATCTGCCCTGTGCCTAACAATATTAATACCAATGAAGATCAAAATTAAATGTAGAGGCATTGTATGAATAGGTTAATACATTACTAATTGACAAGACTGGTACACATCCAGGTTCTGGTTGGCTTAGTGGACTTTCATTATATTACACAGGATCTTTGCTTTGTATTACACAGGATTTTTATCGGTGTTATCTGGGCAGTGATGGCGAACCTATGACACGTGTGTCAGCCCTGACACGTGTAGCCATTTTATTTATTTGTTTGTTTGTTTGTTTGTTTGTTTATAGGCCGCCTCACCCCCAAAAGGCTCGAGGCGGCTTACAGTACAACTGTTTTCAATAACAGCACATAAAATACATAAATAAAACTTAACCCCATTAAAACAAATTTCCAACAGCAGCAGTTACTTAAAATTTAAATAACGAACTTTAAGAGCAAGCAAATTTAAAGACAGGCGCCCAATCGAAAGGCCAGCAGGGGAGAGGCAGGGCCCAAGATGGAATCAAGGCCCTGCTAAGATGGAAAACTGGCAGCCTCAGTGGGGGGTGGTAGACCAGCGGCCAGCCCCGCCAAAGGCCCGGTGGAACAGCTCCGTCTTACAGGCCCTGTGGAACTCACCAAAGTCCCGCAGGGCCCGGACAGCTGGAGGGAGAGCGTTCCACCAGGCAGGGGCCAGAGCTGTAAAGGCCCTGGCCCGGATCAAGGCCAGCCACATCGTCACAGGGCCAGGGGTTTCCAGCTGTTCCGCCGCTGCCAAACACAGCGGTCTATGCGGGACATAAGGGGTGATGTGGTCCCGCAGGTATGAGGGCCCCATGCTGCGTAAGGCCTTAAAGGTCAATACCAGCACCTTGAAAATGATCCGGAACTCCACTGGAAGCCAGTGCAGGCGGCACAGCATGGGGGTGATATAATCTAAATAACAACCACCCGTCAAAAGATGAGCCGCCGCATTCTGTACCAGCTTCAACTTCCGGATCAGTCGCAAGGGAAGGCCTGAGTAGAGCGAGATACAGTAATCCAGCCTCGAGGTGACCGTCGCATGGATCACAGTGGCCAGTTTGGACTGGGAGAGATAAAGAGCCAGCCGCCAGGCCTGGCGAAGATGAAAAATGCAACCTGGGTAACATGGGCCACCTGGCCCTCCATCGATAGTGAAGAGTCCAGGCAGTCCCCCAGGCTGCAAGCCAGGGACGTCAGGGCCAGCGCGACCCCTTCCAAAACAGGCGGCTGAAAATCCCTCGGTCTCTCCCCGCAGCCCAGCCAAAGGTCTTCGTTGGATAAAGCTTTAACCTGCTCTGCCTCAACCAACCAGCAACCGACTCCAAACAATGCTGCAGAGCTGCAGGGGCAGAGGCTGCCCGCCCCCCATCCACAGAATGAGCTGTGGGCATCCACATATTGGTGACAGACCAGCCCAAAACTCTGCACCAGCTGAGCGAGGGGTCGCATGTGGATGTTAAATAAGAGCGGGGAAAGCAAGGCCCCCTGAGGGACCCCGCAAGTAAGCGGGGAGGCCTTATCCCCGCACCACACCTGCTGACCTCGACCCCGGATGACACGACCCTGGATGACCCGCAGCTGCATGCTGCCTCATACAGAGAAGGACGTTTCATCCTGTCCAGGGGCGGCTCGGAGGCCCCACCCCAGATTTGATGAGGCGGCGGCCCCCTCCTCCGGTCCTAGCCCGGCTGGCCCGACCGCCCAGTCATGGGCCCTAGCGGCAGCAGCAGCACAGCCGCAAGCTCAGGCGGAGGAGGCGGGGCCCGTCGTGGTCCTGGCCTCTGCAGAGGCCGGTCGGACGTTGTGAGGGTGGGGCGCGAAGCGAGCCGCATCGATGGCGGCAGCGCTCGTTTCAGCCCCGGTCTCTTTGGTAGGAGGCCAGGCGTGACGGGGCGGGGCACCGGGATGGGGGAAGGGGGAGAAAATATGCCGCAGCTGGCTGGCTGCAGTGTGGAAGCGAGGCTGGAGGGCGGCGAGAGGGATGCCCCAGAAGGCTGCTGGGGAGGATTTAAAGAGGGGCGTGGCAGGCGGGCAAGCGAGCGGGCGAGCGGGCGAGCGAGCGAGGAGGCAGCCAGAGGGAAGGAGCTGGGAACGGTGGAGGGCGGAAAGAGTGAGAGAAGAGAAGGGTGGGAGAGGACGTGGGGGAACCAGAAGGGGGGGAGCGAGCAGAGAAGGAGACAGAAAGCTGGGGAAAAGCAGCAGAGAAAGAACAAGCTGAGAAGGAGGCAGTGAGCGGAGAAAAGACCCCCGCAAGAGGTCATTGACCATCATTACTGAGATATGTGAGGGGGAGGCTTGGAGAGGCGAGGGCCTGTGCTATGGGTCCCGTTCCCCGCCATTAGAAATCAAGAGGAATGCCACTACGAACAGGAAATTTGGAGTGCCTGGAACCGATTACCAGACACTTTTAGCACCCTGAAAAATATAGCAATGGCTTTACTCACAACTTTTCCCTCTACATACTTTTGTGAGACCTTATTCTCAGCATTAAACAATATCAAAACCAACAAAAGAAACAGATTGACAGATGAAGTTAGTAGCGCTTGCTTGGGCTTGAAGTGTACAAAATACCAACCTTCAATTGAAGATTTAGCCAATGAAATACAGCAACAAAATAGTCACTAATAGGCAGGTTAGTTAAAGAATTCCCCCTCCCTCTCACTTATCTTAGTTCACAACACCTCACACAAGTTAAATAATATCAAGACCAACAAAAGAAACCGACTGATGGATGAAGTCACTAAGCAGGTAAGTTAAATAATTAGTTTTGAGTTTATTAAATACAGTTTTATATTACAATTATACATTTTTGTTATTTAAACTATAAATATCGCGAAATTATGGGTTTTTCTCGAAGTGACACCCCCCACCCCCCACCCCCCCGAGTTATGCTCGGTTTTTTGGCGAATTTTGACACACCAAGCTCAAAAGGTTGCCCATCACTGTATTAGGGTCTGTGTTTCAGGCACTGCGTGGTATTGCTGTATTGTTTATGGATTTGGACACATGTTATACTTGTAACAAAGACTTCCTTTAAAAGTAAACAGCAATTGCTGTGAGCCTTCTTCCATATCATTTCTCTTGTACTATGAGCTTGGTAGACGTAGACGTAGAATACCTGGATTTTAATAAAGCTTCTGACAAGGTGCCCCATAATATTCTCACAAGTAAGATAGTGAAATGTGGACTGGACAATGCTACTATTGGATGGATTTCTAATTGGTTGTCTGATCGAACTCAAAGGGTGCTCATTAATGGCTCATCCTCATCCTGGAAAGAAGTGACTAGTGGGGTGCCACAGGGTTCTGTCCTGGGCCCAGTGCTATTCAATATTTTTATCAACGACTTGGATAATGGAATAGAGGGCATGCTAATAAAATTTACAGATGACACCAAATTAGGAGGGGTAGCTAATACCCCAGAGGACAGAGTCAGAATTCAAAATGACCTAGACAGATTAGACAGCTGGGCCAAAACAAACAAAATGAATTTCAACAGAGATAAATGTAAGCTACTACACTTAGGCAGAAAAAAATGAAATGCACAGGTATAGGATGGGTGACACCTGGCTTGACAACACTACATGTGAAAGGGGTCTGGGAATCTTAGTAGACCACAAACTGAACATGAGTCAGCAGTGTGATGCGGCGGCCAAGAAAGCCAATGCAATTTTTGGGCTGTATCAGTAGGAGTATAGTGTCAAGATCGAGGGATGTAATTGTACCGCTCTATTCTGCATTGGTTAGACCTCACCTGGAATATTGTGTACAGTTCTGGGCACCGCAGTTCGGGAGGGATATTGACCGGCTAGAGCGGGTTCCAAGGAGGGCAACCAAAATGGTAAATGGTCTGAAATCCATGCCCTTTGAAGAGAGGCTTAGGGAGCTGGGGATGTTTATTCTGGAGAAGCGAAGGTTAAGGGGTGACATGATAGCTATGTTTAAATATTTGAAGGGATGTCATGTCAAAGAGGGAGCAAGCTTGTTTTCTGCTGCCTCAGAGACTAGGACACGGAGTGATAGGTTCAAGGTGAAGGAAATTCCACCTAAACATTAGGAAGACCTTCCTGACCATCAGGGCTGTTCGACAGTGGAATGCACTGCCTCGGGGAGTGGTGGAGTCTCCTTCTTTGGAGGTTTTTAAACAAAGGCTGGATCAGCATCTGTCGGGAGTGCTTTGATTGTGTGTTCCTGCTTTGCAGGGGGTTGGACTTGATGGCCCTTGTGGTCTCTTCCAACTCTATGATTCTATGATTCTATGTACTATGTGCACTGATCACCACAATTCATATGGAGGGTCCATCCTGGAATCAGGGCATAGAAAGAGCATATGAAAAATGTGGTTGAATTGCTGAACTGGATCTCAACAGAATGTGCAAACCTGCAAACAGTCTTTGACACTGCTGGGACAGTGTTTTAGTTCCAAAGCGAAAGCAGGAAGCATTTCTTACAGCAGCATAGGATACAATTGTGTGAGAGAAGTTATGTGTACTAGAAGAGTTGTTTCCCTTGTGACCATGCCACCAATAGCTCAAGATGGTCATGTTTGTGGTGCAGAGTGCAAAGGATCCCCATGGAACAGGGACAGGTACTTAGCACCTGGGTTTGGATACACTGCTGAAGTGAACCTAAAAATTAGACCCACGTCTCAGTTATCCCAGGCCTCAGTTATCCCAGGCCTCAGTTATCCCAGATTTTAAAATACTGCTGCTTGAGAAAGTATCAAGACAGAGAGAATGAAACTAGACCATCCCAGTAAAGTTAAGGCTACCCATCCACGCTCCCAAAGGAGGTGGAATCGGTGATTCCCAATTTCTTTTTGTTTCCCTTGTACCTGTTTCTTTTTCCGTGAACTCTGCAAGAAGGTTAACCTCGCTCATGGAACTTTCTTGAGTCATATTCAAATCAGCCGAATAAATGGTGAATGAGGCACAGCCAGTCCGGTCCGTCTAAGAACAGAGGAGAAAAAGCACATGAGCAACGATGTGCAGAGAAAAAAGGAGCTGAGGAAACTCTGAAACAGATGGCTGCAACTGGTCTCTGCACACACAGTTCCCACGTAGGACTGCACAGGGGCCACGAGGCTGAAACCAGTGGGATGTGGTCATCCGAGGAATAAGGTCCACAGACATGAGAGGGAGGGACAGGTTGTTGTGGGAGAGTTGCACTGTATACCAAAGAAGGCATAGAATCAAATTAGTGATCATTCTATTCTCTGTTGGTCCGAGCCCGCCTGGCATACTGGGTCCAGTTCTGGGCACCACAATTCAAGAAGGATATTGACAAGCTGGAGCTTATCAGTGAGTAGATGAGAGAACAGGTCCCCGCTGTAAGGCTGAACACACTCAGACAAAGCTAACTTTAGAAAAGGAACTTTATTGATTTATGTCACCTTAACTGCAGGGTGCTGGAACTGAGGATTCTTGTCCTCAGTTCCAGTATTTAAACTATTTACAAAGACAGATAGCAACCAATCAACTCTTCCCCTCCTCCCAGCTCCTGGTCTCCCATTGGTTCTGAAGCTCTGGTGGAATGTAGCTTCTCAGTTTGTTTTCCCGTACTTTTGGGGAAAAGGCGGGAACCAGTGCGTGTTGGGAGTTGCAGTCCCGACATCCCGCTACCTCTAAGGCCCCCCTCCACCTGGCCTGTCCGGATGGGCACAGTGAAACACCCGGACAAGGCGTGGAGCTGACACATGACGGCTCACCACCCACTCGTTGAACCCAGAGGGTAGGTCCTTCCACTGGACCAAATACTGTAACCGACCCCTGTGCAACCGGGAATCAACGATGCTGCTAATTTCCCGGTCCAATTCACCATTCACCTTGTACAGCTCAGCCAGGGGGAGGTCAGAGTGCAAAGTGTCCGGAGGGGCAGCTTTCTTTAACAGGCTAACATGAAAGACAGGGTGAACAAACTTAAAGTTCTTTGGAAGGTCAAGTTCTACAGCTACCGGATTGACCACACGGGAGACGCGAAAGGACCCGATAACCTTGGCACCCAGTTTCCTGGTCCCCAGGAGCCCCGTAAGTTTTTGGTGGAAAGATATGCCTGATCGCCCACTGCATAAGCGATTGGTTGGCATTTGCAGTCCACGAAACGTTTGTAATCCGCCTTGACTTTAGCCAATGAGTCCTGTACAATCCGCCAGGTGGCCCGTAGAGACACAATCCACTCCTGCAGGTCGGCTGGCCCATCTGGAATAGCACCCTCTAAGGGAAATGGGTTATTGACCTGGCCATACACCACCCTGAAGGGACTCTGCCCGGTACTGATATGAACAGCATTGTTGTATGCGAAGCAGCCCCCAAAGCAACATCCGAAGCGTCAACATGTAGAATAAACGGTTTGCTTGGGTCTGCGTGCACCAACACTGGTTCCGAGGTGAAGATCCCCTTGAGTACCTGGAATGCCTCCTGGCACTCCGCCGTCCATGCAAGGGGTGACCCCGGCCTGGCCCCACCGGGCCCGGTACCTTTGGTGCGGAGAAGGTCAGTGGGGAAAGGGCTACCCTGGCGAAGTCAGGGATGAAGTCCCTGTAGAAGTTCGCAAACTCCAAAAAGGACTGTAGTTGCCTGCGTGTGCATGAGGCCGGCCAGTCTACAAAAGCCTGAACTTTGTCCATCTCAACCCCCCGCCCCGCAATGCGGTAGCCCAAAAAGTCCACCTGTTCCTGGTGGAGCTCACATTTAGAAAGCTTGGCATAGAGTTCGTGTCTTATGAGGCGGTGCAGCACTTCCCGAACCAGCTTGATGTGTGCCTGGACATTCTCAGAATAGATCAACACATCACCTTAATAAACAACAACTCCCTTAAACAGCAGGTCATAGAGGACCTCGCTGATTATTATTATTATTATTATTATTATTTATTAAACTTGCTATACCGCCCTATCCCCAGAGGGCTCAGGGCGGTGAACAACATAACATTCATGACATTCATGAATACCCCGGGGGCCCCACTGAGGCCGAATGGCATCACAAGGTACTCGAACTGGCCTAGGGGGGTATTGAAAGCAGTGAGGTGTTCCTGTCCCTCAGCAATGAAGACCCAAAAATATGCCTCTCGCAAATCCAGTCTGGTGAACACCTTGCTCATGGAGAGGTGTCCCAACAAGTCTTTGATCAAGGGAAGGGGGTATTTATTGTTCAGGGACACAGCATTCAGGCCTCTGTAGTCCATTCAGAGGCGGAGGGAGCTGTCCTTCTTCTTGCGGAAAAGAACAGGGCCCCCCACATGAGACTTGGAAGTTCTAATGAAGCCTCTTGCCAAGTTCTTGTCAATGAACTCCCGCAGTGCCACCAGCTCACGGGGACTCATCTGATACAGTTTCCCCTTGGGAAGTTGGGCCCCCGGGACCAGTTCGATTGAGCAGTCGGGGCTGTGGTGGGGTGGCAGGCGGTTGCACTCTGCCTTGTCAAAGGCCTTAGCAAGATCACAGGAGGGCTCCGGGAGGGCGGAGGTGCGAGAATGTGGCACCGTGAAGGAACCTGCCAAAAGCCAACCACTGTCACTGGAATGGGCAGGGGGAGGAGCCGTGGGCTCAGGCAGGCACGGGAAAGTGAACAATATGTTCCGACCACCTGATGTCCGGGTCATGGTGAGCTAACCAGGGAATGCCTAGCACTAGGGGGTAGCTGCCCAACTTGGCCACTACAAACTGCCACTGCTCACTATGCCCCGCAAATGATACGACCACCGGAAAGGCCCCCCCAGTACTGTACCGTCCATCTGCTCGAACCGGAGTGGCCGTTTTAGTTTAACAAGTCCAAGTCCTAATACCGCCACCAAATCAGGGTGGATCAGGCACCTCGAGCAACCTGAGTCAATGAGGGCCTCGGCACAGATCTGGGTCTGAGACCCCGGGAGGGAAAGAGTGACCGCTATGACTATGGGCTCAGTGGAGAAAGCACTCACCAACCACTTGGGGCCTGCAGGGACAACCTGGCCACTGGCGCTCCTTAAGCCAGGTCACCGTCGTTTCCCACCAGTGCACTGTAGTCCCAGGCACCCGACACCTCAGAGTCACTCCAGTCCCCAGCTTGGGCAGCCAGGTTAAGGGCGGCTCTGGCTGTGGCGGGGCGGGACTGTGGGGAACCTTTTGTGGGGGTTCCCGGTCGCTGCGAACCCTTGGGTCCCAAAGCAGCAGCTGGGGTGCGACGACCAGGGCAAGACGCCACAAGGTGGCCGCCTTCTCCACAGTGTAGGCACAGGCCCAAGCAGCGACGGTGGACACAAGCGGATTCGGAGGGCCCCTCTTGTCTCTTCTCATTGTTCACAACCTCCTCCGGCGTCTGGAGCGGCTGGCGTTGGGCATGGTTCCACCGGTGTTCCAACTGCTCCACTAAAAAAAGGCTGCACGCTTGCGCATAGCACACTGCTTCCTTATTTGGCAAAAGGCTCCATGTCACTACCAGGGGTGGGAAACTCAAACCCAGAGTCAACCCCCCCCCCCGGATTTCCCCACTGCCCCATGCTCTGCACGGGGTTTTCCAAAAGGTGCTGTTCCGAACAGGAACAGGAATGACGCACGCTGAGGGGTCGTGAGAGAGGTAGAATCGGGGCAACTGCATTGTTACCATTCCTGTAGTAGGGAGTGCCGTCGCATTACTTGGATTTTTGGAATCAGCATTAATACTGACTGAAATACTATGTCAGCCACATTTTGTAAACAGTAATGAGCATGCTTGGCAGCCCATGTTGTTTTTAAATGGCAGCTGCAAGCACCTATCGGCTTGCTTGATATGCTGCACTCTGATTGGTTGTTGTTTTTGAATGGCAGTTTGAACAAACTTCAGGCAGGGAGATCAGGAGGCTGGGTGGGAAAAATAAACCAGCTGTGCTCCTGATTGGTTTTTGCACGGCAGCAGGCTCACCTGGCAATTCTTAAAAGAACCTACAATTTGGCAATTTTTGAAAATCCTGGGATAAGGGAAGTATCACTGGGAAGCCCCAATTTAGGTCCGGAAGCCATGCAAAAATAATCCACAAACCGGGATGTTTCATCTCCGCATCCCAGGATATTTGGACTGTGGGGAAAACACCGGTGTCTGAACTTGCTGAGAACTGAGAGGGGAAGAGACCTTAGGCTAGTGGTAGATATCTCGATGAAAGTGTCAATCCAGTATGTTGCAGAAGTGAAAAAGGCAAACTCTATGTTAGGGATTATTCAAAAGAGATGGAAAATAGAATCACCAGTGTTATAAATAATGCCACAGTGTAGATCTACAATACGGCCTCATTTGGAACACCGTGAGCAGTTCTGGTCACTACGTCTCTAAAAGGATATTGCTGAGCAGGAAAAAGTACAGAAGAGGACAATGAAGATGATTATGGAGCTGGGGCACCTTCTTTTGAGGAAAGCTGAAGCTTTTCATTTTGAAAAGGAGATGATGAATGGGGGAACGTGCTAGAGGTTTAATAAAATTATGCATGGGGTTGACAGAATTGACAAAGGTAAAATTTTCTTCAACTACTAGAACTTGAGGGCATCCAATAAAGCTGATGAGCAGCAGACTGAGATCAAACAAAAGGAAATATTAGCTTACACAATGAGTTATTAAAATGTGGCATTCCCACCAAAGGATGTCGTGATGACCGCAGGCATACATGTCTCTAAAAAGGGGGCTAGATAGATTCATGTAGGATAGATCAATGGTTAGTAGCCATGATGATTAAAAGGAACTTCCAAATTCAGAGGTAGCAAACCTTTGTATGCCAGTGCCAGGAGGCAACATCAGCAGAAGGTCTTGGCATCTATGCCCTGTTACTGGACTTCCAGAGGAACTGGTTGGCCACTGTGTGGGACAGGATGCTGGACTAGACAGACCACTAGTCTGATCCAGCGGGTTTCTTCTTATGTTCTTATGAAGGCTTTATGTGCTGTGGTAGGACTCTCCGGAGGAACTGGCTGGCCACTTGGTGAGACGGGATGCTGATGGACCCTCACTAGTCTGATCCAGCAGGGCTCTTGTTGTGCCCTTATGAAGGCCTCGGCCTTTATGTGCTGTTGTGGGATCCTCCAGAGGAACTGGTTGGCCACTTGGTGAGACAGGATGCTGGACTAGATGGACCACTGGCCTGGTCCAGCAGGGCTCTTGGTTAGGCTGACCAGCCATCCCGCTTTTGGCGGGACTGTCATGCCTTTGGACAATTTGTTCCGCGTCCCGTGGGTTCTACAAATCCCCCGATTTTGGGGAGGCTGCTGCACTGCCTTGGAAGCGCAAGGCAGTGCAGCAGCCTCCCGTGCGCCCAGCCGCAGGAGCGCATGGCCTTCTGGGGCTTGCCGTTTGCCACTCTGTCACAGGGCGGCAAATGGCGAGCCCCAGAAGGCCATGCGCACGTGGCCGCCTCCCCGTCCCGGATCACAAAGGTGACCATCTGGTCACCTTACTCTTGGTTGCTCTTATATTTCTCTTCCATCATCAGAACCACAGTAAATTATGAAGGAAAGGGAAGGGCCAGTCAACAGAATTTTCTGTTTACATATAACTAGTCTATCATTCGGAAATGAATTGCATGAGAAGAGGATCAAATCTGTTCCAATATTTGGAATGTGTGCGTTTTTCCCACTTTGGGTCCTGGGTCACTAAACAGAGTAAGCGACTAAGAAATCCTCCCTAGAAGCCAACAGTCTGGCACAGAAGAGCATTTGGAATTGCTGTAATCCTAATCCTTTTTCGCCTTGATTTACACGGTGTAATTTGTTTACAGCCTCAAATCTGGACTGCAAATAAACACATCTTCTCCTTCCCATTTCCTCTTTTTTAGCGTCTGAGAGAAATGAGACAAGATGTCTGCTCCCTGAAGCAAAAAAAGGTACAGAAAACTCAGCCCAGCCTTCCCCGCACACTGACCTTTCCAGTGTATGTCTTCGCGATCTCTGACAAGTTTCCATTCAACATTCCCCCGAATAATCGTTCCCTTGTTAACCCGAGCTCTACTTTTCCATGAGCAGGTTTCCCATAGGTGTACCTGGGGTGAAAGATATGGGAAATAGGGGTGGGAAAAACAGTTTTTTAGTCTTGACCAGTGATAGAGACTCAGTGGCTTTTCAGAGCACTGTTCCTAAACGTGGCACCCATCTCTCATTTCAGGAGAGCAGGGAAGGCCCTTGCCCTGTGGAATTTATGACTGACAGGTGGTTTCCACCTCAAAACAGCAGCTGCTGGGGAAATGGGTAAGCTACGAGCCATCTTGAAGTGTAGGTATCAAGCCAGGAATGGAAGTACACAGCTCTTTCGGTTGAGGATAACCTCGACTGAGGCTCCGCCAGGGTTGCTACTCTGAGTTAGGAAATCCTTGGCAATTTGGAGGTGGAGCATCATGATGGGAGGATATATTGCCGCAGAGCCCACCCTCCAAAGCAGCCATTTTCTCCAGGGGAACGATCTCTCCCATCTGGAGATCAGCTGTTATTCCAGGAGACCTCCAGGCCACACCTGGTAGTTAGCAACCCTGGGCTCTCTGCCAGCCACGGTATGAGTACTAGAAGTCTAGTGCCATGGTTTTCTTCTCTTTGCTTGTCCATTAAAATTTTAGTAGTACTTAAAACGCTTAGAAAAAGCAAAGAAAAAATCAAAAACTACTAAAAGTACACTGGCCCCTTCCGCACATGCAGAATAAGGCACTTTCAATCCACTTTCACAATTGTTTGCAAGTGCATTTTGCTACTTTGCACAGTAAAATCCAGCTGCAAAGTGCATTAAAATTGGATTGAAAGTGCACTATTCTGCATGTGCGGAAGGGGCCTTAACGTAAGGACTCCCAATTTCATCTACATTGAGCGCAAACAGTAAAAATTAATAGCACTTGCTCTGTAAACCATATACTTAAAGTTCCAACTTAATAACCAATACTAATAATTAAAATACTTTTCTTTGTTAAGTCTTATATTAAAATCCACTAATCTTCAAAACCACAGATCATCATTTTACTTTTTTCAGTTTTACCCAAGAAATCCACCAATAGTTTCCAATTGTTGAAAAAAAATTACTGAATTATTTTCTTGAAGGCCTGTTTCACACAAGCTAATATACACGTGTGTAAGATGGTAAAAAACCCGTCTTGGGGGGAACTTGGCACAGATCCCGCCCTAAAAACGAGTCTGCCCCGTGTTATTTTCCCTCAAACTGGATTTTCAAGAATCCTGTTGCAGCTGCTCACGAGCAAACAGCTGGTCAGGAGGTGCTTTGTTCGTCTCCTTCACCCTTAAAAAAAAAATCCGCGGCTTACGTCTGCATAGCTATGCAGGTGCAGATGTTGTATTGTCAGACATCAGCATGGCTGTGGTGGGTCACTTGCGCATGCCTGCGTAACTACACATTGGTGGGAAGTAATTAAAAAAATAGACGTGTCTCCGTGCAAAGGCACAACATCAACCCGGATTGTTTCCATGGGCTCCAATCACTGCCTGAGCGGATGCACATGAACTCGAAAACAGGAACATGGGTTCCTTTATCCCGACTGCAACCTGTTATACATTTGCTGTGTGGAAGTGAGTTTGGTCATCTCCACCAACTCCAAAACCTTCACCTGTCATTCTTCTACTGCAGCCAATGGCAAAGCTGCAACAGGGTGGGGTGGGGTGCCGTGCCCTGGGTGTGCCCCATTGCCTTCACATGGGGGAGGAAAATTGCCCCAGACCCCCTCCCAGGGGTAAGGCGGAGGTGGGGCGGGGCTGGGTTTCCTCTTGCTCTGTCACTGACTGCAGGTATATTTTGCACCTAAAGTATTTTTGCAGCTTTATAAAAACAAAGTTCCATGTTATTTCTCCACAGATCTTTTCAAGTTGGTTCCAAAGCAGCTCTGTGGGAACTTCACAACAGCTGCCCACTGAGAATAAATATGGTGGGCAGCATTCCCCACCACGTACTCAAGTGGTGCTGCAACATACAGTCATTGTGAGTTCAGGAATCCATCAGTGGCCAGCGTGGTGCAGTAGTTAGGAGCTGTGAACTCTAATATAGAGAACTGGGTTTTGATTCCCTGCTCCTGCACGTGAAGCCTACTGGGTGATCTTGGGCAAGTCCCAGTTCTTTCAGAACTCTCTCAGTCCCACCTACCTCACAAGGTGTCTGTTGTGGAAAGGGGAAAGGAAGGAGTTTGTAAGCTACTTCGAGATTTCTTGCAGTTGAGAAAAGCAGGGTATAAATCCAAACTCTTCCTCTTCTACTAGCCATGTTGACTAAAAGGAACCTCCACATACAGAGGCAGTGAACCTTTGAATACCAATTCCAGAAGGCAACATTGGCCTCTAAGCACTTTTATTGCCTTTTCAGGGGAAGTGATTGCATTCCGTGAGAGAGGATGCCAGACTAGATGGAGCACTGGACTCTTCCTACGCTCTTATTCTGAAAGCCCCCATGGTATAAAGCATTAATAGTACCGAGGAGCTTTTCCCATAACTAGAAAGGTGTGTATAAGAGCATGTTACTCCCTCAGGGGGCTCCATGGGAGTACTGCTTATCACAGAGACTTACTTTGCACATACTTTGACCAGAAATTCTTCATCTGAGGTGGTGATGTATGGGGGTAGATCCAAGAACACTTCAAATTTGGGCAGTTCTGCAATGAAACATAAAGAGCAATGGTGAAGGGAAATAGGCAGATACAACAGTACACATAGGCCCGAGTCCACAGCGCCATAGCAACAGGTACTCTAAAGGCTGGATAAAGTTATGAGCAATTCTTGACCTTCTTTCTGAAATTCATTTATTCAGAATTAGAGGCCACTGCTAAATCAGAAGGAGTACATAATATCAAAACACACAATCAGAACCCCAACTTTAAGTGGGGTTAAACTGACCATTGTCTTCAAGCTGCTCAGAACAACCAGGTGTGAGAATCTCTGTTGGCTGCAATTAGTTAGGGTTAGGTACGGCTAGCCTGATTTCGTTAGACATTGGAAGCCAAGCCAGGTCAGCCCTAGTTAGCACTTGGGTAGGAGATGACCATGGATATCCAGGATCCCTGCACAGAGGCAGGCAAAACACCTCTGAACATCTCTTGGTTTGAAAACCTAACTGAGCCACAATAGAGAGACAGCGTGGTACAGTGGTTAAGGTGTTGGATGAGGATCCGGGAGATGCAGATTTGAATCCCCGCTTGCTGGGTGACCTTGGGCCAAGTCACACACTCTCAGCTTCAACCCAGGCAAGTATTTGGATGAGAGACCTCCAAGGAATGCCCAGGCAAATCCACTCGGAACGTCCCTTGCCTTGAAAATGTTGTAGCTACAGGGGAGAGAAGTAGAGAGTTAGTGTAGGGGTAGATGGGATGCTATCAAATCTTTCCTTTGTCCACTCCTGCTACTGTCCCAGAATGCTACTCTTAGGGATTTCTTCCGTCGAGTCATTCTCTCTCTGCTGGATTCAGCCCAGTAAATGTATAACAGGTTGCAGCTATTTTCCTTTTTCCTGTTTGAAGAAGAAGAAGAAGAGTTTGGATTTATACCCCCCCTTTCTCTCCTGTAGGAGACTCAAAGGGGCTGACAATCTCCTTGCCCTTCCCCCCTCACAACAAACACCCTGTGAGGTGGGTGGGGCTGAGAGAGTTCCAAAAGTTCAAACCCGGTTCCTCCAGATCAGAATGCCCCTGCTCTTAGCCCCTGCTCTTAGCCACTATGCCACTGCTGCTGTTTGCATGTGTTCCCTTCAGCCATTCAGGCAGCAATTGGAGCCCATGGAAACAATTTGGGTTGCTTTCACGCCTCTCTCCCTCTCTCCCTCTCTCTCTCTCTCTCTCTCCCTCTCTCTCTCTCCCTCCCTCTCTCCTCCTCTCCCTCTCCCTCTCTCCCTCTCCCTCCCTCTCTCTCCCTCCCTCCCTCCCTCCCTCTCCCTCTCTCTCTCTCTCTCTCTGTGGCGTTTTCTGGACGGACATAATATCCTGGGTGAAAACTGGGATCAAAAATACCAGGATGTTTCTATCTTGGTTTCTCCCTCCACATGGCAGCCCATCAGCACGTTCAGGCCAGGAGGAAGAACTCCAGGTGATTATGCACGGTATCATTTTCCTTGCCAACGTTGCCACTCATGCGTGAACTGTCCCAAGTTTCCCAACATTCTAATTGGCTACAGGTGGCAAGGCGGGAAAAATAAACCGGTCCGTCTCCCATGGTGTTTGCATGGGAGCGGGAGCGGTGGTTTTTTTTAAAAGAACCACCAATTTATCATTTTTTGAAAGCTGTGGGATAAGGGAAATCTCATGGGCGAGGCCCGAGTTAGACCCGGAAAACATGATGAAGTCATGGTCGAGCCAGGATTTTCCACCTCCTTATCTCAGGATATATTGGCCATGGGGAAAACGCCTCTCTCTCTCTCTCTCTCTCTCTCTCTCTGTGTGTGTGTGTGTGTGTGTGTCTAATTTACTGCAACACATGCGTAGCTGCGCAGACATACAGAAAGGAACCCCCTAGCCATGCCAATGGTCCTGTGATCTGATTGGCTGCACCTGTGTAGCTGCACATGTGCAACACACAAAAGAAAAAAAAGAAAAAGTGCCCTCCCTGCAACGGCCGGGCAATCATGAACGTGTTGCTGCAGATCGGTCAGACTCGCTGCCATGGGGATTTTGAACACTGTTGGGTGCTCAGAGAATCTGCCCACAACATGTGGGGAGACCTGCCCAGAAAGGCAGATTTTCCCTGACATAGTGGACAGTGTGGAACCTAAAGCGACTGGGTGGAAGTGGGGGGGGGGATAAAGTGTCTCTTGCCTGTTGTGTTCATGCGGGAGAACCTCCAACCCGGGATTGGGCAAAAAGGTCACTGGTTTAGTGATTTTTGGAAATACCTGGTTGAGGGGAATAAAATAGGCCCCGCTTGTTTTGGGAATGGGTCCTGTGTGAAGTCCCCCACCCCACAAACAGTGTACATAACTCCCATTATATCTGACCTGTGTGGAATCCGCCTCTCTCTCTCCATTTGTCCATCATGAGGACTGGACATGAGTTCTATAAAATCTTCCTATCTTAGTTTAGATCAATGGTTCTCAACCTGTGGGTTGCGACCCCTTTGGGGGTCGATCGACCCTTTCACGGGGGTCACCTAAGACCATCGGAAAACGGTCTTTTTATATTTTATATATACCAATTTTATGGTTGGGGGTCACTCCAACATGAGGAACTGTATTAAAGTGTTGCGGCACTAGGAAGGTTGAGAACCACTGGCTTAGATAGAGAACTAGAAGCCGTTATTCTGCCTTTCCTAACCAATATGGAATTCTCTTACAATAAAGAATTTCTGTTTCTTTTCTAGGTAACAAGTCTAAGTGTGAACTTATTCCTCAAGCAGCCAGTCCATAGAATTCCACTGGGCAGAGACTTGGCTCTGCTTTCAAGAGGAAGGTTAGCATAAAAATGGGATGAATTCGAACAGCGTCCTTAAGAAGCACATTAAGCAACTAATCTGCATGCAGTTTGCTTTAGTATCTCGGAGCCTATTGAATGTTAAGGGCCAGCTGGCATCTGTGAAAGAAACTGATGCTGAAGAACATCTCCAGAAAGAAGTGTTATGATGTGTGACTATACAGCGGCTCTGAACGGAGAAAAGCTAATAATTTGTGGCAGGGGTCGGTGACAAAATGCAAAAACTGTCCTGCAGCTCCAGGAAAATGTATTATTTTATGGTGATTTTTTGGCACGTCAGATTATCTCAGTGCAATAGTTTTGTACCCCAGCTACACTGGCAGCAGCTGAGGGGAATGCCGGAGTGCGCTGGCGCAATGTTCAGCGCCACGTCCCACTGCTGGGGAGGGCTACGGCAGCTGCCCGCCAGTGGATTTGCCCTTCCACTGGTGCAAGTGCTCTAGGGAGGGCAAATGCGCCGGCGCAGCCCCACATCAATCCCAATGGTGGATTCAGCCCAGTGGTGGGGTTCAGCCGGTTCGCACCACTTCGGCAGAACCGGTTGTTAAAATGGTGCTTGTAAACAACCCGTTGTTAAATTATTTGAATCCCACCCCTGATATTTCAGCCCCGCTTTGGGATGGGGCTGTAGGTCTTTTAGATCCCAACAGAAGAACCACTGTACCCTGGCTGCCAATTGCAGAACAATTCCTGAATCAGGCTTATTTCAACATTGTGGGACTGAGAACTTGCATGGCAAGCCGAGACTGAGAGTGTTCTATTTCCCCGGTGATGACAAACATTCCTCTCATGCTGTACATAGTGTCATAGAAATAGGTGCACATTTTGCCCTTTTGCATTTTTCCACCCTTGAACTTTAAATAAAATACTTGCACGTTAGTTTCGTGCCTTTCTGCAATGGGCCGCCAGGGTGCAGCGGTTCTTCTGATAATTAGGCTTCTATGCTGTACCCATTAGTTTTGTTCAGCTTTTAGATCCTTTCTCCATTTTAGTTGCAGAACTACAGATGAAAAATTCCTGGGAGATCTTGAAATCCTGGGGGCAGGGGGAGGAGAGTGCATCAGAGCACTGTGGAAAAATCTTTGAAAAGGGGGGCTTTTTTCTGAATTCCTCTAGGCCAGGGGTAGGGAACCTACGGCTCTCCCCCCCCCACCCCCCCCCCCCGCGCCACGCCCCGGCCCCCCCCCACCCCCCCCCCCCCCCACCAAACCCTCCCCCCCCCACCCCCCCCCCCCCCCACCCCCCCCCCCCCCCACCCCCCCCCCCCCCCACCCCCCCCCCCCCCCACCCCCCCCCCCCCCCACCCCCCCCCCCCCCCACCCCCCCCCCCCCCCACCCCCCCCCCCCCCCACCCCCCCCCCCCCCCACCCCCCCCCCCCCCCACCCCCCCCCCCCCCCACCCCCCCCCCCCCCCACCCCCCCCCCCCCCCACCCCCCCCCCCCCCCACCCCCCCCCCCCCCCACCCCCCCCCCCCCCCACCCCCCCCCCCCCCCACCCCCCCCCCCCCCCACCCCCCCCCCCCCCCACCCCCCCCCCCCCCCACCCCCCCCCCCCCCCACCCCCCCCCCCCCCCACCCCCCCCCCCCCCCACCCCCCCCCCCCCCCACCCCCCCCCCCCCCCACCCCCCCCCCCCCCCACCCCCCCCCCCCCCCACCCCCCCCCCCCCCCACCCCCCCCCCCCCCCACCCCCCCCCCCCCCCACCCCCCCCCCCCCCCACCCCCCCCCCCCCCCACCCCCCCCCCCCCCCACCCCCCCCCCCCCCCACCCCCCCCCCCCCCCACCCCCCCCCCCCCCCACCCCCCCCCCCCCCCACCCCCCCCCCCCCCCACCCCCCCCCCCCCCCACCCCCCCCCCCCCCCACCCCCCCCCCCCCCCACCCCCCCCCCCCCCCACCCCCCCCCCCCCCCACCCCCCCCCCCCCCCACCCCCCCCCCCCCCCACCCCCCCCCCCCCCCACCCCCCCCCCCCCCCACCCCCCCCCCCCCCCACCCCCCCCCCCCCCCACCCCCCCCCCCCCCCACCCCCCCCCCCCCCCACCCCCCCCCCCCCCCACCCCCCCCCCCCCCC
Organism: Sphaerodactylus townsendi; assembly: GCF_021028975.2. Classification (NCBI taxonomy): domain Eukaryota; kingdom Metazoa; phylum Chordata; class Lepidosauria; order Squamata; family Sphaerodactylidae; genus Sphaerodactylus; species Sphaerodactylus townsendi. Next base: position 123,218,501 of record NC_059431.1, read on the forward strand.
ACCCCCCCCCCCCCCCACCCCCCCCCCCCCCCACCCCCCCCCCCCCCCACCCCCCCCCCCCCCCACCCCCCCCCCCCCCCACCCCCCCCCCCCCCCACCCCCCCCCCCCCCCACCCCCCCCCCCCCCCACCCCCCCCCCCCCCCACCCCCCCCCCCCCCCACCCCCCCCCCCCCCCACCCCCCCCCCCCCCCACCCCCCCCCCCCCCCACCCCCCCCCCCCCCCACCCCCCCCCCCCCCCACCCCCCCCCCCCCCCACCCCCCCCCCCCCCCACCCCCCCCCCCCCCCACCCCCCCCCCCCCCCACCCCCCCCCCCCCCCACCCCCCCCCCCCCCCACCCCCCCCCCCCCCCACCCCCCCCCCCCCCCACCCCCCCCCCCCCCCACCCCCCCCCCCCCCCACCCCCCCCCCCCCCCACCCCCCCCCCCCCCCACCCCCCCCCCCCCCCACCCCCCCCCCCCCCCACCCCCCCCCCCCCCCACCCCCCCCCCCCCCCACCCCCCCCCCCCCCCACCCCCCCCCCCCCCCACCCCCCCCCCCCCCCACCCCCCCCCCCCCCCACCCCCCCCCCCCCCCACCCCCCCCCCCCCCCACCCCCCCCCCCCCCCACCCCCCCCCCCCCCCACCCCCCCCCCCCCCCACCCCCCCCCCCCCCCACCCCCCCCCCCCCCCACCCCCCCCCCCCCCCACCCCCCCCCCCCCCCACCCCCCCCCCCCCCCACCCCCCCCCCCCCCCACCCCCCCCCCCCCCCACCCCCCCCCCCCCCCACCCCCCCCCCCCCCCACCCCCCCCCCCCCCCACCCCCCCCCCCCCCCACCCCCCCCCCCCCCCACCCCCCCCCCCCCCCACCCCCCCCCCCCCCCACCCCCCCCCCCCCCCACCCCCCCCCCCCCCCACCCCCCCCCCCCCCCACCCCCCCCCCCCCCCACCCCCCCCCCCCCCCACCCCCCCCCCCCCCCACCCCCCCCCCCCCCCACCCCCCCCCCCCCCCACCCCCCCCCCCCCCCACCCCCCCCCCCCCCCACCCCCCCCCCCCCCCACCCCCCCCCCCCCCCACCCCCCCCCCCCCCCACCCCCCCCCCCCCCCACCCCCCCCCCCCCCCACCCCCCCCCCCCCCCACCCCCCCCCCCCCCCACCCCCCCCCCCCCCCACCCCCCCCCCCCCCCACCCCCCCCCCCCCCCACCCCCCCCCCCCCCCACCCCCCCCCCCCCCCACCCCCCCCCCCCCCCACCCCCCCCCCCCCCCACCCCCCCCCCCCCCCACCCCCCCCCCCCCCCACCCCCCCCCCCCCCCACCCCCCCCCCCCCCCACCCCCCCCCCCCCCCACCCCCCCCCCCCCCCACCCCCCCCCCCCCCCACCCCCCCCCCCCCCCACCCCCCCCCCCCCCCACCCCCCCCCCCCCCCACCCCCCCCCCCCCCCACCCCCCCCCCCCCCCACCCCCCCCCCCCCCCACCCCCCCCCCCCCCCACCCCCCCCCCCCCCCACCCCCCCCCCCCCCCACCCCCCCCCCCCCCCACCCCCCCCCCCCCCCACCCCCCCCCCCCCCCACCCCCCCCCCCCCCCACCCCCCCCCCCCCCCACCCCCCCCCCCCCCCACCCCCCCCCCCCCCCACCCCCCCCCCCCCCCACCCCCCCCCCCCCCCACCCCCCCCCCCCCCCACCCCCCCCCCCCCCCACCCCCCCCCCCCCCCACCCCCCCCCCCCCCCACCCCCCCCCCCCCCCACCCCCCCCCCCCCCCACCCCCCCCCCCCCCCACCCCCCCCCCCCCCCACCCCCCCCCCCCCCCACCCCCCCCCCCCCCCACCCCCCCCCCCCCCCACCCCCCCCCCCCCCCACCCCCCCCCCCCCCCACCCCCCCCCCCCCCCACCCCCCCCCCCCCCCACCCCCCCCCCCCCCCACCCCCCCCCCCCCCCACCCCCCCCCCCCCCCACCCCCCCCCCCCCCCACCCCCCCCCCCCCCCACCCCCCCCCCCCCCCACCCCCCCCCCCCCCCACCCCCCCCCCCCCCCACCCCCCCCCCCCCCCACCCCCCCCCCCCCCCACCCCCCCCCCCCCCCACCCCCCCCCCCCCCCACCCCCCCCCCCCCCCACCCCCCCCCCCCCCCACCCCCCCCCCCCCCCACCCCCCCCCCCCCCCACCCCCCCCCCCCCCCACCCCCCCCCCCCCCCACCCCCCCCCCCCCCCACCCCCCCCCCCCCCCACCCCCCCCCCCCCCCACCCCCCCCCCCCCCCACCCCCCCCCCCCCCCACCCCCCCCCCCCCCCACCCCCCCCCCCCCCCACCCCCCCCCCCCCCCACCCCCCCCCCCCCCCACCCCCCCCCCCCCCCACCCCCCCCCCCCCCCACCCCCCCCCCCCCCCACCCCCCCCCCCCCCCACCCCCCCCCCCCCCCACCCCCCCCCCCCCCCACCCCCCCCCCCCCCCACCCCCCCCCCCCCCCACCCCCCCCCCCCCCCACCCCCCCCCCCCCCCACCCCCCCCCCCCCCCACCCCCCCCCCCCCCCACCCCCCCCCCCCCCCACCCCCCCCCCCCCCCACCCCCCCCCCCCCCCACCCCCCCCCCCCCCCACCCCCCCCCCCCCCCACCCCCCCCCCCCCCCACCCCCCCCCCCCCCCACCCCCCCCCCCCCCCACCCCCCCCCCCCCCCACCCCCCCCCCCCCCCACCCCCCCCCCCCCCCACCCCCCCCCCCCCCCACCCCCCCCCCCCCCCACCCCCCCCCCCCCCCACCCCCCCCCCCCCCCACCCCCCCCCCCCCCCACCCCCCCCCCCCCCCACCCCCCCCCCCCCCCACCCCCCCCCCCCCCCACCCCCCCCCCCCCCCACCCCCCCCCCCCCCCACCCCCCCCCCCCCCCACCCCCCCCCCCCCCCACCCCCCCCCCCCCCCACCCCCCCCCCCCCCCACCCCCCCCCCCCCCCACCCCCCCCCCCCCCCACCCCCCCCCCCCCCCACCCCCCCCCCCCCCCACCCCCCCCCCCCCCCACCCCCCCCCCCCCCCACCCCCCCCCCCCCCCACCCCCCCCCCCCCCCACCCCCCCCCCCCCCCACCCCCCCCCCCCCCCACCCCCCCCCCCCCCCACCCCCCCCCCCCCCCACCCCCCCCCCCCCCCACCCCCCCCCCCCCCCACCCCCCCCCCCCCCCACCCCCCCCCCCCCCCACCCCCCCCCCCCCCCACCCCCCCCCCCCCCCACCCCCCCCCCCCCCCACCCCCCCCCCCCCCCACCCCCCCCCCCCCCCACCCCCCCCCCCCCCCACCCCCCCCCCCCCCCACCCCCCCCCCCCCCCACCCCCCCCCCCCCCCACCCCCCCCCCCCCCCACCCCCCCCCCCCCCCACCCCCCCCCCCCCCCACCCCCCCCCCCCCCCACCCCCCCCCCCCCCCACCCCCCCCCCCCCCCACCCCCCCCCCCCCCCACCCCCCCCCCCCCCCACCCCCCCCCCCCCCCACCCCCCCCCCCCCCCACCCCCCCCCCCCCCCACCCCCCCCCCCCCCCACCCCCCCCCCCCCCCACCCCCCCCCCCCCCCACCCCCCCCCCCCCCCACCCCCCCCCCCCCCCACCCCCCCCCCCCCCCACCCCCCCCCCCCCCCACCCCCCCCCCCCCCCACCCCCCCCCCCCCCCACCCCCCCCCCCCCCCACCCCCCCCCCCCCCCACCCCCCCCCCCCCCCACCCCCCCCCCCCCCCACCCCCCCCCCCCCCCACCCCCCCCCCCCCCCACCCCCCCCCCCCCCCACCCCCCCCCCCCCCCACCCCCCCCCCCCCCCACCCCCCCCCCCCCCCACCCCCCCCCCCCCCCACCCCCCCCCCCCCCCACCCCCCCCCCCCCCCACCCCCCCCCCCCCCCACCCCCCCCCCCCCCCACCCCCCCCCCCCCCCACCCCCCCCCCCCCCCACCCCCCCCCCCCCCCACCCCCCCCCCCCCCCACCCCCCCCCCCCCCCACCCCCCCCCCCCCCCACCCCCCCCCCCCCCCACCCCCCCCCCCCCCCACCCCCCCCCCCCCCCACCCCCCCCCCCCCCCACCCCCCCCCCCCCCCACCCCCCCCCCCCCCCACCCCCCCCCCCCCCCACCCCCCCCCCCCCCCACCCCCCCCCCCCCCCACCCCCCCCCCCCCCCACCCCCCCCCCCCCCCACCCCCCCCCCCCCCCACCCCCCCCCCCCCCCACCCCCCCCCCCCCCCACCCCCCCCCCCCCCCACCCCCCCCCCCCCCCACCCCCCCCCCCCCCCACCCCCCCCCCCCCCCACCCCCCCCCCCCCCCACCCCCCCCCCCCCCCACCCCCCCCCCCCCCCACCCCCCCCCCCCCCCACCCCCCCCCCCCCCCACCCCCCCCCCCCCCCACCCCCCCCCCCCCCCACCCCCCCCCCCCCCCACCCCCCCCCCCCCCCACCCCCCCCCCCCCCCACCCCCCCCCCCCCCCACCCCCCCCCCCCCCCACCCCCCCCCCCCCCCACCCCCCCCCCCCCCCACCCCCCCCCCCCCCCACCCCCCCCCCCCCCCACCCCCCCCCCCCCCCACCCCCCCCCCCCCCCACCCCCCCCCCCCCCCACCCCCCCCCCCCCCCACCCCCCCCCCCCCCCACCCCCCCCCCCCCCCACCCCCCCCCCCCCCCACCCCCCCCCCCCCCCACCCCCCCCCCCCCCCACCCCCCCCCCCCCCCACCCCCCCCCCCCCCCACCCCCCCCCCCCCCCACCCCCCCCCCCCCCCACCCCCCCCCCCCCCCACCCCCCCCCCCCCCCACCCCCCCCCCCCCCCACCCCCCCCCCCCCCCACCCCCCCCCCCCCCCACCCCCCCCCCCCCCCACCCCCCCCCCCCCCCACCCCCCCCCCCCCCCACCCCCCCCCCCCCCCACCCCCCCCCCCCCCCACCCCCCCCCCCCCCCACCCCCCCCCCCCCCCACCCCCCCCCCCCCCCACCCCCCCCCCCCCCCACCCCCCCCCCCCCCCACCCCCCCCCCCCCCCACCCCCCCCCCCCCCCACCCCCCCCCCCCCCCACCCCCCCCCCCCCCCACCCCCCCCCCCCCCCACCCCCCCCCCCCCCCACCCCCCCCCCCCCCCACCCCCCCCCCCCCCCACCCCCCCCCCCCCCCACCCCCCCCCCCCCCCACCCCCCCCCCCCCCCACCCCCCCCCCCCCCCACCCCCCCCCCCCCCCACCCCCCCCCCCCCCCACCCCCCCCCCCCCCCACCCCCCCCCCCCCCCACCCCCCCCCCCCCCCACCCCCCCCCCCCCCCACCCCCCCCCCCCCCCACCCCCCCCCCCCCCCACCCCCCCCCCCCCCCACCCCCCCCCCCCCCCACCCCCCCCCCCCCCCACCCCCCCCCCCCCCCACCCCCCCCCCCCCCCACCCCCCCCCCCCCCCACCCCCCCCCCCCCCCACCCCCCCCCCCCCCCACCCCCCCCCCCCCCCACCCCCCCCCCCCCCCACCCCCCCCCCCCCCCACCCCCCCCCCCCCCCACCCCCCCCCCCCCCCACCCCCCCCCCCCCCCACCCCCCCCCCCCCCCACCCCCCCCCCCCCCCACCCCCCCCCCCCCCCACCCCCCCCCCCCCCCACCCCCCCCCCCCCCCACCCCCCCCCCCCCCCACCCCCCCCCCCCCCCACCCCCCCCCCCCCCCACCCCCCCCCCCCCCCACCCCCCCCCCCCCCCACCCCCCCCCCCCCCCACCCCCCCCCCCCCCCACCCCCCCCCCCCCCCACCCCCCCCCCCCCCCACCCCCCCCCCCCCCCACCCCCCCCCCCCCCCACCCCCCCCCCCCCCCACCCCCCCCCCCCCCCACCCCCCCCCCCCCCCACCCCCCCCCCCCCCCACCCCCCCCCCCCCCCACCCCCCCCCCCCCCCACCCCCCCCCCCCCCCACCCCCCCCCCCCCCCACCCCCCCCCCCCCCCACCCCCCCCCCCCCCCACCCCCCCCCCCCCCCACCCCCCCCCCCCCCCACCCCCCCCCCCCCCCACCCCCCCCCCCCCCCACCCCCCCCCCCCCCCACCCCCCCCCCCCCCCACCCCCCCCCCCCCCCACCCCCCCCCCCCCCCACCCCCCCCCCCCCCCACCCCCCCCCCCCCCCACCCCCCCCCCCCCCCACCCCCCCCCCCCCCCACCCCCCCCCCCCCCCACCCCCCCCCCCCCCCACCCCCCCCCCCCCCCACCCCCCCCCCCCCCCACCCCCCCCCCCCCCCACCCCCCCCCCCCCCCACCCCCCCCCCCCCCCACCCCCCCCCCCCCCCACCCCCCCCCCCCCCCACCCCCCCCCCCCCCCACCCCCCCCCCCCCCCACCCCCCCCCCCCCCCACCCCCCCCCCCCCCCACCCCCCCCCCCCCCCACCCCCCCCCCCCCCCACCCCCCCCCCCCCCCACCCCCCCCCCCCCCCACCCCCCCCCCCCCCCACCCCCCCCCCCCCCCACCCCCCCCCCCCCCCACCCCCCCCCCCCCCCACCCCCCCCCCCCCCCACCCCCCCCCCCCCCCACCCCCCCCCCCCCCCACCCCCCCCCCCCCCCACCCCCCCCCCCCCCCACCCCCCCCCCCCCCCACCCCCCCCCCCCCCCACCCCCCCCCCCCCCCACCCCCCCCCCCCCCCACCCCCCCCCCCCCCCACCCCCCCCCCCCCCCACCCCCCCCCCCCCCCACCCCCCCCCCCCCCCACCCCCCCCCCCCCCCACCCCCCCCCCCCCCCACCCCCCCCCCCCCCCACCCCCCCCCCCCCCCACCCCCCCCCCCCCCCACCCCCCCCCCCCCCCACCCCCCCCCCCCCCCACCCCCCCCCCCCCCCACCCCCCCCCCCCCCCACCCCCCCCCCCCCCCACCCCCCCCCCCCCCCACCCCCCCCCCCCCCCACCCCCCCCCCCCCCCACCCCCCCCCCCCCCCACCCCCCCCCCCCCCCACCCCCCCCCCCCCCCACCCCCCCCCCCCCCCACCCCCCCCCCCCCCCACCCCCCCCCCCCCCCACCCCCCCCCCCCCCCACCCCCCCCCCCCCCCACCCCCCCCCCCCCCCACCCCCCCCCCCCCCCACCCCCCCCCCCCCCCACCCCCCCCCCCCCCCACCCCCCCCCCCCCCCACCCCCCCCCCCCCCCACCCCCCCCCCCCCCCACCCCCCCCCCCCCCCACCCCCCCCCCCCCCCACCCCCCCCCCCCCCCACCCCCCCCCCCCCCCACCCCCCCCCCCCCCCACCCCCCCCCCCCCCCACCCCCCCCCCCCCCCACCCCCCCCCCCCCCCACCCCCCCCCCCCCCCACCCCCCCCCCCCCCCACCCCCCCCCCCCCCCACCCCCCCCCCCCCCCACCCCCCCCCCCCCCCACCCCCCCCCCCCCCCACCCCCCCCCCCCCCCACCCCCCCCCCCCCCCACCCCCCCCCCCCCCCACCCCCCCCCCCCCCCACCCCCCCCCCCCCCCACCCCCCCCCCCCCCCACCCCCCCCCCCCCCCACCCCCCCCCCCCCCCACCCCCCCCCCCCCCCACCCCCCCCCCCCCCCACCCCCCCCCCCCCCCACCCCCCCCCCCCCCCACCCCCCCCCCCCCCCACCCCCCCCCCCCCCCACCCCCCCCCCCCCCCACCCCCCCCCCCCCCCACCCCCCCCCCCCCCCACCCCCCCCCCCCCCCACCCCCCCCCCCCCCCACCCCCCCCCCCCCCCACCCCCCCCCCCCCCCACCCCCCCCCCCCCCCACCCCCCCCCCCCCCCACCCCCCCCCCCCCCCACCCCCCCCCCCCCCCACCCCCCCCCCCCCCCACCCCCCCCCCCCCCCACCCCCCCCCCCCCCCACCCCCCCCCCCCCCCACCCCCCCCCCCCCCCACCCCCCCCCCCCCCCACCCCCCCCCCCCCCCACCCCCCCCCCCCCCCACCCCCCCCCCCCCCCACCCCCCCCCCCCCCCACCCCCCCCCCCCCCCACCCCCCCCCCCCCCCACCCCCCCCCCCCCCCACCCCCCCCCCCCCCCACCCCCCCCCCCCCCCACCCCCCCCCCCCCCCACCCCCCCCCCCCCCCACCCCCCCCCCCCCCCACCCCCCCCCCCCCCCACCCCCCCCCCCCCCCACCCCCCCCCCCCCCCACCCCCCCCCCCCCCCACCCCCCCCCCCCCCCACCCCCCCCCCCCCCCACCCCCCCCCCCCCCCACCCCCCCCCCCCCCCACCCCCCCCCCCCCCCACCCCCCCCCCCCCCCACCCCCCCCCCCCCCCACCCCCCCCCCCCCCCACCCCCCCCCCCCCCCACCCCCCCCCCCCCCCACCCCCCCCCCCCCCCACCCCCCCCCCCCCCCACCCCCCCCCCCCCCCACCCCCCCCCCCCCCCACCCCCCCCCCCCCCCACCCCCCCCCCCCCCCACCCCCCCCCCCCCCCACCCCCCCCCCCCCCCACCCCCCCCCCCCCCCACCCCCCCCCCCCCCCACCCCCCCCCCCCCCCACCCCCCCCCCCCCCCACCCCCCCCCCCCCCCACCCCCCCCCCCCCCCACCCCCCCCCCCCCCCACCCCCCCCCCCCCCCACCCCCCCCCCCCCCCACCCCCCCCCCCCCCCACCCCCCCCCCCCCCCACCCCCCCCCCCCCCCACCCCCCCCCCCCCCCACCCCCCCCCCCCCCCACCCCCCCCCCCCCCCACCCCCCCCCCCCCCCACCCCCCCCCCCCCCCACCCCCCCCCCCCCCCACCCCCCCCCCCCCCCACCCCCCCCCCCCCCCACCCCCCCCCCCCCCCACCCCCCCCCCCCCCCACCCCCCCCCCCCCCCACCCCCCCCCCCCCCCACCCCCCCCCCCCCCCACCCCCCCCCCCCCCCACCCCCCCCCCCCCCCACCCCCCCCCCCCCCCACCCCCCCCCCCCCCCACCCCCCCCCCCCCCCACCCCCCCCCCCCCCCACCCCCCCCCCCCCCCACCCCCCCCCCCCCCCACCCCCCCCCCCCCCCACCCCCCCCCCCCCCCACCCCCCCCCCCCCCCACCCCCCCCCCCCCCCACCCCCCCCCCCCCCCACCCCCCCCCCCCCCCACCCCCCCCCCCCCCCACCCCCCCCCCCCCCCACCCCCCCCCCCCCCCACCCCCCCCCCCCCCCACCCCCCCCCCCCCCCACCCCCCCCCCCCCCCACCCCCCCCCCCCCCCACCCCCCCCCCCCCCCACCCCCCCCCCCCCCCACCCCCCCCCCCCCCCACCCCCCCCCCCCCCCACCCCCCCCCCCCCCCACCCCCCCCCCCCCCCACCCCCCCCCCCCCCCACCCCCCCCCCCCCCCACCCCCCCCCCCCCCCACCCCCCCCCCCCCCCACCCCCCCCCCCCCCCACCCCCCCCCCCCCCCACCCCCCCCCCCCCCCACCCCCCCCCCCCCCCACCCCCCCCCCCCCCCACCCCCCCCCCCCCCCACCCCCCCCCCCCCCCACCCCCCCCCCCCCCCACCCCCCCCCCCCCCCACCCCCCCCCCCCCCCACCCCCCCCCCCCCCCACCCCCCCCCCCCCCCACCCCCCCCCCCCCCCACCCCCCCCCCCCCCCACCCCCCCCCCCCCCCACCCCCCCCCCCCCCCACCCCCCCCCCCCCCCACCCCCCCCCCCCCCCACCCCCCCCCCCCCCCACCCCCCCCCCCCCCCACCCCCCCCCCCCCCCACCCCCCCCCCCCCCCACCCCCCCCCCCCCCCACCCCCCCCCCCCCCCACCCCCCCCCCCCCCCACCCCCCCCCCCCCCCACCCCCCCCCCCCCCCACCCCCCCCCCCCCCCACCCCCCCCCCCCCCCACCCCCCCCCCCCCCCACCCCCCCCCCCCCCCACCCCCCCCCCCCCCCACCCCCCCCCCCCCCCACCCCCCCCCCCCCCCACCCCCCCCCCCCCCCACCCCCCCCCCCCCCCACCCCCCCCCCCCCCCACCCCCCCCCCCCCCCACCCCCCCCCCCCCCCACCCCCCCCCCCCCCCACCCCCCCCCCCCCCCACCCCCCCCCCCCCCCACCCCCCCCCCCCCCCACCCCCCCCCCCCCCCACCCCCCCCCCCCCCCACCCCCCCCCCCCCCCACCCCCCCCCCCCCCCACCCCCCCCCCCCCCCACCCCCCCCCCCCCCCACCCCCCCCCCCCCCCACCCCCCCCCCCCCCCACCCCCCCCCCCCCCCACCCCCCCCCCCCCCCACCCCCCCCCCCCCCCACCCCCCCCCCCCCCCACCCCCCCCCCCCCCCACCCCCCCCCCCCCCCACCCCCCCCCCCCCCCACCCCCCCCCCCCCCCACCCCCCCCCCCCCCCACCCCCCCCCCCCCCCACCCCCCCCCCCCCCCACCCCCCCCCCCCCCCACCCCCCCCCCCCCCCACCCCCCCCCCCCCCCACCCCCCCCCCCCCCCACCCCCCCCCCCCCCCACCCCCCCCCCCCCCCACCCCCCCCCCCCCCCACCCCCCCCCCCCCCCACCCCCCCCCCCCCCCACCCCCCCCCCCCCCCACCCCCCCCCCCCCCCACCCCCCCCCCCCCCCACCCCCCCCCCCCCCCACCCCCCCCCCCCCCCACCCCCCCCCCCCCCCACCCCCCCCCCCCCCCACCCCCCCCCCCCCCCACCCCCCCCCCCCCCCACCCCCCCCCCCCCCCACCCCCCCCCCCCCCCACCCCCCCCCCCCCCCACCCCCCCCCCCCCCCACCCCCCCCCCCCCCCACCCCCCCCCCCCCCCACCCCCCCCCCCCCCCACCCCCCCCCCCCCCCACCCCCCCCCCCCCCCACCCCCCCCCCCCCCCACCCCCCCCCCCCCCCACCCCCCCCCCCCCCCACCCCCCCCCCCCCCCACCCCCCCCCCCCCCCACCCCCCCCCCCCCCCACCCCCCCCCCCCCCCACCCCCCCCCCCCCCCACCCCCCCCCCCCCCCACCCCCCCCCCCCCCCACCCCCCCCCCCCCCCACCCCCCCCCCCCCCCACCCCCCCCCCCCCCCACCCCCCCCCCCCCCCACCCCCCCCCCCCCCCACCCCCCCCCCCCCCCACCCCCCCCCCCCCCCACCCCCCCCCCCCCCCACCCCCCCCCCCCCCCACCCCCCCCCCCCCCCACCCCCCCCCCCCCCCACCCCCCCCCCCCCCCACCCCCCCCCCCCCCCACCCCCCCCCCCCCCCACCCCCCCCCCCCCCCACCCCCCCCCCCCCCCACCCCCCCCCCCCCCCACCCCCCCCCCCCCCCACCCCCCCCCCCCCCCACCCCCCCCCCCCCCCACCCCCCCCCCCCCCCACCCCCCCCCCCCCCCACCCCCCCCCCCCCCCACCCCCCCCCCCCCCCACCCCCCCCCCCCCCCACCCCCCCCCCCCCCCACCCCCCCCCCCCCCCACCCCCCCCCCCCCCCACCCCCCCCCCCCCCCACCCCCCCCCCCCCCCACCCCCCCCCCCCCCCACCCCCCCCCCCCCCCACCCCCCCCCCCCCCCACCCCCCCCCCCCCCCACCCCCCCCCCCCCCCACCCCCCCCCCCCCCCACCCCCCCCCCCCCCCACCCCCCCCCCCCCCCACCCCCCCCCCCCCCCACCCCCCCCCCCCCCCACCCCCCCCCCCCCCCACCCCCCCCCCCCCCCACCCCCCCCCCCCCCCACCCCCCCCCCCCCCCACCCCCCCCCCCCCCCACCCCCCCCCCCCCCCACCCCCCCCCCCCCCCACCCCCCCCCCCCCCCACCCCCCCCCCCCCCCACCCCCCCCCCCCCCCACCCCCCCCCCCCCCCACCCCCCCCCCCCCCCACCCCCCCCCCCCCCCACCCCCCCCCCCCCCCACCCCCCCCCCCCCCCACCCCCCCCCCCCCCCACCCCCCCCCCCCCCCACCCCCCCCCCCCCCCACCCCCCCCCCCCCCCACCCCCCCCCCCCCCCACCCCCCCCCCCCCCCACCCCCCCCCCCCCCCACCCCCCCCCCCCCCCACCCCCCCCCCCCCCCACCCCCCCCCCCCCCCACCCCCCCCCCCCCCCACCCCCCCCCCCCCCCACCCCCCCCCCCCCCCACCCCCCCCCCCCCCCACCCCCCCCCCCCCCCACCCCCCCCCCCCCCCACCCCCCCCCCCCCCCACCCCCCCCCCCCCCCACCCCCCCCCCCCCCCACCCCCCCCCCCCCCCACCCCCCCCCCCCCCCACCCCCCCCCCCCCCCACCCCCCCCCCCCCCCACCCCCCCCCCCCCCCACCCCCCCCCCCCCCCACCCCCCCCCCCCCCCACCCCCCCCCCCCCCCACCCCCCCCCCCCCCCACCCCCCCCCCCCCCCACCCCCCCCCCCCCCCACCCCCCCCCCCCCCCACCCCCCCCCCCCCCCACCCCCCCCCCCCCCCACCCCCCCCCCCCCCCACCCCCCCCCCCCCCCACCCCCCCCCCCCCCCACCCCCCCCCCCCCCCACCCCCCCCCCCCCCCACCCCCCCCCCCCCCCACCCCCCCCCCCCCCCACCCCCCCCCCCCCCCACCCCCCCCCCCCCCCACCCCCCCCCCCCCCCACCCCCCCCCCCCCCCACCCCCCCCCCCCCCCACCCCCCCCCCCCCCCACCCCCCCCCCCCCCCACCCCCCCCCCCCCCCACCCCCCCCCCCCCCCACCCCCCCCCCCCCCCACCCCCCCCCCCCCCCACCCCCCCCCCCCCCCACCCCCCCCCCCCCCCACCCCCCCCCCCCCCCACCCCCCCCCCCCCCCACCCCCCCCCCCCCCCACCCCCCCCCCCCCCCACCCCCCCCCCCCCCCACCCCCCCCCCCCCCCACCCCCCCCCCCCCCCACCCCCCCCCCCCCCCACCCCCCCCCCCCCCCACCCCCCCCCCCCCCCACCCCCCCCCCCCCCCACCCCCCCCCCCCCCCACCCCCCCCCCCCCCCACCCCCCCCCCCCCCCACCCCCCCCCCCCCCCACCCCCCCCCCCCCCCACCCCCCCCCCCCCCCACCCCCCCCCCCCCCCACCCCCCCCCCCCCCCACCCCCCCCCCCCCCCACCCCCCCCCCCCCCCACCCCCCCCCCCCCCCACCCCCCCCCCCCCCCACCCCCCCCCCCCCCCACCCCCCCCCCCCCCCACCCCCCCCCCCCCCCACCCCCCCCCCCCCCCACCCCCCCCCCCCCCCACCCCCCCCCCCCCCCACCCCCCCCCCCCCCCACCCCCCCCCCCCCCCACCCCCCCCCCCCCCCACCCCCCCCCCCCCCCACCCCCCCCCCCCCCCACCCCCCCCCCCCCCCACCCCCCCCCCCCCCCACCCCCCCCCCCCCCCACCCCCCCCCCCCCCCACCCCCCCCCCCCCCCACCCCCCCCCCCCCCCACCCCCCCCCCCCCCCACCCCCCCCCCCCCCCACCCCCCCCCCCCCCCACCCCCCCCCCCCCCCACCCCCCCCCCCCCCCACCCCCCCCCCCCCCCACCCCCCCCCCCCCCCACCCCCCCCCCCCCCCACCCCCCCCCCCCCCCACCCCCCCCCCCCCCCACCCCCCCCCCCCCCCACCCCCCCCCCCCCCCACCCCCCCCCCCCCCCACCCCCCCCCCCCCCCACCCCCCCCCCCCCCCACCCCCCCCCCCCCCCACCCCCCCCCCCCCCCACCCCCCCCCCCCCCCACCCCCCCCCCCCCCCACCCCCCCCCCCCCCCACCCCCCCCCCCCCCCACCCCCCCCCCCCCCCACCCCCCCCCCCCCCCACCCCCCCCCCCCCCCACCCCCCCCCCCCCCCACCCCCCCCCCCCCCCACCCCCCCCCCCCCCCACCCCCCCCCCCCCCCACCCCCCCCCCCCCCCACCCCCCCCCCCCCCCACCCCCCCCCCCCCCCACCCCCCCCCCCCCCCACCCCCCCCCCCCCCCACCCCCCCCCCCCCCCACCCCCCCCCCCCCCCACCCCCCCCCCCCCCCACCCCCCCCCCCCCCCACCCCCCCCCCCCCCCACCCCCCCCCCCCCCCACCCCCCCCCCCCCCCACCCCCCCCCCCCCCCACCCCCCCCCCCCCCCACCCCCCCCCCCCCCCACCCCCCCCCCCCCCCACCCCCCCCCCCCCCCACCCCCCCCCCCCCCCACCCCCCCCCCCCCCCACCCCCCCCCCCCCCCACCCCCCCCCCCCCCCACCCCCCCCCCCCCCCACCCCCCCCCCCCCCCACCCCCCCCCCCCCCCACCCCCCCCCCCCCCCACCCCCCCCCCCCCCCACCCCCCCCCCCCCCCACCCCCCCCCCCCCCCACCCCCCCCCCCCCCCACCCCCCCCCCCCCCCACCCCCCCCCCCCCCCACCCCCCCCCCCCCCCACCC